>NC_047090.1:109836726-110136726 GCF_902459505.1 Geotrypetes seraphini
AGCTAGGACATTTGTGGGCATTTCTTTTGATTGATCTTGTTCTGTTTTAGGGCCAAGATCCCTAGTAATTGCCTGAAATATTTCTAAGATTACATCACCTATAAAAAGACATTGGATCTTATATGGTCTTGAATGACACTGAGCATCAGAGTTTTAAATGGGATTCCGTGGATGAAGTTATATATCCATCTCAGGGTTTCCGCAGCTGACATTGTGCTTGTTGCAGGGTTTCCAGGTCTCACTGCGTCTTGTCGGATAGAAACTGATGTTTCAGCCACTATGCTATGGCTTTCTTCAGGGTATGCTCTGCAGTTTGACTTTGTAAATAGTGGGTTTACTGACCTGATTGGGAACAGGGCAGTCCACCAATTTGAATTTTGGCAGGAAAGTCAGTTGGTCAGAAATTTGCCAGCTGTGAAAATCCTGAGAGAACATCTAACCCAGTTCCATGGGAAGAGCATCTTTAAACCTGCCAGAGACTTTTCCACTCTATGGACTTTCACAACAAAATTCAAATTTCTGACCAACTGACTTTCCCGCCAAAATTCAAAATGTTGGACTTCCCTGTTCCCAATCAGGATAGTGAACACATTATTTACAAAGACAAACTGCAGACTTCAGAGCCACAGCATGGTGGCTGAAATGTCAGTTTCTACCTGATAAGACACAGCGAGACCTGGAAACCTGCAACAAGCACAATGCCAGCTCTCTCATATAATTTAAAACCAGCTGCAGAAACCCTGAGAGAACATCTGACCCAGCTCCCCTGGAAGAGCATCTTTAAACCTGCTAGAGACTTTTCCACTCTGTGGACTTTCGCAACAAAATTCAACCCTGAGAAAACATTTTGCAAGATAGCTTAAGGTACTTCTTTTTAGCATGGTGTGTGTTTTGCCATTTTATTTACTTGCATACTATGTGGTTTATTAGGTTTTATGGTTTGTGCTAGCTATAGCTCAGTTTTTAGAAGCCCTATTCACTTGTAAATACTGGCATTTACACCTGTATATAACATACACATGCAAGCAAGCCAGAGAAGTCAAATACAAAGAAGTCCAACAAATGGAAAACCCATGAAGGAATAACCAGTGACTATAGTGGGATTGAACAATGGACTTTCAAAAGAGGAGCCAGGAGAAAGAGGCAAACAAGAAGTTTACATGTAATTTCACAGAAATTTAAGCCAGAGAAGTCCATTTGCTATTATTAAGGAGTTGAAGAAATCCACTCCTTATACTTTGGATAAGCAGCACAAATTCAGTTTTACTCTTTGGGATCTTCCCAGGTTTTTGTGATCTGGGTTGGCTACTGCTGAAATCAGGATACTTGGCTTGATTATGAATCCAGAAAAAGGAGGGCGGATTGAGACAACTCGGTTTTACTTCCATTGACAGCAGTGGAAGTAAAACCTGGATGTCTCAATCCATCTTCCTTTTTCTGGAGCCATGTGGTAACCCTAGGTTTGATGGACCTGCGGTTCATCCCAGTATGGCAGCTGATATGTTCTTATGTGTATCTGCACTGCATGTAGATTATAAGGGGGCTTGGTTTGGACAGAACCAAAATCTTTCTCTTCCTTATTTTACAAAGGGAGTGTACAATGTATGTCCTGAATGTGAACATCGGGATCTACAACTGCTCTGACATGTATAAGTTCAATAAAGTACTCGTTTTAGCCAGCCCTTTACAGGAGCAGTTAAGTTTATGATATACCGCTAAGCTTTGTGAAATCCTCCTTATTCTGCCATTTTATATTTCCCTATCCAAATTGAAACTCGCAGTTAAAGTACTTAATTAGGAGTATTCCTAATTGGCAGACATACATGTGCAATTGTTCACACATATGCAAGTTCTGAAATCCAGTTTACGTATGTGCTGAGACTTGAGTCAGTCCAGAGAACGGCCACCAGGATGGTCTCGGGACTTAAGGATCTCCCGTACGAAGAACGGCTGGATAAATTAAAGTTATACTCACTCGAGGAACGCAGAGAGAGGGGTGACATGATCGAGACATTCAAGTATCTCACAGGCCGCATTGAGGTGGAAGAAGATATCTTCTTCTTCAAGGGTCCAGCGGCAACAAGGGGGCATCCGTGGAAAATTAGGGGTGGGAAACTGCACGGGGACACCAGGAAATTCTTTTTCACTGAAAGGGTGATTGATCGCTGGAATAGTCTTCCTATACAGGTTATTGAGGCCAGCAGTGTGCCAGATTTTAAGGCCAAATGGGACAGACACGTGGGATCTATCCACAGAGAAAGGTAGGGGAGGGTCTTTGGGGTGGGCAGACTGGATGGGCCGTGGCTCTTATCTGCCGTCTAGTTCTATGTTTCTATGTGTTGAGATTTAGATGTGAATATTGCAGTTTACTCTATTGATGTTTTCCACATACAAGTGAATTGCATTCCTGCTTGTGTTTTTAGCAAAGGCTTTATGTCAGCAAATCCTTTTCTAAAATACTGGTATACGTCCTGGCCTGGATGGATCAATTCTGATTTCTAGGTTCTATTGCTTTTCTTATCCCCCCAAGGAAAGTAGTTATTTGAATCAATAGATATAAGTGTATACTAAATAAATAGAATACATAAGAGGCTCCTATATTCCACTTTATTTCACCTGCACTATCCAAAATGATTGCACCATCAATTTTACAACTCAAAGGCTACAATTCCCCCCCCCCCCAAAAGTACTATTAGAGCTCTTTTATTAAGAGTTTCTTAAATGACATTCTATCAACAAACAAACAAAAAGTCAACATAGTCCACCTCCGTGGGAAGAAAGTTATTATTAAATGTAACAAAACAAATGAAATTTGGAAATTAAATGTACAATCTACAATCTCTTTCTTCCTCCCCTCTTAAAGTCAATCAATTTGTACCTTTGCTTAATCTTTGTAAACCGCATAGAACTTCACGGTATTGCGGTATATAAGCTGTTATTATTATTATCTCCCTGAGAACTTCTTAAGGCCCTAACTTAATATAACACTACCCAGTAATAAACCCAGTAGTACACATGAACTGACTTCTTCATCCAAAAGTAATCTCTCAAGCTGTGATTGATCATGAAATACCACGAGGTTGTTTTTTTTTTTAATATAACTGGACCCTACTTATCACTATTGAGCAAACCAGTAATTTTCTCATTTCTTCCCTTAAAGATGTGAGTATGCTTCTAGTTCAAACAGCAAAAGCAGAAAGTGTGATCTGACCTTCTGTACCACTCACATCTTCATTTTTATTTTTAATTACTTTAGAGCTCACACTGTCATAAATACCTACCAACAAACCTTTTACGACGTGATAAAACCCTCTTTTAGAGACTGGAGTGTAATTACTGCCCTACTTACACAAAGTTTTTGTGACAACTGACACCAAATATCCTGTAGGTATTGTATATTTCTTAATAGGGAAGCTATTTAATATTTTGATGCAACTTAAAGCCAAAACACAGTATCTCTTGTTAATGGAAGATACATGAAGCCAGAATACAGTACTTGCCAACCATCAAAACTTCTGATTTTATTACATTCAGCTGTAACCTATTTTCCTTGATCCAACCATCCACCCCATATTCCACTGCAATTGAGCCAGGACATCAGTCCCTATGGCTAGATTCACTAGGTCCACCGATCAAGTCCCAACCACTTAGCAACCCCTTTGTGACCCAATTTCCCTCTGACCCGTTTCACTAACCTCTGTCCCGATCATCCTCCGATCCGCACATGCAAATGAGGGAGAACGGCATTCAAATGTATGCAGGCAGCGATTCACTAAAAAAAATGAGGGACACCGACTGGGCTGACTGATCAAAAAATAAGTGACTGCTGAGGACTAGTCACTCAGATCCTTTCTGACTGCCCTGCCTTCTGCCGCCCTGCTCACTGCCCTGCTTCTCTGCAAGCCCCGGTCTCCTGCTTCTCTGCCAGCCCCGATCTTCTGCTTCTCTGCAAGCCCCGGTCTCCTGCTTCTCTGCCAGCCCCGCTCTTCTGCTTCTCTGCAAGCCCCGGTCTCCTGCTTCTCTGTCAGCCCCGATCTACTTCTCTGCCAGCCATGATCTCCTGCTTCTCTGCCAGCCCCGATCTCCTGCTTTTCTGCCAGCCCCGATCTCCTGCTTTTCTGCCAGCCCTGATCTTCTGCTTCTCTGCAAGCCCCGGTCTCCTGCTTCTCTGCCAGCCCCGCTCTTCTGCTTCTCTGCAAGCCCCGGTCTCCTGCTTCTCTGTCAGCCCCGATCTACTTCTCTGCCAGCCATGATCTCCTGCTTCTCTGCCAGCCCCGATCTCCTGCTTTTCTGCCTGCCCTGATCTCCTGCTCTCTGCCCCGGCTCTCCTGCCCTTCCCCACAGTGCAAGCCCGTGGTTTTAACCCACGGGTTAAAACCACGGGCTTGCAAAGTAAAGAAAAAAAAAAGTAAAGTTCCCCCCGACTCAAAACAAAAAAAGTTTCAAGCGCAGCAAGCATGCGCAGACCATCTACAGACAAAGTAGAAGGTCTGCGCATGCGTCAGGATCACCGGAGAGTGATCCGGGTGGTCAATTGGGGACGTGATTCCAAACGCCCTCATTTGCATGAGAGCGCTTCATGAATCAGCTCCCTGGCCATGGATCGGATCACTCACGGATCGGATCCGATCCACGGCCTTAGTGAATCTAGCCCTATGTGAACTGAAAAATAAAACTGCACATCGTCAGCATACATTCAGAACCTTAACCCTAAGTCACTATGCAACCTCCCCGGGGGTGCCATAAAAAGCAATGCAATACTTTTTTTTTTTTTTTAGTAATTGGCATTCCTTTCTTGCTTTTATCTTTTATTGTATGAATAATGAATCTCTAAGTGGATAAGCAAATGGAATGAACCTGAAAGAAATCAGTACTTTGGAATTTTTTTCCATATTTACAGTCTGAACAGTTGCTGTGTGCTGGCTTTTCAGGGCAGAATAAGAATGTACAGTTTAGGGTATCTAAATGTAACTGATGATATGGATGGGCAGACTGGATGGGCCATATAGCCTTTATCTGCAGTCATATTTTCTCTGTTTCAACTTGAGATACTTCCAACAAAAAGGTGTAAGAGAAATATAAATAATTTAAAGCAGTGCAAACTGTGGATGACATATAGAAAGAAAATAATTTTTATATTTTTAGTATGTGCAGAATAGAATTTGTGCATTCAAAATGATTTATGTGTCTGCTAAAATGCAGAAACGGAACAAAAAATGAAAAACATAAGGTTTTCTCAGGCAGATCCCTAATACAAAGGGGAGGGTATTGCAGCCTGATGGTTAGTGCTGCTGCCTCGGTACCCTGAGGTTATGAATTCAATCCCAGCCTGTTCCCTGGGCAAGTCGCCACCATTAGACTGTGAGTCTGCCAGGACAGATAGGGAAAATATCCACGAATACCTGGTTATCATTCAATGTACTGTAAACTATTTTGGGCGAATCTCTATATAAAAAAGGTAGTAAAAATAAATCCCAATAAATACATTTTGTTCCTATTTGTAAATGGCATTTTCTAATTGCTTACACATGAAAATAGCATAGCACTTTTTGCATACAAATATTGCTAATGTTAAGAATTGATTTCAATTTATATATGAATTTTCTTAATACTGCAGAAACTACAGATAACAGTTTGTATTGGCAAAGGTTCATTGTGTGAACTTTATTAGGGAAAGGCAGATGAGTCTCGCTAATATCATCCCTGCGACACTTAAGATCAGCAACTGATTTGCTATGTTAGACTTCTTTGATGCACAAAAGTAAAGGTCAGTAAACCGAAAAACAAAAGTAAAACTTAATGGTTAGTGCAGTGCTCTAAGAACCAAAGGAACAAGGTTTGACTCCCACTACAGCTCCTCTGGGCAAGTCACTTAACCCTCCATTGTCCCAGGTACAAAATAAGTATATGTAAACCACTTTGATCGGAACCACAGATGGCATTCTCTTCCCCTTTATCAGAGCAGGTCATAGAAACAGATACCTAAATATGAAGCGAATATTAGTATTACCGGTAGGACTGATGTTAGGTGGTAGCAATCAAGGCAATTGCCCTGGATATCAAGTCTGCCTCAAGGGGGAATGAAGCATAGCCTGAAGGTGGGATTTGAGGCCCCCCTCCCCAATTTCTGTCCTGAGCCCTTCCATATCTAACTTCAGCCCTGATTACCAGACTTAATTCTGCTGCATCTTTGTTGCCTTAGGACTTTGCTAACACATCAGGGGGCTCATTTACAAAAGAGGAAAAGCGTTCCCAAAATGTCATTAAGTAAATGGCATTTTCTAATTGTTTTCACATGAAAATAGCATCGCAGAAGTGACATTTGGACATTTTTCTTGCTAAAAGGTCCAAATCACTGTTTTGAAAACCCATATTTTAGACATCTTTGTAGGCTGGTTGTCCCCTATTTGTCTAAATTCCAAGGGGGCACGCTGAAGGCTTGTTTTGTGTGGGCTTAGGAGGACTTTTTGCAACAATAGTCAAACATTTAACAAAATATCCAGGGCACCATTTAGATGTTGGGGGCTAGACCCATTTGAAATGAACACGGACCAGATGACCACCAGAGGGATTAAGACATGACTCTCCCCCCCCCCCCTTACTCCCCAGTGGTCACTGACCCCCCTCCTACCACCCAAGTACTTTCCAGCTTGTATTTGTTTTGCTTTTAGGTTTTTTGGGGTATCTGTTTTCCAGTTAATACGACACATAATATAATGCAAACAACAAGCTTTTATTCCCTGTACATCAGTCTAACAAACTGCTCATGCACATATACATAAGTTAAACAGAAATTAAATAAACATCACCGTTGAAGTACATATTACCTATGCCAGTGACTGGAGAGATCCAAGTTGCAGCCAAACACAGAGAACTTCAACGGGCCAAACGCCCTTGGACGTCCACACAGAAAAGATCTCTAAGTCTGAATGCTACCTACTCCCTTTTATACATTATCCAAGCCGGATAATTAACTCATAATTACTAAGGCTGGCATTTTGCAGACAGAACATTTACCATCTCTGGACACACTTAGGAATTAGCCAGATTCCAGAGTGAATCAAAGACAGTGTCATTCCTGTCCTCAGGTCCTAACTTGTCAAGCAATTATGTAAGTTAATTAAACACATGGAATAAATATTGTATGTGTGTTTTCAATTATACTTAAAATTTTTCTTTTCATAATAGCTTGTAATCAAGTTGTATAGCTCATAAGCAGTACTTTTAATTACTAAAGCAGCATTGAACAGGCTTCTACTCAAAACTTTGCTTTTAGTCAGTTTACAAGTAAGTTTGTAATGTAATGTAATCTTATGGTAAGATGTGTACCTGGGACTTTTTAATGTAACGTTCACTGCAGTACCCCCTAAAATGCCCTTCTTTTCTGCTGAAATTTCTCTTTGGCTGCTCTGCTAAAATGCTTGCTGCTTCTATATCCCAATAGCTTATTTGTGTATGTTTTTCTTTTGGATGTTTTGTTTTTTAAAAAAAAATTCATAAAATATAGATGCACTAATCTCAAAAACATCTAGGAAGAAGTCTTTTTCAAAACAAAAAGTTAGATTTTTTTTCCAATTTGCAAATGGTCATTTTCACTACTGGATTTTTTGGATGTTTTTCCCAAAATGTCCAAAATTGGACTTGGATGTCCTATCGAAAATGCCCCTCCAAATCTCCCAACTTCCCCCCCCAGCATATACAGTGAATAGAATCCAATCACACAACTCCTGTAGTGTAAGTGTCTCCATTTTGTTCCCTTGATGATCTGTGGTTTTTCCTTCTATTGAAATATTTTTCCTATTACATATCTCCTACCAGAGCACAATTCAGGTTAAAAAAAAGTTCTACTGTCCTTCCAATCAAACAAATGTACTGCTGTAGAAGTATTACTGAGACCACCATTCACTCAAAACAACACACATTACAAATAATATGTAAAGACAAAAGTGGAGAAAACCAGACCTTAGTTCTCTGGCTTCTCGACTTACAAGTCCATCTGAGTCCTTATCATCATAGGTCTATTTAAAAAAACTCCACATAACATAGAAAATAACTCAGTCTAGAACTAGTGACTCCAAGGAAAAATGAATTGGTTTGAAAAATAAGAAATTATAGACTGTGAGGTATTTCTTATGTTATGTGGAGATTTTTTTTTAAAATAGACCTATGATAAGGGCTCAGATGGACTCATTGTAAGTCAAGAAGCCAGAGAACTAAGGTCTGTTTTTTTCCACTTTTGTCTATACATAATATTTGAGTTTTGAGTGAATGGTGGTTTCAGTAAGGCTGTGGAGAACCACAATGTTCTTGACTTTCCTTTATTTCTTAAGGATATCTTCGGACAATGGTAAAAACTACCATGACCCGACACGGGCCGTGTTTCGGCTGACAAGCCTTTTTCAAGGGTCCTAAAGTTAAAAACAAACAAACAAAAAAAAAAATGTGTACGTCAACAAATGAAAAGAATGTATATAAAAATAATATAATTACAATAAAAAATGTGATAAATGTGAAATTAAAGATAAAAAGAGTGAAGAGGGTATTTATTTATTGGTTAAAATTAACCATGACTGTGAGTGTCATATATGGGAAGTGCATGATGTGAAACATGTGTATGGTATAAAAAATTATGTTGTGGTAGTGTGGCACCTATGGGCTCTTTTTATCAAGCCGTGCTAGCGGGGTTAACATACGCGACTTTTCATCACGCGTTAACCCCTGCACTGGCAAAAAACTACTGCCTGCTCAAGAGGAGCCGGTAGGCTAGCATGGCCATTACACGCGTTAAACCGCTAGCGCGGCTTGATAAAAGGAGCCCTATGTGTGTTAACAGAAAAGTTAATTGAAAAGCTGTGTATATTGGATGACCACAAATCCCTTGTGAATAAATATGATGATAGTGAAACGGAAAAGTGATGGATTAATGAAAAGGTAGGAACTGGTAGCAAACCATTCAAACACTGGTAGTTGGTATAATCAAACTGATAGCAGTGGCGGAGGGTCCTTGAGACAAGGAAAAGTATACCAAATTAAGAAATGACAAAGATTAATTTTAAACCAGTTAGAAATCCAAGTTGAGAGACATACAAAAACTGTGTCATGGAACTGTGTCATCTTTAGGAGCCTTAGAAAAAATGCTATAAGCCCACGTGTCCAAAACAAACATCTCTGTGTAAAAGGACAAGTAAGGTGCTGCTACCTTGGTCCTTAGAGTTCTCCACAGCCTGTTTTCTTTTGGATTGCTTCTTCTTCTTCTGTGGAACATTGGGTCTTTCTGTTTTGGGTTTCAGTAATACTTCTACAGCAGTACGTTTGTTTAAAATTTGTTGTATATTGGAAATGTCTGCGTCCATACAAGTACAGTGCTACTACTATATCTTTCCAACCATCCAAAGGGCCCTTTTACTAAAATGCGATAAAATCTGAGTTTAACGCACTAGAATACAACACTTTACTGCATGCTAAGCTCAGATTTAATATTTTAGGGCGTTTATCTTTTATTTGCAAGTCATGTGCTAATGTTCCCACTAGCATGTGATATCTGCAGAAAGTTAACATGGAAGCACTTAGGTCCAAATTCTGTAACCAGCGCCTAAAGTTAGGCACCTATTTTGGAGACGCCCACCTAGATAGACGCCTTTCTAAATTGAAGAACAAGCTCAATTAAGCTTTTTAATCAGCACTGATTCCAAATTGATTTCCAAAATTCTAGTATATATGGACAATAAAATAACAAGTGATCTAAAGTCCCTGCTTCAAGATGGCAATGCCAGCATCTATCAGATTTAGAGCTATCTAATTTTTTTAAACGAACAGGGGTCCAGAAAGCTCTATGTAATAAGAAAAACCATGTTTGCTTCATAGACGCTGACATTGTACATCTCATCCTCCAAGACCAAATACGTGGCCATTGAGATGCCGTAATTTCGTACTTAATCTCAATGCTCCAAAGGTCTCTAAGACCAGTCCTTGGGTTTTTATTCAACAATCCAGATATTAATTTGTACCACTGTGCGGCCTGGTGTCCCAGAAAGTCCGCTTGGAAGCATAGGAATTCTAAACTATATTGATTATTAAGATTTTTCATAGTAACATAGTAGATGACGGCAGATAAAGACCCGAATGGTCCATCCAGTCTGCCCAACCTATTAAATTTTTATTTTTTTTATTTTTTTTATTTTTTCTTCTTAGCTATTTCTGGACAAGAATCCAAAGCTTTACCCAGTACTGTGCTTGGGTTCCAACTGCCGAAATCTCTGTTAAGACTTACTCCAGCCCATCTACACCCTCCCAGCCATTGAAGCCCTCCCCTGCCCATCCTCCACCTAACGGCCATACACAGACACAGACCGTGCAAGTCTGCGGGGAACCCCGCCTGAATGGCCTGCTTCAGTTGCAGCCATTTATAACTTTGTGATTTATTCAAGCCAAATTTTTGTTCCAACTGGGAAAAATCAAGCAGTTTACCATTGGACATTACATCTTCAAGAGTACGTATCCATATATATTAGAATTTTGGAAATCAATTTGGAACCAAATGAATTGTCTTTTAGAAAATCATGTGGCATTATCATATGACACAGTATTATTTGACATGGAAATGAGGGCAAAGAAACAAATTTCCTCTAATAATAATAAATTATTGCTCATTTTAACAGGGGTTGCCATTCAACAGATCACGTACAACTGGAAAAACTGGACTAGACTCAATTACTGTTTCTGGTGGAACTCTGTGTGCCACATATATAAAATGGAAAGGACATTAGCTGGCCAAAAAGGAAATTATAGCAGATTTCAGGATGTGTGGAGGCCATTGATAGATTATTGCAAAGATTAAAAATATTCTTCCCTGATTATAATATATGACATATGAGGGAGGGTGGGGGGAGGTTAAAATTTAGGATGATACGATCAAATGTAAGAATTTAAGTGTTTTTAAATGTTCAATTGTTAAACATCATTTACTGTACTTGATTTTAAGATATGAAATGAATAAAGATTTAAAAAAAAAATAATAATCAGCACTGATTGAAACATAGGCGCTTATCAAGAAAGTGCGATTCTGTAACATGTTAGGCGTGGGCGTGGCTACGTGTTAGGCGCCTTCTTACAACGCTGCTCTTAAGTGTGCTTAAGTGCTCGCATGGGCGCCTAACTTTTAGTTGTGCCTAGAGCTGGCCTATTTCTTGGGCGCCTCCAAAATAGGTGTCGCTCAGCGCGATTCACTAAACAGCACCCGATTTTACTTGAATCGCGCTGAATGGTGCCGACGTGGGCGCCTAACTTTTGGGCACTTCTTATAGAATTTACCCTTTAGTTCCTCTTATTTAGGAGGTATTAAGTGCTCCCATGTTAACTCTATTAGCCAATTAGTGCACACTCATCATAATGTGATAGCTGGTTAATGCTTCAACACTTATGCTCTGCCTGTCTCCCCCAGAAAAAAATTCTTAAATAATGCGTGGTTTTGTGTGAAAACCCCCCCAGAAAAATAACCATGCCTTATGTGTTTAACATCCTTAAGTAAAAGGGCCCCCAAGTTTGATTGAGCTAGGTGTATTTGTTCAAAAGTTATACAGAAAGACATACTAAGATGTCATCACGATTTGATAAGCCTCTCTGTCTATTGAACCAAGGCTAAAAATAATTCCAGGGAGCAAGAAATGAATACTAGCCTTGACCAAGGAAGGTTAGCAAGAGATAAACTACTTGCATGCTCTGTGCAGTTAAGCCTAGTTTACAAAGAGCCATCAGATGCCAAGTACTGAGTCAGAGGATGCAGAATGTTTTATGGAACCAGTTGTACAGATGGTTTCATAAATGTATGCAAATATGTGCCCTTTATAGCTTTCAGAATTATAAATGTACATGTAACACTCCAGCCTACAAGAGTATGGATTTAGTTCACCATTGACTCATCTGCCTAGAGCTGTGTGCTGTAGACTGCAGTAGTAGGTTGCCTATGTTCAGAAGCTGGCATGCTATTATGGAAACCTTTCTTCTCTCTGATGAGCGAAAAATGAAATACCATACCATACAGTTTCTTATAGCCTGCAAATTTCAGCAAGGATTCAATGCAGTTTACAATAAGATTCTTAACCCTTTCAGGACCAAGGGACATATTTGTCCCATAACTTTAAAATCCTATAAATTTTGATTGGGATAGTCTACAGTTCTAAATTTGATATGTACGGATTCCATATGATACTGCCTTTATGTAAACAAACTGGTTCCGACATTCATTCATTAGCGTCGTTGCCAGATTGACGAGAAGATTGACTTGCCACACTGTCCATAAGCCAGAAGTTTGATTTTTTTTAAAAAAAATAATGATATTTCACAAAAAAAAATCAATTTTTTGGCATCTGCA
The DNA here is from genome assembly GCF_902459505.1 of Geotrypetes seraphini. Lineage (NCBI taxonomy): Eukaryota > Metazoa > Chordata > Amphibia > Gymnophiona > Dermophiidae > Geotrypetes > Geotrypetes seraphini. Next base: position 109,849,097 of record NC_047090.1, read on the forward strand.
AGCCCTTTTTACAATAAAAATGTCGTCAAAACCACAAAAATTGGCCTACGATCCTTATGGTCCTGAAAGGGTTAAACCATTAAATATGGACAACAGTTGACAGAATTAAAGAGAGAAGAGGTATGTCTTTAACATTTTCCTGAAGTGCTACTGTGATTCCAGTTGAGAGTGTGGCGCAGTGATTAAAGCTACAGCCTCAGAACCCTGAGGTTATGGATTCAAACCTATGCTGCTCCTTGTGACCCTGGGCAAGTCACTTAATCCCCCCATTGCCTAAGGTACATTAAATAGATTGTGAGCCCGCCGGGACAGACAAGGAAAAATGCTCAAATACCCGAATAAATTAATGTAACCGTTCTGAGCTCCCCTGGGATGACTGAATAAATAATTAGATTCAGCTGTTATTTTCCATGCTAATGTGGTAAACATACAGTGGAATATTATGGCAGCTAAATTGTGGTGGTAATTTATTTTATTTAGAGATTTAGAGATTCTTAGGGATGAGGTACAATAAATTAAGAGGCTGATATTCAAAGGACTAACGCTCCTCTGAGAGTTATTCTCCTAAATTGGTCTCTTGGAAATTTACGAGGGTTGCAAGCCTACCTTTATACAGTGGTGCCTCACACAATGAACTTAATTCGTTCCAGGAGCAAGTTTGTTATGCGAAAAGTTCGTTATGTGAAACGCGTTTTCCCATAACAATACATGTTAAAAAAAATAATTCGTTCTGCAGCATAAAATATGCTAAGATGACATAAAAAAAGATAAATTTGTCAAAATGGTGAAAATGGTGGTCTTGCTGAGGCCAAACTCTTTGACGAGGTCACACTGTTTTACCCCACATTCACTCCTTCTAATTATTTCCCGTTTCATTTCAACAGAAATCACCTTCCTGCTTTTTTTAGAAGCCATGATATATAAAAACTATTGAGTTTATCTTAAAAGGACGACTGTATACAGTGAGAGAGGGCAGAGTCTCAGCGGCAAAAACTGGGACTTAACTTTTCTTTTTTTTTTTTTTCTAGCATCGGGGAAGCGGCAAGAGTAGCTCAGCCCCCCCCAACGCATCAGCAGTAGGCGCCGGGCCCCTCCATTAAAGGAGGCGAGCCGACGGTCCGCCACTGCACAGGGAGCCAGGCGAAGGGCTGTGAGAGAGGGCAGTTAAGCGCAGTGACTAACGACTGCCTGCAGTGCCTGCGCGGAAGGATGCAATACATCGGCAGCTCGGGCGACTTCGTTGTGTGAAACGAAGTTCGTTGTGTGAAACGAAGTTCGTTGTGTGAAACGAAGTTCGTTGTGTGAATCAAGACATGAAGTTCGTTGTGTGCAGCGTTCGTTGTGTGAGGCGTTCGTTATGTGAGGCACCACTGTACTCATAAATTTCATTAAATAGCAGAATTTAGGGACCTAGAAAGTGGGTGGCAGAAAGGATGCATTTAGGATGGGGAAAACAAAGTTAGGAGCTTAGCACTGATTTTCAGCAGTAGGCTCATAAATCTAGGCAAATGAATGGCAGGCTTAAAATTTAGAAGCATATTTTTAAGCTCCTAAATTTATGAGAATTTTCCAAAGCAAACTTAGGGGTCCTTTTACTTAACATTGGGACTCATACATCAGCCATTCAGAAATACAGCACTCATTTATAAATAATAACACAGGACATCATGCATATTGGGCAAATAATGGCCACAGCTTTATTTCATATTATTTCCAAACATTAATTTAAAAAATTTTTGTGAACATCAGCAAACTTCACACTTAACCATTTATGATTTCCCTCAAAGAGCTATTCGGTATCGACAGTAGCTCCCTTATCCCCAACTTTCTCTTAACTCCCAGTGACTTACGGTGTCGTCAAGCCACCTCACCTCGTAGCGGTGTCACACACGAGGACATATTACTATTCAAAATGATAGTACTTCAAATTCTATCAGTCTCTAATAACGGCTCAGCCCTTAGGCACCAATCAACTAGCTGCGACCGACCTCTCCCCCCCCCCAAATTCCCTACCTCCTCCATCGTGCACCTGTCACATCCCTAAATCCCCAATAGCGGTGGGAGAGAGGGAAACTCAAAAAACGTTTACTCTCCTCCCTTGCTCTTTCACCCTTACTTTCTTCTCTAGCCCGCCAATTTCTTTCCTTCTCTCCTCCTCCCAAGCTCCACCCCTTTTTCTTTTCCCCCCAATCCCCTACTCTCACTACCCTCCAATCAGAATTATCCTGCTGTTACTAACCCCTATTCACTCTTCTTTCCCTCCCCCAATTCAAACCCCCTTAACTTCATATTCCCGGCTTCGATGTCGCCCATTGTTAGTGGCCTTTTAAACTACAGTAAGTGCTAGCGCATGTTTACCACATATCTAAAAGGGTTAGTGCAGGATGTGCATTGGCATCCTGAGATAAAATGGCCAATTTACATGCGCACACTAAAATTTTTTTAATTTTCTGGGAAGGAGGTATGTTAGGGGAGTGGAGAGTGGGTATGACCGCTAATCAGTGCATGAGGCACTGTCGCACGCAAATTGATTAGAGCGGAGTTAGCATGGGGGCCCTTACCACCAACAAAACAAGTGATGGTAGGGGCTCACATGACAATTTTTCTTTTTTTAAATGGCTGAACACTAATAGCACAATTAGCAAGTGGCCATTAATTAGGAAGATGGGAAAATCGACCCATTTTCGGCCATGGCAAAAGTGGCCTTGGTGTGTGGCAAAGGCCCACAGTAAGGGCATGCTAAGGCCAGTTTTGCCATGGCTTTGGTAAAAGAACCCCTTAGGCTGTTGTGTTGACTGAAAATAGTGCATAAATTTAGAATCCTAACTTAAGGGCCTTTTTACTACAGTGTGGTAAAACGTGGGCTTAGTGCATTCTAGCGTAGAACTTTCCTGTTTGCAAAGTCAGATTTACCAAGGCATAGTTTATAAGCTTTTACCTTTCCTTTTTTACAGGTCATATACTAATGTTGGCATTAGTTTATGTACAATATGGGCGCACTTACCATAGGGTTACCAGATGTCTGGGTTTCCCAGCTCATGTTTTGCTACTTTTGTCTGGGGAAACTATACATCTAGTAACCCTACAGCAGCAGCAGCAGCACCTATCCAGAGCCCCCTCCCTTGCCCCAGCGAGATCTGGTGCTTTCTCACCATTCTTTCCAGTAGCACCGCTATAACTCTTCAGGCTGATGGCAATGTGAATGAAGTAAACATGCTGCTTTTGACGATCCAGAAGCTTTCTCTCTGCTACTGCTTCCTACATATGTCGGGACTGGAAGCAGTAGTAGAGGAAAGGCTTCTGGGTCACCAAAGGTAGCGTGTTTACTTCACACTGCCATCAGCCTGAAGAGTTATAGCGGTGCTGCTGGAAAGAATGGTGAGCAAGCACTGGATCCCATGGCAGGGGGAGGGGGGATAGCATGGGAAGGGTAAGAGACATGCTAGACCTCCAGAGGAAGAAAGGGAAAGGGCAGGAGAGTTGCCAGACCACAGGATAGGGGGGGAGGAAGGAATGGAAGGAGGGGAGAGAGATATCTGACCGTGGAAAGGAAAAGAAAAAGATCCCAGATCATAGGAGGGGAAGGCAAATGTCAGATCATAGGAGAGAGAAAGAGAGGGAGGAGATGGTACTCAGGGATGGAAGAGAAGGGAAAAGAGACTGAGGACATGGTGCACAGGGATGGGAAAGGGAAGAGAGATGGAAAAAATACAGTCTATGGATTAATGAGAATAGAGGAGAAGAAAGAGAGAGGATATGGCACACATTGAGGGGAAGGGAGGAGAGAGTGCACATGGATAGATGGGAAGAGAAGGGAAGACATGGAAAGGTAGACAGATTTGTGAAAAAGCTGAATTTTCAAACTTAATGTCAAAGATGGATGTAGGGCATAAAGTGAAGAAGGAAAGAAAAACAGCAAATGGATAAGAAGGCCCTGGAAACACAGTTAAGATCATAGACAGAAGGAAGTGCAACCGTATCATATTAATATTACAATAGTTTTCCCTATTGTAATATTAATATGATATAAAATTCTGATAAAGGGTTTATTTAATTCACATTGTAAGAACATTTAATAATAATTTCAAGTGTTTTTTCATAATTGAATGTATTACATGTATTTCACTTGATGTAAGAATTTAAAAAAAGAATAAAAAATATTTATTAAAAAAAAAAAGAAGGAAGTGCAAACAGAGACTGGGAAAAGATGAGTAGAAAAATAAAATCAACAGGCAACAAAGGTAAGAAAAGTGATTTTATTTTCAATTTAGTGATTGATATGTGTCAGTTTTCAGAATTTACATCTTTATTTTGCACTGTTCAAGAAAAAATGCATTTGTTTCTATTTCTCTGGGTGTTGTATTGCATGCAGAGTCTGGAATCTTAGGGTTTCATTTATGTATATTAGGAATTTTAGTTTGAAGTCCTGTATTTGCATAGGGTTTATCCATGTTCTGCAAGTGTGACCAAAGCCAGGTGGTCCGGTAGGAATGAATATCATGGGGCATTATTAGTGTCATAGCCCCAACTAGGAAGATATTTGTCGGCAGTTTGTCCGGGTTTTTGAAGACTCTGAGCTTGGGGCTGCGTCTGGAGGGCCTCTGCGCATGTGCGGACGTCAGTGTGATGATATCGCACGTATTTACACGTGAGCATGATGTCATCACGTTGACAACCACACATGCGTGAAGGCCTAGTCCTGGCTCGGAGCTCGGTGGAAGGACACACAAGGCTCATGCGTGGGTGGAGCGGGGGGAGGGGGCGAAACAGGGCACGGCTAGGTGTAGAATGGGGTGGAGTCACATGTCCTCTTTTTTATAGAGAAAATCTAGTAACCCTAACTTACCACCTTCTATTTGGAGGTGCTAAGGGTTACAATGTTAACCCCGTGTTATCCACTCCACAGAGACTGCCCTCACCGATGTCTGCAGTGACTTGTTCATAGCCAGATCTCAGGATCTTTACTCGATCCTCATCCTCCTTGACCTGTCTGCTGCCTTTGATACTGTTAATCACAGCTTACTCCTTGATACGCTGTCCTCGCTTGAATTCCACAAATCCTCTCCTGGATCGCCTCCTACCTCTCCCATAGCACCTTTAGTATATGTGTTGATGAGCGCTCTTCTGCTGCTAACCCGCTAGCAGTTGATGTACCCCAGGTTTCTTTCTTAGGACCTCTTCTCTCTCTACTCCGTCAAAAATTACAAAGACTAGGGGACACTCAATGAAGTTACAGGGAAATACTTTTAAAACCAATAGGAGGAAATTTTTTTTCACTTGGAGAATAGTTAAGCTCTGCAACGCGTTGCCAGAGGTTATGGTCAGAGTGGATAGCATAGCTGGTTTTAAGAAAGGTTTGGACAAGTTTCTGGAGGAAAAGTCCAAAGTCCGATTGGTAGCATGGAATGTTGCCACTCCTCGGGTTTTGGTCAGGTACCAGGGACCTGGTTTGGCCACCATGAGAACAGGCTACTAGGCTTGATGAACCATTGGTCTGACCCAGTAAGGCTATTCTTATGTTCTTATGCTCTCTTCCCTCATGCTCTGATCTCCTTCCATGGCTTCCAGTATCACCTATATGCTGATGACTCCCAGATCTACCTCTCTACTCCCAAAATTTTACCTAAAGTCCAAGAAAAGTCTCTGCATGTTTGGCTGACATTGCTGCCTGGATGTCCTGCCATCTTCTGAAATTAAACATATCCAAGATTGAGCTGCTCCTCTTTCCTCCTAAACCCTCTACTCCTCCTCCTCTATTCTCCATCTCAGTAAATAATACTGGCATCGTTCCAGTCTCCTCTGCTTGCAACCTTCGAGTCTGACCTCTCATTTTCAACGCACATCCAACAAACCACTAAGGCCTGTCGCTTTTATCTCTACAATATCACCAAAATTTGCCCTTTCCTCTCTGAGCACTCTACCCATAACATCACACTTAGATTACTACAATCTACTTCTAACTGGTCTTCTGCAGTGTTGCCTCTCCCCCCTGCAATCTATCCAAAACTCTACTGTACGACTCATCTTCTACCAACCTCGCTACACTCATATCACCCCCCCTCTCCTTAAATCACTTCACTGGCTCCCTATCCACCTTTGCATACAGTTCAAGCTCCTATTGCTTAACTACAAGTGTGTTCATTCTGCTGCCTCTCAATATCTCTCCTCTATCCTTATACACCTCCCAGAGAACTCCATTCCTCAGATAAGCTGCTCTTAGCTGTACCCTTCTCCTCCACTGCTAATTCCAGACTTCATTCCTTTCCCCTAGCTGCTCCCTATGCCTGGAATAAATTACCTGAGTTTGTCCACCAATCCCCTTCCCTTACCATGTTTAAAAGCAGACTGAAAGCCCACCTTTTTGATATAGCCTTCAAGTCATAACCCTACTCCCCTTCAACCCAGCCAGCAGATTAACTGTTCCCCTTAACTGTATCCATGACATCCTGTTTGTCTTGTCTGTTTAGATTGTAAGCTCTTTGAGCAGGGACTGTCTTCTTTGTGACTCTGAACAGCACTGTGTATATCTGGTAGCGTTATAGAAATAATAGTAATAGTAGTGTTTGTTAGCTGGATAATGCTTCCATATCCATTCTCTGCCTAAGATGTAATCCCTCCCAAAAATATTTTTTACAAATAGCTAGTGCATAGTTTAGCACAGACAACATATCGTAGAACACTTTAATGTAATTTGTGATAAGCTTTTTCTTCTATGCTATGCACGTTAAGGCTTAACACCCTTTAGTAAAGGTCCCCTTAATTGTCTAAATGTAAGCAATCAATTCTTTTTTTAATATCAGACTTTGAATATTTAACTTGGGGAATAACTCCTAACTTGGAAGTGATTTTGGAGATGAGGAACATGACTCTCAAAGTTAGAAGCACTTTGAATATTGGGCCTGTAGATTTTATTTTTTTTTTTAGTTCAGGGTTGGTTTAACTCTATATTGGGCTCTAGGCAACTATATATTTGTGGGCTGCCTCCCCCATCATTAGCGGAAGGAGTAGCTTAGTTGTTAGAGCTACAGCCTCAGCACCCTGAGGTTGTGGGTTGAAGCCCTGTGTTGCTCCTTGTGACCCAGGGCAAGTCACTCAATCCTCCATTGCCCTAGGTATATTAAATAGACTGTGAGCCCACCGGAACAGATAGGGAAAATGCTTGCGTTTCTGATTGTAGACTGCTTAGATAATCTTGATAGGTGGTATATAAATACCTCGCGGCATGGAGCAGTTACAGCATGTTCTGCAGGATGATGGGGCCCTTCTTTCTTGCGATGACCTGGAGCGGCAGGGAATTCCTGAACTTGGCCTTCCTTTTGCCTATTGTCAACTCAGGCATTATGTGGGCTCTCTCCCGGAAGGGTTCCCTGGGTGGGGATTTTGGGACCCGCTTCTGTGCTTTTCTGGCAGGGGATCAGGACACTAGGGTCTCAATTTCTTGCTTTCATAGATTATGGATCTTCGACCGCCTAGGGTTTTCCCCGGGGTTTTGGCAGCCTGGCAGCGTGATTTGGGTAGGGATCTTGGGGACAGATTTTTGTTAAGGATGCTGAAATGCACAGTTGGCTTAGTCTATAATGCTGAATTACGGAAATGTCACTATCGCACAGTCCTGAAGGCTTATGTTTCCCAAAGTCATGCTTATTATATGGGATGTGTGTTGTTCTGTTAAGGTTAACTCTTATTTTCATGGTATCTGGAGTTGTGAGGGATTACAGGCCTTTTGGAAGGCGCTGGCTTCCTTCTTGCAGGACCTTTTGCAGGTTCCCGTGCCTGTATTGGTGTTTTCTATGTTATTTGCTCATTTTTCCTTGCTCTCCGTGTACACTTCTTAAGAAAAACTATTTCTTAGTAAATGTTTCATTTTAGGGAAGAAATGTATCTTATGTTGTTGGCTCTCTTCTGAACCCCCCTCCTTTTGACTTTGGACGAATCGACTACATGAGCTTATGGGCTGGGAGGCCTGCTTGGCCTGTTCTTCTCGTCGCCGGAACAGAGACTTTGTCAATAACTGGACTCCATATTTGAACATTTTGTCCCCTGCGAGTCGTAGCCATATCCTGAATAGACTCCAATTGTATTCTGGTATACCTGTTTGACATCTAACCTCCCTATCTGTACACTGTAGTATTTCTGGTGGTGGGAGAGGGAGGGAAGGGGGGTGGGTGAGGTTCTTTCTGTGGAGTAGGGGTATTGATCATGACTGTGGAGGACATAAGAGTCCAGTCCTCCGCGGTAGCTAGTTTCTATTGTAAACTGTCTTACGCTTTTGTTGTTCTTGATGTTGTCACTGTTTAATAAAAAGATTTAAATCATAAATTATTCACCTCTCCAGAAGTAGCAGGGAACAGTGCAGAGCCTGATGGTGGGTATGATAGCAGTAACAGTATGTGAGTGAGCATAGGAACTGTGCAAGCACATGCTTTGATTAGAGCATAATGGCTAGAGCTGGAGGGTAGCCAAGTTACCCAGTTTAAAAGGGAAACTCAGTCCTGGATTTCTGCAACCCTATCTTGGTATATTAAGAGACCTGAAGTGCTGATTTCAATTGGTGGCATCAGGGACTACAAATAGAAAACTATAAGTTCAAAAATAGGACTGGCCAAAAAGGTCTTCCTCGGTGCTGAGTATCTTGGCATATTTGCAGTAGTGGGCTGAGAATCAGGGAAGCAGGGCAAGTCATTTTCACTCTCCATTGCCTCTGGTGTAAACCAGAGATTCTAAGGGTTGGGTTGCTCAGGAGTAAGATTTAAGGGCAATGTGTACAAGAAATAAATTTACAAAGTTTTATAAGTGAATGAAGGTTCACAAATGGAAAAGGCAAAATAAAATATTTAGGTTTTTTTCTTACTGCTTCTGAAAAGTTACAGTTAAAAGGGTTCAGAGAGTAGCCGCTCAAGGTAAATCACCTGTACACACAACGCAAAACATGCGTAAATTTAATAAAAATAAAGTGTAAGGTGCCCTCAGTGTGAGGGAGCAGCGATGGGAAACAAGGCTCCAACGTTTCACAGAGTCAGGTAAAGGTAATATACCTCCACCCGCACACCATCACTGGGCATCCAATGTGTGCAATAAATGAAAGGTGAAAACTCACAAATCAATAAAGTTGAATTAATATGTGTAACAAGTGAGAACCACTGAGCGACCACTCACTGAACCCCCCAGCCAACTCCCCAACAAAAATAAAAAAATAACGGACTTAGCTGAAAGATGAAAGCATTCCTGAGGCTCAAAAAGCAAAATTCCTGATATCCTGCTTTCATCTTTCAGCTAAGTCCGTTATTTTTTTATTTTTGTTGGGGAGTTGGCTGGGGGGTTCAGTGAGTGGCTGTTCAGTGGTTCTCACTTGTTACACATATTAATTCAACTTTATTGATTTGTGAGTTTTCACCTTTCATTTATTGCACACATTGGGTGCCCAGTGATGGTGTGCGGGTGGAGATATATTACCTTTACCTGACTCTGTGAAGCGTTGGAGCCTTGTCTTGGAGCCTCTTAAGGGGCAGTGGGGAGTAAGGAGAGATGTAATGGGCTAAACCAGGGGTGTCCAACCTTATGGCTTCACTGGGCCGCATTGGCTGAAAAAAATGTTTCTGGGGCCGTACAAACGTGCAAACGCTGCAGCAAGACACAGGAGGGAGCCGGCAAGACGGTAAACACCCAGGGGCAGCAGAGGAAAACACTGCATTGCCCTTGACCGGGGCCACACAAAATACTTCATGGGGCCGCAGGATGGACACCCCTGGGCTAAACTAAAAAAAATCCACCTACCTAGTCATAATTCTGGCTTTGAGGCAGGTAATGTACACTTTTTTTTTAAATCCTGAATATATACAGGCAGCTGGCAAACCTAATTTCCTGACTCTTGAGCACATCTGATAAAGCCCCCCTAAACCTTTGAGCCCAAGGCACATGCCTAATTTGTCTATGCCTTAATGGCTCTGGTTTTAAGTGGGAAGGAAAAAAAGAATGTTCTGCTATAATCCTAACATCAGAAAACTCACTTATTGATTTAGATGAAACATGTTCTCTTGCTAGAAGAAAAGTGATCATTTACCTTGAATTGCCTTTTAGGTTCCAGAGTTATTAGATTCAATAACTCTACTTAAGGGCAGCACTTAGAGTTTTGTATTACTACAAAGAGGAAGGAAGAAGTCTTGACGAATTACCCACAGTTAAGTGATCCAATTCTGCTGAACTTTGTTATTCCAAAATTAACAAAGCAGTTCACTTTAGTTTGTTTGCTTTAGTTAGGCAGTTCATTAATTAATTTGGGGGGGGAGGGGAACCAATGCAGATGCTAGTCATTGTTTTCTGGAGATAAGGAGATTTTATTTTTTTGCACTGGTTTAAATGTTCACCAATCAGTGCTTGTGATCAATGCATCTGCCACTGGCTTACCTCTCTATCCAGAGTTTTAGGAAGGTTTGCTGCTGATACAAATTCTTCAAACCCTCCCCCCTGTCCAATAACTTTTATTCAGTAGTGAGAACTTTCCTGTGGTTAGATGCTGAGGTACACTGAATATAGTAGAGCAGGGGTGTCCAACCTGCGGCCCAAGGGCCGCATGCGGCCCCGTGAAGTATTTTGTGTGGCCCCGGTCGAGGGCGATGCAGTGTTTTCCTCTGCTGCCCCTGGGTGTTTACCGTCTTGCTGGCTCCCTCCTCTGTCTTGCTGCAGTGTTTGCGCGTTTGTGCAGCCCCAGAAAATTTTTTTTCGGCCAATGCGGCCCAGGGAAGCCAAAAGGTTGGACACTCCTGTAGTAGAGGGTGTGTGTAATCGTAGCTTAAAGGGCAAAGTCGTCAAAGAATTACTGTATAACTGGATAAGACTTCTCAGTATGCAAATAAGCAAAATATATATCTGGCTTATAAAATAAGTAAAGTGTTCACATACACTCAGAATTGCGTAGCCCCTCCTTTCCTGGGACTATGCCAGCACATTCACCTTTGGTATTTAAGCCAGCAGTTCACTCGGTGGCTCTACAGCTGTCATATGAATGAAGCAGTGAAGCAAAGTTACGTTATGTATATGGCATTAGTGTGGGGGGGAACAAACAGTATTTTAATACCTTTTTAAACTTCAGTGGCGCTCAGAGTCCAAGATGGAGTAAAAAACCTCAATGTGGGGGTACAAAACCCCTAAAGAGTGTTTTTTGTAGAATCTATCATTGCACCATTGAAAGTGAAAAGGTAATAAAAATGCTTATTCAAAAAACATGCTTAAATTATTATGTCCATATAGCAAAATAATTCTTCAATATGTGAATAAATTCAAAAAACGTGAGTTCATAAAGAACTTATCTTGAATGTTCAGTTAGCGTTGACCCGGCGAGGTTCTGACGCGTTTCGCCAACCCTGGCTGCTTCAGAGAACCCGCTAACATGCTAGTGAACCACTGCTTAAAATGTGTCCTGGTTCAGAGGAACTTCTTTTACATTTCCTGTGACCTCTGAACCAGGACACATTTTAAGCAGTGGTTCACTAGCATGTTAGCGGGTTCTCTGAAGCAGCCAGGGTTGGCGAAACGCGTCAGAACCTCGCCGGGTCAACGCTAACTGAACATTCAAGATAAGTTCTTTATGAACTCACGTTTTTTGAATTTATTCACATATTGAAGAATTATTTTGCTATATGGACATAATAATTTAAGCATGTTTTTTGAATAAGCATTTTTATTACCTTTTCACTTTCAATGGTGCAATGATAGATTCTACAAAAAACACTCTTTAGGGGTTTTGTACCCCCACATTGAGGTTTTTTACTCCATCTTGGACTCTGAGCGCCACTGAAGTTTAAAAAGGTATTTAAAATACTGTTTGTTCCTTCACCAGTTGTTGCTGTATCGATGAATTTTGGGAACAAACCCTGAGTTTGAATCTTCACCCAGTTGTGTGTATTATGGCAATAGTGTGACCATATGGCTCCAGAAAAAAGGGGACGGATTGAGACATCCGGGTTTTACTTCCATTGAATGCAACCAAGATGTCTCAATCTGTTCTCCTTACTTCCATTGCTTTCAATGGAAGTAAAACCCGGATGTCTCAATCCGTCCCCTTTTTTCTGTGTTGCTTTTTGAAGAGTTGTATTATAGAATTTCTCTTTAATCATGGTTATTGTGCAATCACATGTGAGTGACATTTTATATTTTAATTCACAGATTACAAGTGTTTTGCCCGTATCACACTATTCTTATTTCCTTGGCATTTTGAGCAGTTTACATCACCCTCTGGGTCCCTTGAGAAAGAATTTCGAAACATGGTCCATGTCGGGACCTGCTGACACAGTTGAAAGCTAAGTGGGAACTTCTTTCTCTCTTTTGCCATTGAAAATTAGTTGAGCACTTGAACAGTATGTCCTTTTCAAGCTCTTTTTCAAAATAAGTCATACACAGAGATGGGGTGGTGGTTTTGGCTATAGGAGCTAATGCTCTTGGTCAAGTTTCACAATTCTGAGTGTATGTGAACACTTTACTTATTTTATAAGTCAGATATATATTTTGCTTATTTGCATACTGAGAAGTCTTATCCAGTTATATAGATGCTGAGGTAAACACAATATACCTCTGCCCAACAAATCAACTGCTAGGTTAAATTAGCAGCTCTTTATTTCTGCTACCTCTTCGGTTATAGTGAGCAACCATATTGCTAGTTTATCATTCCCATCTTTTCTAAGCTGTATTGCATGTTAGACAGCTGGGTCAGATATACATTTCAGCAAAATCAATCAAAAGAAATATACCAAAGCTCTGTCTAGATTAATTTGCGTGTACTATTTTGGTGGAGTAATTTTATAAAGGCATATAGGGGAGAATTCATTAGGGTTTAATGCACCATAATGTGCGTTAAGGGAATTAGTGCATAGGTATAAAATGGGCTTTAGAATTTAGCACACTAATTCCCTTAATGCTACAGGACTCTCCTCTATATTTTATTCAATATATTACTCTCATCACTAGGGAAAAAAAACTAGAGACAGCAGGTTATCGTGTGTTTATCTATTATGCTGATGACATTACTATCCTGTTACAATTGGAGAATGCATTACAAAATATGAGTCATAAACTTTCACTTTGCTTTCACTTGATTATAGATTGGATGAATGCAACATATCTAAAACTGGACAAAGATAAAACTAACCCCCTCTTTTACAAAACCGTAGCCCGTTATTTAGCGTCAGCTGCAGCAGTGTCAAAACTGTTACCGCTGCGGCCAGCGCTAAAAACCATAGTACGGTTTTGTAATAGGGGGTAAATTCTTATTAATAGGTTCTAGAGATTTGCAAGAGGAAGAATTAAATCTTAAAATAGATGGTCTTCATTACAAGTCAGAATTCTCAGAAACTGTTAGGAATTACTCTAGTTAGCACACAAAACTAACCTGCTGGACTAAACAGCTGCCAAAACGTCCTAATAATAAATAAATCCAAAATGGGCAAACCTGGTTAAATTCTTAGAGGGACTGTTAAAACTTGTGAAAGCCAACATAAAAAATAAGAAGTAGAAATATCAGAAGAGAGGATTTGACTTGCAATTATATTATATATATATATTACAATTTTATATTACACATATTCACTTGCTCAGGTTGTGGCACTTTTTACCTATTGTATTTATTTAGCACTAGCACTTTATTCTAGATATAAGTTAGTAACTTGGGAGTTCTTAAGCCTTTCCATTAGGGTTATCTCTTAAAGGGACTGTTGCATGTGATTTACCTAACACTTTTTTTTACAGTGTGATTGACACAATAATGGATCAAATGATGTATGAGGTAATGCTTATTTAGACTTTGTCTGATGCTGGTCATCCATAAGTCACTACCTGAGCTCAATACCCTTCGTTTAAACCCTAAGAGCTCATACTGAGGCCCTCTGAGTTCAAGTCAGTCAGTTATTTATTATTTTTTATGTTGGCTTTCACAAGTTTTAACAGTCCCTCTAAGAATTTAACCAGGTTTGCCCATTTTGGATTTATTTATTATTAGGAATTACTCTAGACAGCAAACTGACCATGGAAACGCAGATTAATTATCTTGCTAGAAATGCTTTTTGGACTTTAAGAAAATTTAGAAATATTTGCAGCAAGATCAATTTAGATTGGTAGTGCAGGCACTAATATTAAGTAAACTGGATTACTGCAACATAGGCCCTCTTTTACTAAGGTGCGCTGATCGATTTAGCACACGCCAAACGCTAATGCGTGCATGTTAGTCTATGGACGTGTTAGCATTTAGCATGTGCTAATTCAATTAGCACGCTAATAGGTTAGTGCACCTTAGTAAAAGAGGGGGATAGTTTATCTGAGAATTCCTAAGTATTTACTTAAAGGTTTGCAAATACAGAATTTAGCTGTTCGTATAATCTATAAAATTGAGAAAATCAGACATATATGTTCTTGTATAGCTTTACATTGGTTGCCAATCGAGGATAGAGTTATGTTTGGTATGCCGTTTGGAATTTAAAGCCCAGCCTCAATATATAAGGAATTGCAAACCTTATATACATAAACCTTTCTCAATTACAAAATCCTCGCTGAGGAAGATTTATTGAGGGGGGAGGTGGCCTCACTGAGGATCATGTGTCTTGAGAGAGGTTTGCAATTCCTTATATATTGAGGCAGCGAATTATTATTGCCTTTTTCTCTAAGAAGTTATATGAGTTTGATGCTTCTGAGTCCAAATTGTTTAGAATTTAAAAACATGGGGGAAATTCTAAAACTGGCGCCTAAGTTAATTGAAGAATACAATCAAAAATGGCAAAAACAGTTGAAGGTTGAAGCACCTACCGGCACCTAAATAAAAAGCACCGGAATCATACCTATGTAAGCACTTTAGGCTACTGGAAGTGGCATTAGGTGGCTTTAAAGCACCTACGTAGGTGTAAGTCACGCAAAGATAGACCTGGAAAACCCTAGCCTACATTTTCTGCGCCTCTCTTTCCCTTAGGTGCGATTCTGGAACTGGCGCTGATGCATGATTGACAAGTGAATATCGGTAGCCGCTTTTAATGTTTGTAATACTTTAACATTACAGTTTAAAAGGAAGTACGGTATATCTAAAAGGCAGGTTACTAATTACTATCTCTTTTCCCTATCAGGCTGCTTCTGCATGGTCAATTTTATCAATTCAAATACAATCTATAGTGACTTTTACCATTTAAAAAAAAAAAAAAGTGCGGAAAGCTTTCTTGTTTCAGAAATTTACAGCTTCTTGTACAAAGCCACGCTAGCGGCTGCGCTGCGCTAACGGCCCTGAAGCCCATAGAGGCCGTTAATCTCAGTAGTTAATAGTAGAACAATGTTTTGTTATTCATATATATTCTAACCCGTTTAATCTTTTTCTTTGTCTGTAATCCGCTATGAACTACTCGTTGGCAAAAGCAGAATATAGATGATCTAACTGCTCAGAAAGAGCTAGGAATCTTATTGTAAGCCACAATGAATCCTTGTTGAAATTCTGCAGGGTATAAGAAATTGTATGGTATGGTAACTGTACTGTAACTACCTTTATGCCGCTTGATGAATTCCCTCCCCCCAAACACCTAGGTGTTTTTATCAAATAGGTACATATTTGACCTTCACACATGAGTGACTTGTTATAAAATTATTCTCTATAATAGTGGTTCTCAAAATTGTCCTGAGGGACCCCTACCCAGTCGTTTTTTCAAGATAGTCCTAATGAATGAAAGGGAATGTATGTGAATTATTTTGTATTGTTGATAAAGTTGTGATGTTGGTGAGCCTTGCAAACACAGCTCCTGAAGACTCCAGGTGGTGAAACACAGTCTTGTGTTGAGCTGAATGCTTTATGAATTGAAGAACAGGACCATCATGACGACAGAGAGGCCTGCCGATTGTGTTTAAAAGAAACTGTGATTTTCATGTGCTAGACCGGGGTGCCAACACTTTTTGGGCTTGCGAGCTACTTTTAAAATAACCAAGTCAAAATGATCTACCAACAATAAAATTAAAAAAAACACACACACAAAGCACACTGAAAGGCAGAGAAAATGTTAATTATCATTCATATTCCGGGTTTTTACAAAGAGGTCAAGGCAGATGACTCTGTGTAATGTCCCCTCAGTAACAACCATACAAAAATAGACAAATATACCCCCTCCCTTTTTACTAAACCGCGATAGCAGTTTTTAGCGCAGGGAGCTGTGCTGAATGCCCTGCGCTGTTCTCGACGCTCATAGGCTCCTTGCGCTATAAACCGCTATTGCGGTTTAGTAAAAGGGAGCCATAGTGCAAAATATAGACAGCAGATATAAATTCTCAAAACAGACACATTTTGATCACGAAACTGAAAATAAAATCATTTTTCCTACCTTTGTTGTCTGGTGATTTCATGAGTCTCTGGTTACACTTTCTTCTTCTGACTGTGCTTCCAATATTTCTTCCCTTCTTTCAGCCTCCTGTATGCTTCCTCTCCTCCAGACCTCATTCTCTCCCCCAACTTTTTCTTTCTTTCTCCCTGCCCCCTTCTTTTTTTCTGTCTCCCTGCCTTCCTTTCTCTCTCTCTCTCCATGCCCCCTTTCTTTCTGTTTCCCTTCTTTCTTTGTCTCCTTGCCCCCCCCTTCATTCTGTCTTCCTGCCTGCCCCCTTTCTTTCTTCCTGCCCTCCCCCAAGCCACTAGGTTTGCCGCTGCTGCCATCGGGGAACAGACCCCCCAAACCACCACCACCCCAAGCTCTCCCTGCAGAATCGTCGCGCTGACCAGCATTCCACTCCCCAACATCAATTCTGACGTCGGAGAGAAAGTTCCGGGCCAGCCTGGGAGCGCTTGATGTGGCGGTGGGGGACATCGGGGAGAGGAAGGCTGATCGGCCTGGTAGATCAGGATGGCAACATGAGTCTATCACAGAGCCCAGGATGGGGTCCGCGATCAACTTGCATTGCCTTCCCGATCTACCAGTTGATCGCATTCGACATATTGGGCACACCTGTGCTAGACTGTTGTGCAACTCTGTTTGAAGTCTCTCTGACTAGATGATCATGGACTAATGAACTAACCAAGATCCAGTTTTGGATAAAAGTAATCACAATGACTGTAGTATGTGTGTGAAAGTTGGGAAGTGAGTGATGGGGATTAGGTTCACTGACTAAATTATTCTGATATTTATTAATAAATTAAGTATTGGTAAGTTGTAAAAATACTGTAATGAAATGAACTGTGGGAGATAAGATTAAAATTGAATTGAATCAGATAATACTTGTTTGTATTAAATATTTAATAGCTGATTTTAAGAATTTTAGTTAATGAATATGCATGAGGTAGATTTGCATGCCTATTATATGCAAATCTGCCTCATGCATATTCATTAGGGATATCTTGAAAATCTAACTGGCTGGGGGTCCCCAGGATAGGTTCTCTATAAGGTCAGTTTTCAGCAGAATGTTTATGGAATAATGTCAAATGTCTACTTTAGATGATTTAAATTATTCTTATATTCAGTGGTTCTTTACATACACACACACAATTTTGTTTCTCACTAGGATGGTGGGATTTTCTGCTATAAAATTTCTTAGAATGTTTAATTTTAAAAAATAATGCTGTTTGAAAATATATCATGTGAAATATGTTGTGAGAATCTCATACACAGGCATAGGTGAAATAAAGTTATTGTTTACATTATCACAATTTCATTTTGTTCATCTACAGCAGTGGTCTCAAACTCGCGGCCCGGAGGCCACTTGCGGCCCACCAGGGACTATTTTTCGACCCACATTCTGTACTAGTGCTGTCTCTACTAGTGCTGCCCGCTCTTTGCAGTGTCCTCTGGCTTCCCCCTGGCCGTCCGCTCTTACCTTCAGATAATTACCGCAGTCTGCAGAGAGGATCGCCGGTGCTGTAGCGTTCCTTGCAGGCTGCCGTCATCCTCTGCAGCACGTTCCCTCTGCCGCAATCCTACCTCTGACGTCAGAGGAGGGGTGGGACTGTGGCAGAGGGAATATGCTGCAGAGGCTGATGGCAGCCTGCAAGGAACACTACTGCACTGGCGATCCTCTCTGTGGTAATTAGCTGAAACTAAGACCGGGAGGCTGGGGGGGAAGTTGGAGGATGCTGCAAAGAAGAGGGGAACATGCAGGCCTTCGGGTGGGGGGTGGGGGAAGATTTATAAACTAAAGAGAGTTTTACCTCATGTGAAATAGTCATTTCTTTAATAAGACTTTAACTATTTTTTTCAGCGGCCCTACAAGTACCTACAAATCCAAAATGTGGCCCTGCAAAGGGTTTGAGTTTGAGACCACTGATCTACAGGATGGTACAGAGGGGAAAAGAGATCCATGAAGTTTGCTATCCCAAGAACTTGGTGGGAAACCACTGGCCACTTCAGCAACTGCATGGTGGACCCTTCCAAATGTTGAACTGGCAAGCATGCATCTGCAATCACATATCCAGATATTCCTTCATCCATCGCCCCAGTGCCACATTGACCTGATCTCCCCATACTCACTCCCTCAGAGAGAGAGCAGCTGTCTTTAGAACAGAGCAATTCAGATAGTGAGGGAGACGTAGATCCAATTTACAATATCAGTGGTGCAGCTGATGAGAGAAATCCATTCTATCCGAACAAAAAAGACCTCAATGGCTTTATCCGAGATCTTGATTTCACCAAATCCAGTGCTGAGCTTTAGAAGTCTAACTTGACAGTGAAACTTGGATGAAAGTATGTAAGTCAATGATCAGAGGATGCGTCACCAATCTTTTTCTACCTTCACCCATCAAGATGGGCTCTGCTTCTGCCACAATGTGGCCAGTCTGTTTGAGGCAATTGAAATCGCCTGTAACCCAAAAGAGTGGTGTCTCTTCATTGACAGCTCATCCAGGAGTATCAAAGCCATGCTGCTCCATAATGAGAACAAGTACCCATGTCTTCAGTCCACCTCAAAGCGCCTTGAAGTATGATGAGTATGGCTATGAGGTCATCGGAGACTTCAAATGATGGTATTCCTAATAGGTCTCCAAGGTAATTTTACCAAGTTTCTCTGTTATCTCTGCCTTTGGGACAGCAGGCACACAAAGGCACACTACAAAAGATGGGACTGACCACAGCAGTCCGAATTCTTTGTGGGGAGAAACAATGTCAAATGGGAACCACTGGTGGACCCCTGGAAGGTGCTGATGTCATACTTGATCCAACATTCACTGAGCCACTTGGAACAAATTTTTCATTAATGCCATAAAACGGCTGCTTCCGCTGCACATGCTAGAAAATACATGTGTATTTCTGCAAGTATTAAAGAAAAAGACTTTGCATCAGTAAATCCTTTTCCAAAAATCCACCAAAACTGAGCACAACCCAACCTGGACAAATTTCTAGCTATGTGAAAGTTAATGTTCAACTAAAGTTAGCCCATAGTTAAAACATGCCCGAAACCCTATAATAAAAGGCCTGCCAGCCCCATGGTATTTGTCAGTGGGAGAATGCTGATGGAAAGGGGGTTAGAGAAAGAGGGTGGGGCCATCCAGTCAGTTAGGAATTGCTTCAAGCTCTGAGTGGGCTGATGGGCTGAGGTTTTCAGTTGCCTATCAGAACCCTGATGTAGAGAATGACATAGGGACAAATTTTTTCCCGTCCCCATGAGAACTCATTTTCCGATCCCTGCAAGTTCTTTTCCTGTCCCTGCCCCATTCCTGCAAGCTCTGTCCTCATCTGCACAAGCCTCAAACACTTTAAAATCATAAGTATTCATGGCTTGTACGGTTAAGGCAGAGCTTACAGGAATGGGACAGGGACAGCAACAAAACTTGTGGGGACAGAACAGGGAAATTGAGTTCTCGTGTCATTCTCTACCCTGAGGCAGTCAATGGCCAATAAGCTATCCCACTTGCACTTCATGGGAAACTCCATTAAAAATAATCTTATAGACTCACAGCATTGGATGAAAGTTAATCTCCTAGAGCAATGGTCGGCAAACTGCGGCTCACGAGCTGCATGCAGCTCTTTAGCCACTTGAGTATGGCTCGCGGATCGTGGCTCAGCTAGCTAGAGCAGGGGTGCCCATCCTGCTTCTATTCCCCGTAAAGAGGACGATGAAGGACCTGGCCGACCAACCTTCGCCACCCAAAGTCAATTCTGACGTCGGAGAGGAAGTTCTGGGCCTGTCAATCGCTGCCTGGCTGGCCCGGAACTTCCTCTCTGACGTTAGAATTGACATCGGGTGGTGAAAGTTGGTCGGCCCGGTGCTTCAGTGTCCTCTTTATGAAGAAGGGAAGCAGGGAGAGCTCAGAACTCGGTGGTGGCCTTTTCTCTGATGGCGGTTGCAGCGGTGGCGGCTTGTTCCCCTGCGGCAGTGATAGCCTGTTCCTTAATGGCAGTGGCTTGGGGGAGGGCAGGGAAAAAGAAAGAAAGGGGGGAACAGGGAGACAGAAAGAAAGAAAGAAGGGAGACAGGAGACAGAAAGAAAGGGGGCATGGAGACAGAAAGATAGGGAGACAAACAGAAAGGGGGTATGGAGAGAGAAAGACAGACATACAGAAAGAAAGGGGGCATGGAGAGAGAGAGAAAGACAGATATACAGAAAGAAAGGGGGCATGGAGAAAGAAAGAAAGAAGGGGACAGGGTGAAAGAAAGAAAAAATTGGGGAAGGGAATAAGGTCTGGAGGAGAGGAAGCATACAGGAAGCTGAAAGAAGGGAAGAAATATTGGATGCACAGTCAGAAGAATAAAGTGCAACCAGAGACTCATGAAATTATCAGAAAATAAAGGTAGGAAAAATTATTTTATTTTCAATTTAGTGATCAAAATGTGTCCGTTTTGAGAATTTATATTTGCTGTCTATATTTTGCACTATGGCCCCCTTTTACTAAACCTCAATAGCGTTTTTTTAGCACAGGGAGCCTATGAGCATTGAGAGCAGCGCAGGGCATTCAGGGCAGCTCCCTATGCTAAAAAATGCTATCGCGGTTTAGTAAAAAGGGAGGGGGTATATTTGTCTATTTTTGTATAGTTGTTACTGAGGTGACATTGCATAAAGTCATCTGCCTTGACCTTTTTGAAAACCCACAGAATATAAATGATAATTAACATTTTCTCTGCGTACAGTGTGCTTTGTGCTTTTTTTAAAAACTTTTATTTTTGGTAGATCATTTTGCCTTAGCCACGAAGGTAAGGGGGAGGGAAGGAGGGGAGCTGCTGAAAGACATCTAGTAATCTTTGCAGGCTTGACTGTTCAGGGAATTATTTTTCTAAAATCATGTTTTGTTATGTGACTGGCATTATTTAGACTTTAATTTCTATGAATGAATAGAATGAAAATGATATAAAATTGCTTGCTTGTTTTTATGTGCGTGCGCTGAAGGGATGTGGAGAGAGAGTGGGCAGAGAACACTGAAGGGAAATGGGGAAAAGAGATTGGGGAGAAGACGCTGATTTTTAAATTGACAATTGTACAGAATATTGTTTCTTTTTATAATTTAATATAATAAGTTCAGTATAAAACTATTCAAGGCTTGTGTGGATGGGATCAGATGGTTTGCGGGGACGGGGACCGAGCTCACGGGGACAGGGCGGGGACGGAGACAAATTTTTCCCCCGTGTCATTCTCTAGGCTCTACCATGAATCGATTTCGACTACATGTGGGCGAGTGGGGTGTCAATCGGGTTGACATAACCGTCATAGCGCAAATGGGCGCAGGGTATGGCTCTCAAAAAAAATCTTAATCGTTGTACTGCTGATCTTTGGCTCTTTTGACTAATGAGTTTGCCTACCACTGTCCTAGAGGATAAAGTTCAAAGTAATTTACACGGGTTAATATCAATTTAACCATGTAACATGGACGTCTGAAAATTGCCCTATGTTAATAGGGCTAAAAGTACATGCTACATTCCACATATGGATGCATATGGAAGGGGCCTGGGAAGGATTCAAATTTAATGTGTGCATAGATTACATTTCCAAATTTTTGTGCATTATTTTCCATAGAAAGCCTACCTGCACAAAAGCACAAGCGTAAAAAGTACATAGTATTTTGCAGCTGTGGTAAGCTTTTAAGTGGAAACATGTACATATTGAAACTTTGTGCAATGTCTGTGGATAAAAAAAAGTACCCATACGCTTCATCCCAAAGAAGATAGTCTAAAAGTTGTCTTTGTAAAGGTCAAGGGACAAATATGTAGATGGTCTACACAATCTACCAATGTTGGCTCAAATCTGAAACATTAAACTGCTCAAGAGTGAGATTGGATTCTGATTCTTAAGTAATCTTGACTTTCTCCCTAGTTTCTTAGTTGCAAGCTATAGCTATTTGAGAACTTATGGTATAGCTGGTCATTTTCACAAAGTAGTACAAGTGTTTTGTCATAACTAGCATATGAACTTTTGAGACCACATAGACTTCTTCTTTGGATGTCTTTGTGGATGAGGCTGAAATTTAGAGAGTTTTATTATTTGAAATAATTACAAAAAATATAAGAGGATGCAAATAGAAACGTGCACCTTTGAAGAAGTATTGTGAAATGAGGAGCACTACAGTTCTTATGGACAGTTCATGCAAATCATGAAACTTGCTAGATTGTCAATATATACTTATACTGAAAGTCACTATATAGTTCTCATATTGGTATATCAATGAACTGTACTTGTTACAGAGAGGCTTTCTCAAAACTGGTCAAACATTTTTACTATTTTCTACTTTGCCCTCTATAAGTTTACTTTCTCTTGCCTCCTTCAAAGTGAAAGAAATATATCATCCTTTTTAAAAAAAAAAATAACTTCAATCTCCAACTTAAGAGCAGTCTAATATTGGCATATCTGGTGCCATGTCTGGAAGAACTGGGGTTTCAGGTTTCTGCCTATTCACTCTCACTCTTACATCTCTGCTGTGAGTATGAATCAAGTTGCCAATGTGCTTTGATTGAGATGGTACTTGTGATGCAGCTGTCTTTCCACCAAGACTTGAAATAAGACTAAGAACATAAGAATTGCCGCTGCTGGGTCAGACCAGTGCTCCATCATGTTCAGTAGTCCACTCACGCGGCGGCCCTCTGGTCAAAGACTAGCGCCCTAACTGAGACAGCCCTACTTGAGTACATTCCGCTTCAGCAGGAACTTGTCTAACTTTGTCTTGAATCCCTGGAGGGTGTTTTCCCCTATGACAGACTCCGGAAGAACGTTCCAGTTTTCTACCACTCTCTGGGTGAAGAAGAACTTCCTTTTGTTCGTACAAAATCTATCCCTTTTAACTTTAGAGAGAGTGCCCTCTCGTTCTCCCTACCTTGGAGAGGGTGAACAACCTGTCCTTATCTACTAAGTCTATTCCCTTCAGTACCTTGAATGTTTCGATCATGTCCCCTCTCAATCTCCTCTGCTCGAGGGAGAAGAGGCCCAGTTCCTCTAATCTTTCGCTGTACATTTCATCCAGACCAGTACTACAGATTTAAGCTGGATTTGTACAAAGAGATGGAAAGATCTAAGAGCCAGATATACTAAGCAATTTTACTATGGCCATAGAAGAGGGAAGACCTTTCAGTACATCTGGCCTATATGTTTGTACTGAACATCCATTCCCTCTGCGTAAACATTGCTAAATTTACTAGCAGCAAAAATCTGTTTTCAATCTCTCATTGCCTGACACATCAGAAAAGTACAGCAAATTAAGTGCATCAGTCAGCTTTGGGGCAAAATTAACCTTGACAGTTGAAAAGGCCGTTTTGTCTTAACATTAGCTTGTCTTTGAAAGAACAAGAAGACAGTCACGAACCTTGCTGACTCTCGCATGGTCTTACTACAATCAAGAATGACAGCATTACTCTCAGCCTGTGCAATATTATCCTGGCTTGTTATTAAATGAACTGCTTTTTGACCCTACCAACAGAGGGCTCGAGGGCTCAATATGGCAGGATCATTAAGTATTCTATTTATAGAAGATGAGTTCTTTCTTATTTATATACTCTGTAACACACTGGATAATACAGATACATCTCATCACTGGCTTCTTAAAGTACATTAAATTGTCAAAAGACATAAGGGTCACATGTAAAACTGACATTAATAAATTGCACATATCAAATGCAAAAGCCATAGAACTGATAGAAACACTAGATATACTACATGATCTTTCCTGTTTTATGTCTGTGGGAAATTATTTAGTATAGCTGACAATCATTTACAAAGGGGCTGTATTACTTAGAGGCTACTAAACTTCTTTACCCACAAAGAAAAATGGGCATTGGTGCAGATGTCTTGGACTCCCCTGGACTCCTCCTTGAGGGTCCAAGAGGGTGGTTCTTGATTACATTTTATCTTTGACATTTCATAAGAACATAATAGGCATACTGACTAAAAATAATGATCCACCTAGCCCACTTTCCTGTTTCCAGTTCATCACAAGTACCTGGCAGAAACCCAAATAGAAGCAGCATTCCATGCCACCGATCCAGGGCAAGCATTGGCTTCTCCCATGTCTGACTTAACAGCAGTTTATGGACTTTTCCTCCAGGAACTTGTCCAAACCTTTTTTAAAACCAGCTACATTAACCGTTCTTACCACATCCTCTGGTAACATGTTCCAGAGCTTAACTATTCTCCGAGTGAAAAAATGTTTCCTCCTATTGGTTTTAAAAATCTTAGCCTGTAACTTCTAGTGTCTTGATGTAGTGAAAAATCGATCCACTTGTACCTGTTCTACACCACTCAGGATTATGAGGACTTCAATCATATCTCCCCTCAGCCATCTCTTTTCTAAGCTGAAGAGCTAACCTTTTTAGTCTTTCCTCATACAAGAGGAGTTCCATCCCCTTTATAATCTTGCTTGCTTTTCTTTGAACTTTTTCCAGTGCTGCTATATCTTTTTTAAGATAAGGAGACCAGAACTGAGCACAATACTCAAAGTGAGGTCACACCAATGAGCGATGCAGAGGCATTATAACATTTTTAGTCTTGTTTACCATCCCTCTTCTAATAATTCCTAGCACCTGTTTGCCTTCTTAGCCGCCAACGCACATTGGGTAGAAGGCTTCAGCATATTGTCTACGATGACACCCAGATCCTTTTCTTGGGTGCTGACCCCCAAGGTGGTCCCAAGCATCCAATAACTATGATTTGGATTATTCTTCCCAATATGCATCACTTTGCATTTGTCCACATTGAATTTCATCTGCCATTTGGATGCCCAGTCTTCCGATTTCCTAAGGTCTTCCTGTAGTTTTCACATCCACAGGCATTTTAACAACTTTGAACAGTTTAGTATCATATGCAAATGTAATCACCTCGCTCATAGTTCCAATTTCTAGATCATTTATAAATAAGTTAAATAACACTGGTCCCAGCATAGATTCCCACTGCACACCACTATTTACCCTCCTCCACTGATAAAAATGGCCATGCAACCCTACCCTCTGTTTTCTGTCCAATAACCAGTTCTTAATCAAATGAACGTTGCCTCTTATCCCATGACTAATTTTCTCAGGAGTCTCTCATGAGGAACTTTGTCAAAAGCTTTCTGGAAATTTAGACACGCTATATCAACCAGCTCTCTGTTATCCATGTTTCTTCATATCTTCATAGAAGTCAAGCAAATTGGTGAGGCAAGACCTCCCTTGGCTGAACCCATGCTGACTCTGTATCATTAAATCTTGTTTGTCTACATGTCCCACAATTTTATTTTTTATAATTATTTTCTCTATTTTGCCTGGAACTAAGGTCAGGCTTACCGGTCTGTAATTTCCCAAATCTCCCCTGGAACCCTTTTTAAAAATTGGTGTAACATTGGCTACCCTCCAATCTTCAGGTACTACAGACGATTTTAATGATCAGGGCAGGATTAACCAATAGGCCAAGTAGGCACGTGCCTAGGGCCCGAAATGGTCTGGGGGACCCGATGAAGGAAGGCATCAACATTGTTTATTCCAAATGGCGATGGGCCCCTCCAGCATCGATCGGCAATGTGGGCCCCCCGATTGGCAATCCCCCCCCCCCCATCGATGGAAAGTAAGACAAGCAAGCAGCGCGGGTAAGAAAGGCAACGGGAACAGTAATTGTGCAAGCGGTGCTACTTCCCTCTGACACAGCTTCCTGTTTCCACCTGGGCGCGTGGTGGGGTGGGGCGGGGCAGGGGGGCCCAGTGTACTTATGTGCCTAGGGGCCCTCGATGAATTAATCCTGCCCTGTTAACGATAGGTTACAGATCACTAACAGCAGATCAGCAATTTCATGTCTGAGTTCTTTCAGTACCCTGGGATGTATACCATCCAGCCCATGTGATTTATCATTCTTTAACTTGTCAATTTGGCTTAATGCATCTTCCAGGTTCACTGAGATTTTTTTCAATTCCTCCACCTCATCACCCTTGGAAACCATTTCCAGTTCAGGAAGATTTCTTACATCTTCTTCTGTAAAGACTAAAGCAAAGAATTCATTCAGTCTCTTTACTATGGCTCTATCCTCCCTGCGTGCACCTTTTACTCCTTGATCATATGAAGTTCCCACGGATTACCTAACAGGTTTTCTGCTTATGATGTACCTAAAAAAAAATTGTTACTATGAGTTTTTGCCTCTTTGGCAAGTTGTTCTTCATATTCTGTTTTGTTTTCTTTATCAATGCTTTGCATCTAACTTGCCAGTGCTTATGTCTCTTCTTATTTTCTTCATTGGGATCCTTTTTCCATTCTTTAAAGGATGTTTTCTTGGCTGTAATGCCCTTCCACTTCACCTTTAAACCATGCAGGTTCTCATTTTCTCTTCTTTCCACCTTTGTTAATACGTGGAATACATCTGGTCTGTGCTTCTATAATGGTGTATTTGAATAATATCCGTGCCCGGTTTACACTTCTGACCTTTGCCGCAGACCCTTTTAACTTCTTTTTAACCATTTTTCTCATTTTATTGTAGACGCCCTTGCGAAAATTAAATGCCGCTACAGTAGATTTCTTTAGCGACGTCACTCCAGTTATCAACTCAAATTTGATCATGTTATGATTACTGTTTCTCAGCAGGCCCAGCACAGTTACCTCTTGCACTATGTTCTGCATTCCACTAAGGACCAAATCTAAAAAAGCTCCCCCTCTTGTCGGTTCCTGGACCAGTTGCTCCAAGAAGCAGTCATTTATGACATATAGGAATTTTACCTCCCTAGCATTCCCTGATGCAGCATTTGTCCAGTCAATGTTGGGATAGTTGAAATCACAAACTCAAAAGACACACATGCCCTATGTTCAATCACAGCATACCCCTTCTACTCTGCAAAGCCCCCCACAATAATTAAACCCAAAGCAACCACTGAATAATATTTGAAAAGTGGAGCAAAAACTTCAGTTCGACTTCATTGGTAAAAAAACCCAAACAACCAACCCTCCATTCTTCAAACTCAATGGATCTATCAATATCTTCTTATGATTTTTAAAGAATTCAGTGAAGAATTTTATGAAGGAAATCACAGGGCATATTAGCAGTCAGAGAGGAAACTTCCCAATTTCAAAAATTGTTCATTGCTCATCACGGGAAACAATTCAAAGGCATGCATAAGGCATTGATTTAATAATATATTAGACCAGGGGTAGGGAACTCCGGTCCTCGAGAGCCGTATTCCAGTCGGGTTTTCAGGATTTCCCCAATGAATATGCATTGAAAGCAGTGCATGCAAATAGATCTTATGCATATTCATTGGGGAAATCCTGAAAACCTGACTGGAATATGGCTCTCAAGGACCGGAGTTCCCTACCCCTGTATTAGACCCTTCTTTCACTTACTAGTATCAGAGTTCACAACTTCACACAGGTCAAAATGGGAGAGGGGAAAGGTTAAGTGCTTGGCGGTTAATAAGCCAGCTATTTATGTGGCCTATTAGAGTCACCAAACATAGCCAGTTTGGCACTGAAGATCCGTGTCTTGCCAGCTATGTCACAAAATATAGCCACTAACCATAGATATTCAGCGGGAGATAGACAGTTATGTTCCACTGAATATCCATAGTTAGGTAATAAAATACTATTTAACCTGCTAGGAGCCATTTCTAGCCAGTTAAATAGCTTTGAAAATTGGTCTTTTTTAGAGCCATAACTTATGAAATAACATGTTTATTTATGGATGAACTAGATTTAGTGCTGGATTGTATTCAATATTGAAAAAATTAAATTCAAATGGTCTTAGTGGGGGTTAACATTTTGTAATGTACTAAAAATGAAAGCATGTTAGTTCCCTCTTAATATCCATTAGGATAATCAAGCTAATTATGCTGAAATCTTGTGACTGGTGGTGGTTACCTTTTCTCTATTATTAGCTCGCTCCATGAGATTAAAAAAAAAAAAAAATCAAATACAGCATTTAGATTTTGAACTGCAATTAAGCAGAGGTTGCCATGGAGTCTCTTCACACACTGCTTTCTCCTTCTTTATATATGGCTGTAATCCCCAACAAAACCAGAATTTTTCCTTCTGAAGCCATTCTCTCTTTTCCTTAATCTCCTGCTACAGGATTGTTTTAGGCTCTCCCTTTTTTCAGAATATATATATATATAGTACATTTCTGTGGTGATGTCAGAAAACATATTATTTATTCAGACTTTTAATCTGCTCAGACAGAAGTTAAAATACTGGTTGCACATTCTCTACAGCTGAGTCTTCACATGGCTAGAAGGAGGATATACACGTGGTTTACTTATGCATGATTATCAGTTTTATTTCATATGTCATTCATATTCTGAGTGAAAAATATTTGCTATCTATAATATGCATTAGCAACTTTTCCCCCAGCAGTCTTTTTTTCTGTTACTTTAGGTTTCTCAATCAAAACTGACCTCCATCAGGCTGTAGCACTATAAACCTTCATTAAGAAGAAGGGGGAGGAGAGGGAGCTATGCCTATTATTGTTTTCTCAACTCAGCGAGGGTCAATGAGGGTAAAATGACTCCTCATCATTTATCCTTGCCTGCCTTAGATATGGGAAAAGCAATTCTGAAAAATAATTTCCCTGGATATAAGCTTTTTACTCATATAAATTAACTTTTTAAAAATTGCTTACCCTAAATGCAGGAAAAAGCCCACACATTTATTCTACAATATGTGTGTGTTTACCTGCATTGCTCAGGGTCTGCTTAGGTCAAGGATGCAAAGATAGCATTTTCTAATGTGTGAGTGGGTTTCCTTTAAAACTTACCTTGCACAAAAAGCAGGTGAAAATACCATAGCGAGGATCCAAGATGGCTGCACTCACCTGACGCATGGGAGGTCTCTTCTGGGGTTTTTCCTCCAACTTGTAGTTTTCCTGGGTACACAGGAAACTCTTTTCTTCATGCTGAAGCGACGCAGTAGGAGTGCCACTGGAGACTTGCGGCACCCCGAGTCCGCTCAGCTGGGCTCATTGGATAACTTTTTGAAGAGGCTACAGATTGAGATGAAGTCAGAAGGATGCCCTCTGGAGACACCGGCATGGAGTGGAGGCATTGCAGATCTCCCAGGGCTGGATACCACACTGAGTCCTGACTGAAGAGCGCCTCCTCCTCAGCTGCAGATTGCCAATTCTCCGAATTGGGTTCAGGATACACCGAGGTTGGTAGTGGTTCCTGTCCTGGAGGCTTTAGTGGTAGCATCAGCGGGCCTGGATTCTCCTCAATTGGAGGAAGGACCATCTAAGGTAGTAGTCTCAAACTCAAATCCTTTGCAGGACAACATTTTGGATTTGTAGATACTTGGAGGGCCTCAGAAAAAAATAGACACCCTTTTACACCCTGCTCCTGCACACTGCCTCTACCTGACTCCGTGCTGTTGCTAAGTCTCTCCTCACTTAGCAAACCGTTTCACACACGATCCAAACAAGCCCTGCCTCTCAGCTTAAAAGGCTCCCCAAGTTCCACCATGAAGCCTCCCTTCTGGCTCCTATTCCTCCTTCTCTGCTCTTCTCTTAAGATCACCCTCTGTCTGATACCCCCCTCCCCCAATCTACCAGACTCCCCAAATGTCACTATTACCTGCCCCGACCTCAAAATTCCCACGCTGATGCGCACCAGAAGTCACTCTTACAAACAAAAACCCCGCAAAGCCAACCTCGCCTCTTTAAAACCTGTGCCCCCTGCCAACCTTCCCAACCACGCCCCAGATTCTCTAACCCCAGTCCCGTTACTCTACTGCAATGCCAGATCCGTATGCAACAAGACCCAAATTGTGAAAGACCTTCTCGCAGATTCTGATCCTGGATTCTTCTGCATCATAGAGTCCTGGATCACCAAAGACGATCTCTTTACACAAAACGAGCTATGCCCCCAGGGCTACCAAGGCCTCTTTTCTCCTAGATTAAACCGAAAAGGAGGTGGCCTGGCACTCCTCTACAAATCTTTCTTTGATGTTCAGCTTCTCGAAAAAGGCAGTCATCGCTCACTTGAATACATGTTAGCCTCAGTCAACGATGAGCTCCATCTTCACCCACTGGGTATCTTATCATTATATCGCCCGCCCACCCCCTGGAGCAATTCCTCCGAGCTTGTTTACGAGACCATATCTAACGCGTTCCTTAAGTTCCAAAGACTCCTGATCATTGGAGATATCAACCTCCACCTCGATGACTCCACCAGCAAAGATGCATCTGATTTCAATAATTTCCTCACCTCCCTTGGCTTCTCTCCCCCCGCCTCCTCTCCAACCCACGACAGAGGCCACACACTAGACATCATCAGCTTCCTTGATCTCACGGATTACAAAACTTCGACCAATGACATTCGTTGGGACCACGTCCCCTGGTCCGACCACTTCTTAGGAACCTTCTCCCTCCCCATCTTCATGTCACACCTTGGAACCTCATCCCATACCTCTAAGTCCATTACTTTCCGCAAGAAAATTTCAAGTGATCAGTTCTGGTCCAAATTTCTCGACAATCTCTCATCCAAGCCTAAGCCTCCAGATTCTGTAACCAACTGGCACAACTGGATTACTCTCTCAGAATCCACCTACCACTCTCTTGCCCCACTCTCCACCAAAACCGTCACCTACTCCCGTAAGGCCCCCTGGTACCTCCCACACCACAGGGTACTAAAACAAAAATGTCGATCCCTGGAACGCATCTGGAAAAAATCTAAATCCCCCACAGACAAACAAATCTGGAGAGTCAACATTAAATTTTACAACAACGCACTCAAAAGCGCTAGGAAAAACTTTTATGGGGACAAGATCTCCAGATCAAACAACCAGAACAGCATGCTGTTCAATATCTGGCGCTCCCTAATCCCCAACACCAACCCTTCCTTACTCCCCTCCTCCCCATCAGCCGACCTACTAGCAAACTTCTTCAATGGAAAGGTCACCACCTTAAGAAGCTCCTTCCCTCCCGCAGTCTCCTACAATTCTCTAGTGTTCGCCACCCCCAATCCTACTCCAAATGTCATCACCCCTGTCCCAGTCAACAGATCCTGGACTGCCTTTGAGCAAGTATCCGAATCGCAGGTCCTCAAGCTCTGCCAGAAATTGAAATCCTGTAACTGCACCTTGGATCCATTTCCATCCTATCTATTTGAGAAAATACCCACACAGGCCATCTCATCACTCACCAAACTCATAAATTCTGCTCTACTATCGGGCCTCTTCTCACCTGAAATGGGACACATTGCATTGACCCCCCTACTGAAGAAAGCGGACCTAGATCCCTCCATCCCATCCAATTATCGCCCTATAGCGAACATCCCACTCCTAACCAAACTGCTTGAGTCCATTGTCTCCTCCCAACTCTCAGCCTACCTGGAAAGATTCTCTATCCTCCTACCCTATCAATACGGCTTCAGACCTAACTTCAGTACTGAAACCCTCCTGGCCTCCCTAATCTCGAAGATCCAACAACTCCATTCTCACAAAAAATTTGCCGTTCTACTCCAATTCGACCTCTCTGCAGCCTTCGACGTTGTCCATCATGACATTCTAATCTTCCTACTCTCCGAGATAGGCATCAGCTCCACGGTCCTTGACTGGTTCTCGAATTTCTTACGTTCTCGCTCTTACAACGTCACCAAGAATGGTACCTCATCCTCCCCGTGGAAACCGACATGTGGAGTTCCACAAGGCTCCCCCCTATCTCCTATCCTCTTCAACATTTATATGTCCTCCCTGAACCTCCTCCACCTTTCCCCCCTAGAAATACTCTACACTTACGCTGACGATATCCTGGTCCTCCTCGAGACCGACGCAAACCTCACCAATCTCGCAGCAAACATCTCTTCATGCATAACCAAACTTCAATCCTGGGCTCTCGCTGTACAAATGAAACTGAATGAGTCCAAAACCAAACTACTTTGGCTTGGCCCTAAACTTGATCATTTACCCACTTCCATCCCACTGCCCACAGGCTCCTCTCTACAACTAGAGTTCTCTAGCAAAGTTCTGGGCATCACCATAGACTCCTCGCTATCCTTCAACGACCACCTCAACTCCCTGATAAAAACATGCTTTCACAGCCTTCACATGCTGAGGAAAGTGAGGTCCTGCTTCCACCAAAAACACTTTGCCGTGCTCGTACAGTCCATCATCCTCTCCAGATTGGACTATTGCAATTCCATTTACCTTAGTTTAACAAAGAAAAGCCTCCACAAACTCCAACTAATCCAGAACACCGCGGCCAAACTTATCTTCTCAAAAAGCAAATTTGACCACGTCTCTCCGCTCCTGTCCAAGCTGCACTGGCTTCCTGTCATCTCCAGGGTCCATTTTAAATGTGCCTGCTTAACCTTCAAGATACTCCACGGCATCCTTCCACCTCTTATTCCTCTATCCTGGAATTCCTCAAATCCATTCTCCACTAGATCCACGCAAAAATTAAAATTATCCTTCCCCTCCTCAAAAGGTATCTCCCTCGTCGGTAAACTCGGGTCCTCCCTCCACTTCAGAATCGCTCAGCTTTGGAATAGTCTCCCTTCCCCTCTCCGCAACTTGAGCCCCCTCCTACCATTCCGTAAGCTTCTGAAGACTTGGCTCTTCTCCAAAACGTAACCCGTCCCCTCCCTAGTATTATCACACCTAACCTCTCTCTTACTTACTTCTATAAACCCATTGGAGTTCCGTTGCTTCCCTAACCATGTAAACCGTGTCGAGCTCCACCTGTGGAGATGATGCGGTATATAAACCCAAGATTTAGTTTAGTTTAGTTTAGTTTATTAAAGAAATGACAATTTTGCATGAGGTAAAACTCTATGGGTTTCTTATATCAAACTGCGCTAGCAGTTTGTGGCGCAGTGAACCATACTGAATGGTCCGCGCTGCTCCCGATGCTCATAGAGTTCCTATGAACGTCGGGAGCTGTGCGGGCCATTCAGCGCGGCTCTCGGCGCTAAAAACTGCTAGTGCAGTTTGAAAGAAAAGGCCCTTTATAGTTTATAAATCTTTCCTTTTGGATAAGTCTTAATAATAATACTGTATTGTAATTTATAGCTAAAGAGATATATGATCAAGAAACTGTTTTATTTTACTTTTGTGATTATGATAAACATACCGAGGGCCTCAAAATAGTATCTGGCAGGCCCAATTGCTGAGAAGGAGCAGGATCCCAATGGAGGCAATCGGGATGAGAACAAGATTGGTGAACAGTCTATAACTGTGCAATTGCAAAATTATTCCTTGATTAAACCTACTGAAGTAACTCTTGACTCTCTATGGGACTTAGTGGCTAATT
This sequence comes from Geotrypetes seraphini, assembly GCF_902459505.1. Classification (NCBI taxonomy): domain Eukaryota; kingdom Metazoa; phylum Chordata; class Amphibia; order Gymnophiona; family Dermophiidae; genus Geotrypetes; species Geotrypetes seraphini. The sequence goes on from NC_047090.1 coordinate 109,882,685, forward strand.
TGGAGGAATCATTGTGCCTTCAAATTCAGTGTCTGGAAGGAAGAACTAAAAAGCAAGAAGAACTGAAAGAATTAAAAGTCGAAATGGGTTCTTCTAAACTTCAGCTTGATGAATATGTTAAGGACTTAAGTGAGGTATGTCAAACTCAGGATGTTGTAATTAAAGATAATATGAACGCGAGAAGGAAAGAAGGGGGCAGGGAGAGAGGAAGAAAATGTTGGGGGAGGGAATAAGGTCTGGAGGAGAGGAAGCATACAGGCTGAAAGAAGGGAAGAAAGATTGGATGCACAGTCAGAAGAAGAAAGTGCAACCAGAGACTCACAAAATCACCAGACAAGGTAGGAAAAATGATTTTATTTTCAATTTAATGATCAAAATCTGCTGTCTATATTTTGCACTATGGACCCCTTTTACTAAACCGCAATAGCGGTTTTTAGCGCAGGGAGCCTATGAGTGTTCAGAGCAGCGCTGGACATTCAGCGCAGCTCCCTGCGCTAAAAACTGCTATTGTGGTTTAGTAAAAAGGAAGGAGGTTATATTTGTCTATTTTTGTATGGTTGTTACTGAGGTGACAGTGCATAGAGTCATCTGCCTTGACCTCTTTGAAAAACCCCCAGAATAGGAATGATAATTAACATTTTCTCAGCGTACAGTGTGCTTTGTGTTTTTTTTAAATTTTATTGTTGGTAGATCATTTTGACTTGGTCATTTTAAAAGTAGCTCGCAAGCCCAAAAAGTGTGGGCACCCCTGAGCTAGAGCATTGAAGCTGCGTGTGGCTGCCGTAAAGGTCATCTCTGACACAACCAGAAGTTGCATCAGAGACGACCTTTACGGCAGCCATATGCAGTTTAGACATCGCCGGCCACAGGCAGGGAGGTTTGTCGGACCGGGCCTGTTGTCCGGGGATGGGGGGAGGTGCGTTGCAGATCTTGTTGCCAAAATCAGAAAGGTGAGGAAGGGAGAAAGATGGGCCTATAGTGGATGGAGAGATTTAGAGAAGGGGGCAGATGATGGAAGTGGGTAGAAAGGGGAGAGAGAAGAGGTCAGATGATGGAAGTGGGGAGAAGGGAGAGCAAATGCTGAATGGAAGTGGAGAAAGAGAACACATACTGGATGGAAGGAGGGATAAAGAAAAAGGACATATGCTGGATTGGGTAAGAAGATAAGAGTTAGTGAGATAGTGGAGGGGTGAAGGAAAGGGGTGGCATGCTGTGGGTAGACATAGTGAAAAGAGGGAAACTGAGGACTGCATAGTAAGAAATAATTTAATTTAAATGGAGGCAGAAAATAAAGAAGGAAGACCAGAGAAGGAAAGGGAAAATAAAGAAATGCCAGAGAATGGGGAAGGAGACAGAGATATCAGTTCTGAGTGGAGGAAATGAGAAGAGAGAGATGCTAAAAACCACAGGGGGGAGGGAAAGAGAGATGAAAGGAGAAAGATGCCAGACCATGAGGGAACAGAGGGAAGATGATGGATGCCAGACCAAAGGGGGAGGGGTCTAGAGGAGAGATGAAAGGGGGAGGCATACAGTTTCTGGAAGGGGCATAGAAGGAGAGAAGATGCCATATAGGGAGAGGCAGAGAGATGGCAGACAGTGGATGGAAGTAAGACAGTAACAAAAAGATGAGGAAAGCAGAAACCAGAGAAGACAAAGATAGAACAAAAATTTTCTATTTATTTATTGCTTTAGGAGACATATGTCACTGTTTCTGTGGTGTTGCATTTTATGCAGAGTCCAGCTTCTTGCTGGTTCAATTTAACCTTTGTCTATGTATTTCTATTTTATCCCCCCTTTTACAAAACTGTGGAGCATTTTTTAGCGCCAGCCTTGGTGGTAGCAGCTCTGATGCTCAGAATTCTATGAGCATCAGAGCTGTTACCACCGTGGCTAAAATCCACACTACAGTTTTGTAAAAGGGGGAGGGGTTAGTTTGTGATGACATATTCCATACTAGGCGAAGGTGTTTTCTGTGTTCTGTGTGTTCAAAAGACATGGTTTTCTGTTAGGATTGACGGAGTAGGATTGATCTGTACTGGTCTGGCTTGTTTAGTTTTTCAATGGGTGTATTGATGTTGTACTGCTCACTGCAGTATGTAAGATGCTGCCTTTTCCTAGGTACTCATGTGTGACATGTGGCTTGTTACTAAAAATCATATTTTTCGTACAGATGTGGGGGGGTGCCAAGAAATGATGGGCCCCGGGTGTCACATATGCTAGGTACGCCACTGCCCTAAATATTACTAATACTCTTCCTATGGTCTAGCAGTCATGTGACTCTTATCTTGCAAAAACTTTTCTAAATGACTTGGATCAAAATACCTTGAATTGAAATTGCACTTCTTGAAATGTATAATCCCAATTAATTTCCACACTATCAAGCGTGAGCTGTTACATATAATGCTTAAAGTACATAGAGTCTTCAGATTGCCGATAGTATAGTATAACACAGCATGGCTGCAATCCTCACTAGTCCCCAAACACTCCCCCCCCCGTACCCCCTCCGTACCTTTTCATTAAAGTTGGAGTAGGACGGAAGCTCAGTCTATCTCGCTCATAAACCCACCAGTCCAGAATGGCGGGTCTTTCCCTCCCCGGTGCATTTTGTGATGCACGGAGAGGGGCCTAAGGTCCTGATTGGCTCAGATGCCTAAGGCCCCTCCTCTTATGAGGGGCCATAGGCGTCTGAGCCAATTATGGTCTTAGGCTCCTCCCTCTGTATCCCATGATACAAGGGGGAGGAGTCTAAGGCCTCTTGCCTTTTTTCTTGGGGGAAAAGGGGAGGGGGCACCTGGCGTGGGAGTGGGCCTTCAGTAGCAGGAGGAAATGGGCATCCCCCCTCTATCCCCTTTTCCAGTAGGTAATTGTCCAATCCTTTCTTAAACCCCATTACCATACTCTGCCCTATTACGTCCTCTGGAAGCGCATTCCAGGTGTCCACCACACGTTGGGTAAAGCAGAACTTCCTAGCATTCGTTTTGAATCTGTCCCCTTTCAACTTTTCTGAGTGCCCTCTTGTTCTTTTATTTTTTGAAAGTTTGAAGAATCTGTCTCTCTCTACTTTCTCTATGCCCTTCATGATCTTGTAAGTTTCTATCATATCCCCTCTAAGTCTCCTCTTCTCCAGAGAAAAGAGACCCAATTTTTCCAATCTCTCAGCGTATGAAAGGTTTTCCATACCTTTTATCAGACGTGTCGCTCTCCTCTGGACCCTCTCGAGTAACGCCATATCCTTCTTAAGGTATGGCGACCAAAATTGGACGCAGTACTCCAGACGCACCATCGCCCGATACAACGGGAGAATAACTTCTTTCGTTCTGGTCGCAATACCCTTAAGTTTAAGTTTAAGTTTTAAGTTTAAGTTTAAGTTTATTAGGATTTTTATATACCGCCTATCAAGGTTTTCTAAGCGGTTTTACAATCAGGTACTCAAGCATTTTCCCTATCTGTCCCAGCGGGCTCACAATCTCTCTAACGTACCCTTCTTGATTATACCAAGCATTCTATTCGCTCTCTTAGCGGCCGCTGCGCACTGTGCCATTGGCTTCATTGTTGTGTCCACCATTATCCCCAAGTCCCTTTCCTGTGTACTCTCATTCAATAATATCCCTCCCATCGTATAGTTGTACCTCAAGTTTAGGTTTATTTATTTATTGTATTGGAATTTATTAACCACCTTTTCATGAAGAGATTCACCCAAAGCTTTTCCAAGTTTGGCTTTATTTTAAACAGCTTCTTAACAAATGGCAGAAGCATAGCATGTTTTACATACAGCAAGTTTCAACATAAAGTTCAGACTCTGTTCAAGTTTCTATAATAAGTCTATAATGCAGGCTTACCTGAAGCATGGTTTCAATATATTCTAAATCTTCAGTAATTCAAACAGTATAATTAGTTCAGTTCAGTTCACATAACCTCAGTGCTATTCATTCAATTAACTTAGGTCCAGACATAAACACACAGGTGAAGTCCCTTGGTCAACCCTTAACAACTTCACATCAACAGCTAAGAACTTATGAATAGGTCATTTTACATGGATCACGGTATGCATAAATTGATAACTGGATTAGGAAAACCTCCAGTTGCTAGAACATCCTGTTTCTAGCAATCCCTTGTTTAAGCTTAGTACTTTAACAAAATGACTCGCAGTAAAAAGAGCCCCAATAAAATATATGAAAGACTATATAGTCCTTGACAAAACAGTGTTTGTGTTTAATGTTCCACCTTAGTACCACAACTGTAGGCAAAAAGTAGCCCCAGCAGTGATATGAGTTATCACCAATGGGCTAGACTGCAGGAATAATCAACATAAAGGTTCAGGAAACAGTTCAAAGGGAAAGGTCCTCATTGCAGTGGCTTACCAAGGGGGGGGGGGATGGGGGATGTGGTCCGCCCCAGGTGCAACTCCAAGGGGTGCACAGCTGGCCAGGTCCGGAATCTCCCGCGCTGCTCTAAACGGTACCTCAGTACGGCTGCCGTACATACTCCAGAGCAGAGTTGGCAGCCGCATTGAAGTGCAGGAAGGTCCCGCGATGACTGCGTCTACCACCTCTGCTCCAGAAGAGCTAAGTTGTGTCGGAGGGGGATGGACCGGCAGCTGCAGTCATCGTGGGACCTTGCCGCAACTCCCTGCATCTGCCAGCCCACCCACCTCCAACATCACTTACCTCTTCCGGAGCAGAGACAGCAGAAGTAGTCATCGCAGGACCTTGCTGATTTGGATGGAGAGAGAAAGGAGCAGAGCAGGGTGGTGGAAGAAGAAAAAGGGGGTCAGGGTGGTATGGAAGGGTGGTGGAAAGAGAGAAAGGGGGCAGATGCTGATGGAATTGGTGTGCAGGAAAAGGGGAAAGAGACATAAGGGGGAAGGATACTGCATGGAATTGGGTTAGAGGGAAAGAAAGGGGGCAGATGTTGATGGAAGTGGGAGTAAGGAAGAGGAGAGAGTGAAATGCCAGACCATGGGGGTGTGGGAGAGGGAAGGAGAGGAGAGAGATGCCAGACCATTGGAGGAGGGAAGGAAGAAGATGGATGCCAGACCAATGGGGGTGAAGGGAGAGATGGAAGGGGGAGGCATAAAGATTCTGGAAGGGGAATAGGAGAGAAGATGCCATATAAAAGGGGCAGAGAGAGGGTAGACAATGGATGAAAGGAAGAGAGTGACAAGAAGATGAGGAAAGCAGAAACCAGAGAAGACATGGTAGAAAAAATACTATTTTTTTTTTTTTTTGCTTTAGGGGAGATGCATCGCTATTTTTGTGGTGTTGCATTGTATGCAGAGTCCAGCTTCAGTTTAACCTTTGTCTACGTATTTTTATTCTATCTCCCCATTTACAAAACTGTAGAGCGTTTTTTAGCATTGGCCATGGTGGTAACAGCTCTGATGCTCAGAATTCTATGAGCATCTGAGCTGTTACCACCGTGGCCAAAAACCACACTACAGTTTTGTAAAAGGGGGAGGGGTTAGTTTGTGATTACATATTCCATACTAGGCAAAGGTGTTTTCTATGTTCTGTGTGTTCGAAAGACATGGTTTTCTGTTAGGATTGACTGTGTAGGATTGATCTGTACTAGTCTGGCTTGTTGGCTTGTTTAGTTTTACAATGGGTGTATTGATGTTATATTGCTCACTGCAGTATGTAAGATGCTGCCTTTTCCTAGGTACACTCTTGTGTGACGTGTGGATTGTTACTAAAAATCATGTTTTTCATACAGATGGGGGGGTCAAAAAATTATGGGCCCCAGGTGTCACATATGCTAAGTACGCCACTGCCTCATTGAAGCCCTGAAAAAGTCCACTGAAGTAAGCTGAGGCAGGGTGGTGCCCTAGCAGTATCAGAAATGGCTGCATGGGGTGGAGCAGTGTGGTTGCCTCTCAGTTAATTAGTACCAGGTCTCAATGCCATATCCCTTGTTGGTGCCATGCTTCTGAGAGGCCTCTGTTGCTCCTGTTAGTGTCTGTGCACTGAGTGGCACTGAAAGTAATTGAGGCAAAGAACCGTACACTAGCATAGTTGTGGCAGACCAGCCTGTAGCCCTCCCTTTATAAGTGCTGCAAAATGGAGTCATATAAGGGAAGGTTCCCATGCAATGTCATCCAGCACTGGAGCCAAGAGAGGCCCAGGAGATGGAGCAGGTCCTCAGCCCCAGCAGGGTCAAGAGTTGGAGGCCATGCAGAACATCGACACCAGCAGAGTTAGACACTGGAGGCTGTTGTTGTTGTGACAGAGGAGAAAGTGCAGTATCACAGCTTCTGGTGTGGTGCATACATATTATGCACTAGTCCTTCTGAGGCATTGTGCTGCCATTACGAATAGAGCCAGATGTAGGGATGGAGATCTGATAAGTTCTGATCCAGGGCATCAGAACACAGGCGGGGTCAGCACACAGGCAGTTCTGAACGCAGGCCAGGTCGGCACACTGACCTAGGCCCTGTTTGTGGATCTAGGCCTGTGTGTGGATCTAGGCCTGTGTTTGGATTTGAGGCCTTGTTTCTCATTTCCTTTCCCTTCTTGCCATGCAGCCATTCTAAGTAAAGGAAAAATACTAGTATCTTGTCACAAGACTTTTGTCACATATTAACCTGACACACATTTACCCTTTTTCCTTATCTTGTATAAGCATCCCTTATATGGGCAACAATCAGACTTTGCCAACAGCTTAAGGCTAAGGAGCATGCATTATAACCTTTGGACTGTCACATATTTATCTTATTTGAGCTGTCCTTATTTGGTAAGGACATCAGCTAACAGGCATTGCACAGGCATTGCATATGTGCAAAGACTCGGGCCCTGTCCACGTGTTAATCAGGCCCTTGTCTAAGTGCTGAGTTGGAGGATGATCACGAGGTAAAAGCACGAGGTAATCACGAGGTAAAAAGCATGTACCTATCTTTGTATCCACCAATGTAAAACCATGTACTTTTGTACCCACCAATCATGAGATGTGTAAACGAGGGAATTACTATGATGTCATTAGCTTAGAAGCATAATAAATAGGGACTCGGGAGCTAGTCCTTACTAGCGCCTCCTCCCGATTCTAAGATTGCATGTGTGTTTCTTTTATGGCATTCCTACAAGTGGCGCCCGAACACAGGGACCTTCGCCAACCCTCGCCCTGCTTGCTCCGTCTGACGATTAGACTTGGTGCACCTCATCCTCCGGGATCCCTTCGAGTAAGTATGGGCAATTCCCTGTCAGATTTACAGCATGCTCATGTGACAGAATTGAAGAATATTCTGAGACATACAGATAGAGAGGCCTCTGATTCACAGTTAAACTGTTTAGTACAAGAGATAGGAGAGCACTGCTCCTAGTATTCAGACAAGGGATTATTAACATTAGAAGATTGGCTTAGAGTCGGGAAAGTTTTGTATGCTGAGCCTCTGGCCTCGGCAGCCATATGGGTATGGCCTCAGTGTGAGCGTGCCTTGGAAATTGTAAGGACAGAGACGCATTCCAAGGTGTCCACGGTTTCATTAACCGTTCCCCCACCTGACTATTCAAGTCAGAACACATATCCAAAAATCATACCTCCAGCACAGGTATCCCCAGCTCTTTTACAGGAAAAAAAAGGCAGAAACATCAGTGCAATATATCTCAGAGCAGGTTTAAGAAGTAATTTCACAGCCGGGTTCTTTGAATCCATGGCTGGAGCGCATACTTTCATACCAGACGTTATGCGCATGGTATTGACTACGGGTCAATATGTTATGTGGGATAGTGAAAATAATAAGGAGGCTCAAAGTGATTCAATGATAAAAAAGGCCAGAGATGAAGGGCAATTAGCAACAGAGGCTATGAAAGATTTAATTCCAGCCTGTCCAGTCACATATGCCTAAGATCCTAATGGTCCAGGACAGATAGCTACTTATCAACCATTGTCCTTTGCAATGTTGCGAGAAATCCGTAAATCTATTTCAGAGACAGGTTTAAAACCAGGACACTTCAAACAAAACTTCAAGGCAAAAATTACTAAACTGCCCATATGGAACATAGGCCGACCCCCTAATATTGGCAAGCACAAAGCCAACTTTTCAAGTTAAAAATCTGAAATAGCTCACAGTGCAGGCATAGCTTTATATATTCAAGCAGAACAAGAATTGACAAAAAAGCACCAAGGATTTAGAAGCTGCGTCTGTGTGTGAGGGGGCTGCCTCCCTGAGAGGTTTTTTGTTCTTGTGTGTTTCTTTTGTGGCATTCCTACAGCCAGACACTCGATGAAGTTACAGGGAAATACTTTTAAAACCAATAGAAGGAAAAAAAAATTTCACTCAGAGAATAGTTAAGCTCTGGAATGCGTTGCCAGAGGTTATGGTAAAAGCGGATAGCGTAGCTGGTTTTAAAAAAGGTTTGGACAATTTCCTGGAGGAAAAGTCCATAGTCTGTTATCGAGAAAGATATCGGGGAAACCACTGCTAATAAATTCTTTTTAGTCACTCAACTTTCTAATTAGGTTGAGATTGTTTGCCTCTTTTCTATTTTTGCCCTGGATTGGTAGCATGGAATGTTGTTGCTCCTTGGGTTTTGTCCAGGTACTAGAAACCTGGATTGGCCACCGTGAGAACGGGCCACTGGGCTTGATGGACCATTGGTCTGACCCAGTAAGGCTATTCTTATGTTCTTATGAGAAGGGCACTAAGGTGAGAGCTAAAGCAAGAACCCCAGGGTCTGTGTCAGTGTATCAGCACAATTGGGATTGAGATGGCCATATGGACAGTAAACCAAGCTGCAGACATCTGGGTCCATTTGGCATAAACAACTCCCCATCACTGCAGTCCAGCCTTGTGGAGGTGCTCCCAGTGAAATCAAGGGGACTCCCAAACTAAAATGTTAAGCAGAGAAGGGCATGTGGTTACTTCACAACCCTTATTCTCCATTACCTGAAAATTGAAATTCAGGCGGGATACCTAGACTCAGAGGACTCACAAAAATATAATTTAAAATAAAATAATAAACGGCGAGCAGGGAGTCTCTTCCACTGGGCTTTTATGTCAGGGCTATTTTGTCTTTGAGCTATTTTGGTGGAGTTATTTTGTCAGGACTCTTTTGTTCTGGGCTGTTTTGACTGGTCAGCTCTAATTCCTAGGACCAATCCAGTTCCTCTGCCAGCAGACTCAGCACAAGGTCTTCTCCTTTGTATTAGCTTACTTTCATCAAAGTCCTTGAGTCAAAGCACTGGTTGCCTAGACCAGGGATTCTCAACCCTGTTCTTGGGCCACATCAGCCAGTCAGGTGTTCAGGATATCCAAAATGAATATGCATAAGATAGATTTCCATATACTGCCTCCATCTATCTCATACATATTCATTGTGAGTATCCTGAAAACCTAACTGGATTGAGCATCCCTGTCCTAGACAAGCCAATGGTCAGATCTGACAATAGGGATCTTAAACCAATGGAAGAGATAAAACCACTTTTAATCATCTCACTATAAATAAACATAAGATGGGAGATCTTTCAGGAAATTATGAAAGGCTGTTGTAGGCCTCAGTCACAAGCATAATAAAATTACAACCTCAAATACATACAGGAGTCTCCCCTTATCCGTGGTTTCAGTTATTCACGGTTAACCCCAATCTGAAAATATTAAATGGAAAATTCCTAAAATAAACAAGTCATACGTTTTAAATTGTGTGCCATTCTGAGTAGCACTGTGAAGCACCTCACAGTATTGCTATATTACAATGTCAGCACCTTACTTCATCTCATCACGCATGCATTGTATCATCACAAGGAGAAGGGTGAGTACAGTATATTAAAATATATAGGGTTTGATATTATCTGCGGTTTCAGGTATCCACAAGGGATCTTGAAACATATCCTCTGCAAATAAGGAGGACTTCTGTACATCCAAGTTTCCACGTTTATGGAGAATTTACTATCCAGACCATCACACAAAGACAACTAGACGACTCACAATCTAAATACAGAAAAGAAAAGTAAAAGAGGTGGTATAGACAAAACAAAGTAAGTAAGTAGGGAGAGACTTACAACATTATAGACTAGAAAAGAATGCAACATAAAGGAAGGAATACTATCTCTTTAGGCCTGTCACAGATGAGTGATGATTAGATATAGGTGTCTACAAATAGAAAAGTTTTAAGGCCTAATTTTAAATTTAGTTTGGATGTCTGTTAATGAAGATGTTCTGATAATTGGTTCCAACATTCAGGGCCTTGGACTGAAAAAAAAATGTCTGTCATGGAGTGAGGGGAGGGGTCATTAAATGATGTTGAGAAGAAGGTCTTAAAGTTCTCTGAGTTCAATAGGGGGTCAGTAACTGGGACAGGTAAGGAGTCCCAATACAGATTGACTTTGTATATCAGCAACAGAGTTTTATAAATGATAAGGTGGGGCAATGGTAATCAGTGGGCTGCTTTTAGTAAAGGGGTTTCCTGGTCAAATTTCTGTGCTCCAATAATAAATTTTATAGTGGGTTTTTGTATTAGCTTTAATCATCATATATCCTTTTTCTTAAGACCATTATATAGAGCAGGGGTACCCAACCTTTTGGCTTCGCTGGGCCGCATTGGCCGAAAAAAATGTTTCTGGGGCCGCACAAACACGCAAACACTGCAGCAAGACAGAGGAAGGAGCCGGCAAGACAGTAAATACCCGGGGGCAGCAGAGGAAAACACTGCATCGCCCTCAACCGGGGGCCGCACAAAATACTTCACTGGGCCGCAGGTTGGACACCCCTGATATAGAGCATTATAATAATCTACATGATTGACTGATAAAGAGAGAGTGAATGAATGATTTGAACGAAACTTGGTATGCTTATCCCTCACTACCTGGGGTGATATGTTCTGGGGGTCTCGCAGCCCACCTGCACACGTGGGCGGAGCTACAAACAGAAAATCAGATTTCACCCATTCATGTCAATGGAAAAAATGTAAACAGCTGCCATTCTCACAGTAATTCCAACTACCTGGGGTTATATGTTCTGGGGGTCTCGTGGCCCACCTGCACACGTGGGCGGAGCTACAAACATAAAATCAGATTTCACCCATTCATGTCAATGGAATAAATGTAACAAGCTGCCATTCTCACAGTAATTCAAAAACGGCTTGACCGATTTGAACGAAACTTGGTATGCAGACCCCTCACTACCTGGGGTGATATGTTCTGGGGGTCTCTCGGCCCACCTGCACACGTGGGCAGAGCTACAAACAGAAAATCAGATTTCACCCATTCATGTCAATGGAAAGGATGTAAAAAGCTGCCATTCTCACAGTAATTCCAACTATAAAACACTTTCAATGACACTATAACCACTAGGGACATCGTTTCTATTCTATCACGGACACCATACATATAGAGTTTGTATGTTCTAACTGTGTTTGTAACTGTTTCCTTCATGCACCCCAGTTCATAATGTTATTACATTACATGAGTACTCACATATGCTGAACTAGGAACACAGGTTCCATTCTGAACGGGGAAAAAACTGCATGGAGTTTATTTTCAACCTGAGTTTCCACATATTGAGTTGTTTAAATCAATATTGAAACTTTTGGATGCCACTTATTCCAACAGATCTTCCTTTTCAGTTTAAGAGATTGCAAATTCCAGTGAGACTTGCATTCTCTATCACAATCAACAAATCACAGGGACAGACTATTACATACTGTGGAGTGGATATAAGATCCCCCTGTTTTTCCCATGGACAATTCTATGTTGCTTGCTCAAGGGTGGGTTCACCCATGAATTTATATGTTCTTGCTCCTGGAGGTGAAACTAAAAATGTTGTTTATAATCAAGTTTTGTGTTAGTTGTATTGTATTCATTTTGTCAAATATTTCACATTATAATTTGAATATTGTACTTTTTATAAAGCTGTTAAAAAATAATTTCATTCACCACTATAAAGTATCTTTATTTGAATCCATTTACAGTGTTATTGCTATAATTAAATACCCGTGCAACGCCGGGGCATCAGCTAGTAAAGGAATATAATTAGAAATTTGTTAGCCCTAACAGACTGATACCACAGTCTTTCTGAACCTTATATTAGATAAGAACAAGATGCCAACTGGAAGTGATTAATCTCATTTTTCATCTAGTTACAATATAGAAGGTTAAAGTATATTATTTAATTGGATAATTTACAAGCAGAGCAAATCTCTTTTGGTACACTGTACATTGTAGAATACAAATAAGCAAACTAAAAATGAGAGGGTAGACATACATTGGCAGAATTACGCATTCATATTTGTCAGACTTACACCTCAGATGAGTTGATTCTGCAGAAGGAGATTTAGGCTTGTATTCCAGTTTAAAAAAAGGTTGTTTTTTCTTGAACACAGAGGGGTAGAAATTAATTTGGAAGAATTCAGTTTTCAGGAGACCAATTACTAGACTAGAAAAGAATGCAACATAAAGGAAGGAATACTATCTTTAGGCCTGCCCCAGATGAGTGACGATTAGATATAGGTGTCTACAAATAGAAAAGTTTTAAGGCCTAATTTAAAATTTGGTTTGGATGTCTGTTCATGAAGATGTTGTGATAATTGGTTCCAGCATTCAGGGCCTTGGACTGAAAAAAAAAAAATGTCTGTCACGGAATGAGGGGGGGTCATTAAATGATTAAACAATCACTTAGAATAGCATAGTTATGGGGCTAAACATCACACACTGCGACAGGACTAGTAGTAGGCTAAATCTTAGTATCAACCCACAAATCCACACCAGGAAAGGTGAAACGGTTGACTCTTTGTTTGACTATCACACCACACTTGCATCTTATGGCTCAGGGAACCAGATATGCCTGTTCTGGCTGGGAGGAGTTCCCAGGCATACAGATACTGTTTTCCCATAGGTGGCAGCAGCCAGAAAGTGATTTCAGATTGCCTTGGGTTAGGCCCCTATTTTCAGCCAAATTTAGGCTCTTGGGCTGAAAATAGATGCATGTGCATCTGAACCAATGATCAGGAGTGTGAATTGGGAAAGGAGTCCACGTTTTTGATTTTTCAGTGCTGAAAATCAAATGCTCTGTTAGTCAACTAGATCATTTTGTGATTAATCTTATAGGAATGGAGAAAAGCTTCAGACTGAAAACCAGGGGAGCCTACTGCAGCTCCTTGTGATCTTGGCCAAGTTACTTACCCTTCCACTGCCTCAGGAACAGAAAAATACCTACTATACCTGAATGTATACCAGTTCAATGGCTTTCAGGCTTGTAGGCAACATATAAACATAATAATAATTAGAGCATTTATATTTAAAATCTTGTTTTTTATAATGCTACCATTAAGAACAATGTCTAGTTAAGACATCTGTTAAAAGTCAACGGTGTTAATTATATGGAAAAACTCCAGAAATGTTCTCTTAAATTTTAGCCTTCTTATTAATGCAACAGAATTTATGTGGGAGTCTGTCAGAATTAGATATTATGGTTGGTGAGACTCTACATCAGCGCAGATGTGCCTTAGTAATATAAATTGAGCACAAAACCTAAGGTCTGATTCACAAAGAGGTCAATCTACTATAATAAAATGCTAAGTGCGCATGCGCACTCCTACCTGTGTGTTCCATGATCCGTATGTCTGTGGCAGTCAGGAGTGCGCATGCGCGCTTACAATGGCCCCACTCAGTACTCCAATGAGCGAAATGCCCTGGCAGCTGAACCCAAAGTGAATCGCGGCCCCATATAGTACTCCCGCGCTTACAACAACCCCACAAAGTACTCCAACGTACCCATCCGACCCTCCCACTGCGGTCTGACCCTCCCATACGACCCTCCCTTCCCGTGGACTGGCCGGCTCCTGTAGTCCCTTGCCACACTCCCCCCTTCCCTTCCCGCGGTCCCAACAAACCTCCCGACTCCAGCAGCAGCTGCAGCACTCTATAAATACTGCTTTGTGGCCTTCTACTGCCCTGATTTGCTCTGCCGCGTCTCTGATGATGTCATCAGGGACGTGCCAGAGTAAATCAGCAGTAGAAGGCCGCGAAGCAGCGTGTTTAGAGTGCTGCGGACGCTGCTGGAGTCGGGAGGTTTGTCGGGACCGCAGGAAGAGAAAGGGGGGGGGTAGGGAAAAACGCTGTTATTGCTGCACAGTGATGTGGAGGGGAAGTGAAATGCCGCTAGTGTACAGAGAAGTGGTGAGGGCGGGATGTGGGCCGACCTAGTCTTAGTCATACTGCAGGGATAATTGAAAGTTTTACGAGGCTGCCTAGATGGAACTTATACGTTGTGACAGGCGATCTAAAACCAGGTCTAAGTGCCCAGAAGGTATCCAAAGTGACCAGATAACTACTGCAGACACAATGTACAGACCCCCACACACTCCCCCAGTGATCACTGACCCCCTCACACCCCTATGAAAATCAGAATAAAAACGGACATACCTGTCTCCGGAACATCAACACCTGGTATAGGAAAGCCTAGTAGAAATGCACAGAGGTCTCTTAAGTAGCCTGGGGGGTGGGCTAGTGAACCATAGAGAGGAGGACCCACTACATTCATGGTGGAAAATGTGAGCCCACCAAAAAAAAACAAATCTTACTGTACTGCCATATAGGAGCCACCTGCAGCCATAAGGGTTATTGGGGTATAGTGGGTTTGGGGGGGCTCAATATTACTTATATGGGAGTTCCAGTGAGATATTTATGTGGCACTCTTTTTGTGACGTTCACAGCAGTGCTCTGTAAGGTACTCCACTACTCTGTTGCAATGTCTGGATGGCCAGTCCACCACATTGCTGGCCCCTCCAACATCCAAAAAGTCTTGTTCTGGGCATTTGGGACTTGGACAAATATTTGGATGAGAATGTAGTATAAAGATAGACGATCAAACACCTGGACATACAGATGGACGATTTTCGAGAAAATAATACTTTAGACGTATATTTTTGAGAATGGACATTTGTGCCCTGCCGACTTTGGGCGACTAACACCCTACGTCCAAATTCCAAATTGGACTTAGACGTATATTTTGATTATGCCCCTCAATGTGTATATCTCATAGACACATCCGAAACCTGTCCATACTCTGCTCATGTTTACGCCCCCTCTCACTTATACGCAAAGTGACGTTGGTGCTTTTTTTATAAAATAGTGCCTAGCACCTAATACCAATTAGTGACTTCATTTACATGCACAAGGGCACCAATTCTTAAGCACCTCTTATAAAATTGTCCTTCACGGGCATAAATAACCAAAATGAATTCATTTCTCCTCAAGCTACTTGAGCATTTGTTTTCCTCATTTTTTCAACTAGAGCCCATGAAACCTGGCAGAGGGGAAATGTAAAATTATTCATGATGCAACTTATTTCACACAATGCCAGACAACTGATTAATGAAGCAATATTCTTCCTGCATACAGAGCAAAGAAGTCAAGTTATTAATGATGCATTGACAGCTGCTGACTTCAAGGACCTGTTGGAGCGTCTATAATGTTATTCAGTGACTCTTTTTTTTATGATAAACCTTGCTCATAACTAATATTGTCTCCTACAAATTATGCTTCTTTTGTGTTGGCCATGTCATTAGATATTGCCCTGTAACAAATTTGTTGCTTTTAATTAAAGAATGAACATTTATCACATGTACCTGCCAAACTTGAAAACTTAATAGAGGGACAGACAAAGGGTAAGTAACTTGGAAGAATAGGGAAAGTATGTCGATTTTTCTTTCTTTCTTTTTTTGTAACTAAAATGTGAACTATTTCAAGGTAACAGATATAATTAAGCTGTGTTGGGTTTGCCCTTGTAGTTAAAACCACAGCTCTTTACACTGCTGTATGGAAAATCTAAGTTCAAATTTCCCAGTTATAATGGCCAGTCAAGACTCGGCATGCTATAAGCTGATGTACTCAGGTACAAGGAGAGAGGGAAGATATCAAGTGCTATTGAGATAGCCCTTGTCAACCCACAAGCTGCAGAAGAAAGATCTCCTCTGGACTTCAGGTTTAGGGCTCAGTTACTCCAGGCATATCAAGGGGGGTTTGAAGAACAAAATAGTATCAAAAAGATTTTTAAAAAGTTGTCATTATACAGAGATAGGGAATTTGCAGAACTTTTTTCCACAGGTAAATTATGTTTACTCATGAAAATACACCTTCTGTAAATTTCTCCCTTTCTTCAATGCATGCATTCTCCACAATATATACTGTTCCACATGACAAGCAGGGAAAGTATCTACATCTAAGCTCCCACAATGTTAATAATAGGATACTATAGTATCCAATACTCTCCAGTATTATACTAAAAAGCTCTGAAAACCAAAATTTGACACTTCATTTATGTTTGAAGGCATTGCTCCAGGCCCATATTTTGGCACATGTTTGTGTTTGAAGTACTGTACTTGAAATGTTTAATGTTTGCCTTATTTTGAAATAAAAAAAGGTCTGGTGGCAATTTAGTGGTTTTATGGTCTGTCTTTTTCTGACTTAAAATTATTATTCTAAAATCTGAAAAGTTCCAAAAACTGAAATATGCCTTATCCCAAGGACTTCA
The DNA here is from genome assembly GCF_902459505.1 of Geotrypetes seraphini. Lineage (NCBI taxonomy): Eukaryota > Metazoa > Chordata > Amphibia > Gymnophiona > Dermophiidae > Geotrypetes > Geotrypetes seraphini. The sequence continues at coordinate 109,899,144 of NC_047090.1, forward strand.
GATAAAGGATCTTTATATCTTTCTAAAAAAACATATTTTAAATGTCAGCAAACACAACTGGTTCAATCCATATAAGTTCAGTTTCCTGAACAATTCATTCACTGTGGGAATGCAATGGCCCTTATTTTAGAAGCTCTATTCATGTTTTGGACATCTGAAAAGCAGCATTCAGACTTCCATATCACATAGACATCCAAATTCTTATTTTATAAAACCAGGATATGGATGTCTAAAATTGCATTGAGGGACACTTTTGAAAGGACATCCAAGTCATAATGTCCTAAACGGACATCAGTCTCATATGTATTTTCGAACAGGATACAGACTGGATGTCCATGTGCTGAACATCCATTTTACAAACTTAATCATGCAAAATTTGAACAGGGAGGAAGGGGAACAAGAAACTATCTCTTCCTCTCTCTAACAGATTCCACGTGACTATCCCAGGCTTTCTTGAAATCAGAGACAGTCTCTTTCTCCACCACCTCTACTGGGAGACCGTTCTACGTATCTACCACCCTTTCTTTAAAAAAGTATTTCCTTAGATCAGTGGCGTACCTAGGGTATGTGGCACCCGGGGCCCATCATTTTTTGACACCCCCCCCCCCCCTCATGTAAAATTTTTTTTTTTTTTTTTTTTTTGCAATAACCATGAAATGGAATAAATGGTCAGAATAGAAACAGGCAGTGAAAATTTTCTTTTTTTTTTTTTCAAAGTATTTTTATTGAGAATGGCAAAAGGTCCAGACAAGCAACCATGGTCTGTACAGAAACTTATACATTATCAAAAAGAACACAGAATGAGAGTAACAGCAACAACAAGCATGAACAAGCCTCTCCCAAGAGAAAATTGCCAATGAGAGGCATAGCAATACACAACAAAAGGCCAAAACTTGGGGCAAGCAAACAAATCCCACCCCAGAACCCACAAGAATAATAAGCCGGACTAGACCCTCAGCCATATTTTATAATGAAAAAAACCCCCACAAGCAACAACACCCAGACCGCTCACCAGACACACCAATCCGCACAACAAGCACCCAAGAAACACCCAGCCACCACCCAGACAAAACTACCAGACACACCTACCCCACCAAGCCCAGACCCAACCCCCCCTCCCCAGAGAGTGCAAGCGCAAAGTGGACCGTGAAAAGGGCAGCTGCAGAAGTGGAAAGCCCCAGATAAGTAGGTTAGCTAAAGAAAGCCCACAGATAGAAGAAATCAGGATAACAGAAGTTCCAACAAATGCTCCCACAGAAAATTTTCTTTTATTGAACCTCATTTATGTAACCATTATTCCAAACATAACATAACATAAATTATGTCTGAATTGTCATGACATCAGAAGTACATATGGAGTAGTTGCAGGTGATGCTTGGGACAGTTCTGATTATGTTAGTTTGGTTTTATGTGTTTTTTTAATAGAAGGGTTTTTATTTCTTTTTTTAAGGTTTTGTAGTTTGTGGTCGAGGTCAATAGGTTGTAGAGTTGGGGGTCAAGTGTTGCAGCTCGAATGGCTAGGAGGTTGTCGAACAGTTTTTTTCTTTTGACGTTTTTGGTTGGAGGGTGTGTGAATGGTGCGTGAGTTCTCCTATGTCTGTTTGAAGTGGATTGAATTATTTAGCTGAAGAAATTAGTTACCCCCCCCCATTCCACACACATTAATTCTCTTCCATTTTTGTTCCCATTATAAAAAAACACTGATAAGTTCCCAGGAAAAAAATACATTAAAATAAGAAGTGAAAACAAAGGCCCCTACAGATGAGAACATAACATAAGAATAGCCTAACTGGGTCACACCAATGGTCCATCATGCCCAGTAGCCCATTCTCATGGTAGCCAATAGTGCTGCCCGATTCAGAGAAAAATATTTCATTCGATCCGATTCACCCTGTTGAATCGATTTTTCGATTAGATTCACTGTTAATGACACCGCTTTTTAAGTTTAAACAAAGTATAACAATAAATTTCACAACAACAATAAATTTCACAAAGTACTTTAAAAAAAAAAAATCACATTTTTCCATTAAAGCAGTTCTGGAGACATTTGCTTGAACAGTCTTTTTTCCCAGTCCATAAGCAAGCAATATGAAAAAGATTTCCTTAATTATCTACTCAAACATTTTTGCTATTTACTTTCATTGTACCTAGACTATTATTCAGTAGAAAAAATTTAGTTTGTTCAATCAAGCAGAACATTCACTCATAGAAGTCCAATGTCCACACAGGATTTGATTGAACAAACAAATTTTTTCTACTGAATAATAGTTTAGGTATACTGAATAGCAAAAATGTTAAAGCCACACAGAAAAGCAGTAAAAGTCAATAGGTTCTCCAAGTGGGAACAACTGAGTGCACCAATCCAGGGCAAGCAGACGCTTCCCCCATGTCTTAATAACAGACAATGGACTTTTCCTCCAGGAATTTGTCCAAACCTTTCTTAAAACCAGCTACGCTATCTACTTTTAACATAACTTCTGGCCACTTCATTTTTAAGCTTAGATCTTTCCTTCCAAACAGAGACCTTGCTAGATGTCAAATACAGCACAAGGTAACTTCACATGGACTTAACTGTGCAGGAAATGAATCTCCTCATACACCCACCATATAGTGCAAAAATGTGCAAAGGTCTGTTTTTTTCTTTCGATCACTACATAGCCTAATGCCACACAAGCAGCGCTGTTACAAACATATTCTGAAGGTCAATGCTAAGGTTGACAAAGTTTCCTTCCTTGGACCAGAAGGAGATACTGACAAACCACTGGAAGAGATTCTAAAACAACTACCCAGAAATAACACCCAAAGACCCACTCAGTGTGTGAACCAGTTGAGTGGAGTGGACTAACTGGGGGTGGAAATGGGCCCAGAGTTTGCTCAGCAGAATTTCCCAGACTACCTCTTCCTCTCAACACACTGACATGCTACCACCACCACCAACACTAGGAACACCTCACCGAGTATGCCAGCAATGCTTATAAACTTTATAAAACACATTATTATATTTTCTTATAAAGCATATATTTTAACTGAACTCAGCCTTGCCATTCACAAAAATAGAAAAGTTCCCATTTCAAGCTGTCTCATGTACACTTTTCAAATCTAACATATTGTAATCACAAAACAGAAAATAAAATTATTTTTTCTACCTTTTGTTCTCTGATCAATATTCAAATCTTGTTGGTCCCAGGCTCTTGTTGTCTTGCTTGCCAGGGTCTCCTTTCTCCGTGCTAACCATCCGTCTGCCATCTCTGTTCTCCCCTTCCGTTTCCCTTCCCTCTCCCGGAGATCTGGCATCTTTCCTTTTTTTTGTCTCCATCCACAGATTCACCTTTTCTCAACTCCCCACCACCCCAGGATCCACCATCTCTCCCTTTCTGTTCCCAACTATCCTCCTATCCAGTATCTCTATCCCCCCTCCACACCATCCCCTGTTTCCAAGTTCTCTCCCTTTCTGTTCCTTCCCTCCCTAAATCCCATTATGCACCATCTCTCTCCCACTCCTCTGTTTTTAGACCCATTATTTCTAACCCCCAAAGTCTGGCATATGCACGTATCTTTGAACCCCCCCTTCCCTCTCTCCCTCTGTGTACTTTTACACCAGGACCCCCCTCCCCCGAAGGTCTGTCCCCCCTCCGAAGGGCTACACCCCACCCCTGAAGACCTGCACCCCCCGAAGGACTTTACCTCCCACCCGAAGGTCTGTCCCCCTCTGAAGGCCTAAACCCCCCCCCTGAAGGCCTGCACCCTCCCCGAAGGATTGTACCCCCCACCCGAAGGTCTGTCCCTCCCTGAAGGCCTGCACCCATCCCGAAGGCCTGCACCCACCCCGAATGCCTGCACCCACCCCGAAGGCCTGCACCCACCCCGAAGGCCTGCACCCCCGAAGGCCTGTCCCCCCCCTTGAAGGCCTATCCCCCCTTAAAGGTCTGCCTGTCCCACCCCCTTGTAGGCCTGTCCCCCCTTAAAGGTCTGCCTGTCCCACCCCCTTGTAGGCCTGTCCCCCCCTTGAAGGCCTGCCCCCCCCTTGAAGGCCTGCCTGCTTGTCCCCCCTTGAAGGCCTGCCCCCCCCTTGAAGGTTGGCCCCCCCCCAAAGGCCTGCACCCCCTTGTAGGCCTGTCCCCCCCTTGAAGGCCTGCCTGCTTGTCCCCCCTTGAAGGCCTGTCCCCCCCCTTGAAGGCCTGCACCCCCCCTTGAAGGTTGGCACCCCCCCAAAGGCCTGCACCCCCTTGAAGGCCTGCACCCCCTTGAAGGTCGGCCCCCCCCCCTGAAGGCATGCACCCCCCCTGAAGGCCTGTCCCCCCTTGAAGGCCTGTCCCCCCCCTTGTAGGCCTGCACCCCCTTGTAGGCCTGTCCCCCCCCCCCTTGTAGGCCTGTCCCCCCCTTGAAGGCCTGCCTGCCTGTCCCCCCCTTGAAGGCCTGCACCCCCTTGAAGGTCTGCACCCCCCCCCCCGAAGACCTGCACCCCCCCTCGAAGGCCTGCCTGCCTGCCTGTCACCCCCCTCCCCCTTGAAAGTCTGCCTGCCCGCCCGCCCGCCCCACCCTGAAGGCCTGATGCCCCGACCCACCCCGAAGGACCATTCGCCCCCCTGGCCTCCCCGCACTACCTATGAAGCAGCCGCAGCAGGATCGCGACGTCAGCTATATTTGCGCTACTTAGGAGCTGCTTCCTGCGTCGCGGTCCCGCCCCCTCCTCTGACGTCAGAGGAGGGACGGGACCGCGGCGCAGGAAGCAGCGCCCAAGCAGCTGAGGGATTGCTGACGTCGCGATCCTGCTGCGGGCTGCTTCATAGGTGTGCTGGAAGGTCAGTGGGGCGAGCGGTCCTTCGGGCGTGGGGGGGGACTGAGCGGCAAGGCCGGGAACACCCCCTCAGGGCTGGTACCCGGGGCGGCCCGCCCCCCCCGCACCCCACTAGGTACGCCACTGCACCGAACCAAACTGATAGAAGGAGAATGAGCTTCTTCAGGGATCTGACCCAGTTCTAATACCTCTCCGTCTCCGTGCCGACCGACCCCCTCAAGGACCGACCCTTGGAAACATGTTTTCAGGCTTGGAATCCAGTTAAAAGGCAATAGACGCTCTGTCTATACCTGGGACCAAACTGAAAGAAATTTGTCCAGCCCTGGCAAGTTCAAACCCAACTCAAACCAAATTCTGCACTCCTGGGGAAGGGGGAGGTTTTGCTTCTGAGAAAGTGCTCCTTAGTACATCAGAATCTCTGTCTGCTTCTTGGCACCAGCACTGGAGAAATAATGAGACGCCCTACTTTCTTTCTGCATGTGAAGCCATCTGGAGGGGGGGGGTGTGTGTTTGTGAGTACCAGAAGGCACTGCGAGGAAGGAACGGGGTATATTAGTAGATCTGTGTGTGATGGAGGGCACTAGGGCCAGCAGGAGTGAGGTACATAGTTAGAGCTGTAGAGGGGGGGGGGGGAGAAGGAGGGTGTCCCTATTGCAAGGGAGGAGTGAGGTTTTCCCTCGCCTTTTCTTCAGTCCTAAAGTTCACATTTTCTGGCTTTGGCTGCCTTCAGCAGTCATGCGACCGGGTAACAAAGCCCCCTGACCCTGCACGCTGTCTGATTCGGCTGCTGTTGAACAGTTTGCGTGCCGGAACCCTTCTCAGGCTGAGTGGAATTTGGGTTATGAGCTGCAGGGAGTGGTTGTGAATTTCTCCGTGAGAACCTTGTGCATCCTCCTCCAGCTTGAGTTCCGATCCTCCCCGAGGCTGACGTATTTCCTGTTGCCTCAGCTTTCAACAGCAATCTGACCTGGAGGAGGGGAGAACAAGGCCTGGGAATGCATTTATCTGAGTTTGGGGTTTAGGTTTCTGCCACTTGGTGCTGAATGTAAGACGCGCGCACGAGGACGCGCACGCGTAGACGTCCGCACGTAGACGCCCGCACTAGACGTCCCCACGTAGACGTCCGCACTAGACGTCCGCACTAGACGTCCCCACGTAGACGTCCCCACGTAGACGTCCGCACTAGACGTCCCCACGTAGACGTCCGCACTAGACGTCTAGTGCGGGCGTCTAGTGCGGACGTCTACGTGGGGACGTCTAGTGCGGACGTCTATTGCGGACGTCTATTGCGGACGTCTAGTGGGGACGTCTATTGCGGACGTCTATTGCGGACGTCTAGTGGGGACGTCTATTGCGGGCGTCTAGTGGGGACGTCTATTGCGGACGTCTAGTGGGGACGTCTAGTGCGGGCGTCTAGTGGGGACGTCTAGTGCGGACGTCTATTGCGGACGTCTAGTGGGGACGTCTATTGCGGACGTCTAGTGGGGATGTCTATTGCGGACGTCTATTGCGGACGTCTAGTGGGGACGTCTATTGCGGGCGTCTAGTGGGGACGTCTATTGCGGACGTCTAGTGGGGACGTCTAGTGCGGGCGTCTAGTGGGGACGTCTAGTGCGGACGTCTATTGCGGACGTCTAGTGCGGGCGTCTAGTGGGGACGTCTATTGCGGACGTCTAGTGGGGACGTCTATTGCGGACGTCTACGTGGGGACGTCTAGTGCGGACTCAAGCTGGAGGAGGATGCACAAGGTTCTCACGGAGAAATTCACAACCACTCCCTGCAGCTCATAACCCAAATTCCACTCAGCCTGAGAAGGGTTCCGGCACGCAAACTGTTCAACAGCAGCCGAATCAGACAGCGTGCAGGGTCAGGGGGGCTTTGTTACCCGGTCGCATGACTGCTGAAGGCAGCCAAAGCCAGAAAATGTGAACTTTAGGACTGAAGAAAAGGCGAGGGAAAACCTCACTCCTCCCTTGCAATAGGGACACCCTCCTTCTCCCCCCCCCCCCTCTACAGCTCTAACTATGTACCTCACTCCTGCTGGCCCTAGTGCCCTCCATCACACACAGATCTACTAATATACCCCGTTCCTTCCTCGCAGTGCCTTCTGGTACTCACAAACACCCCCCCCCCCCTCCAGATGGCTTCACATGCAGAAAGAAAGTAGGGCGTCTCATTATTTCTCCAGTGCTGGTGCCAAGAAGCAGACAGAGATTCTGATGTACTAAGGAGCACTTTCTCAGAAGCAAAACCTCCCCCTTCCCCAGGAGTGCAGAATTTGGTTTGAGTTGGGTTTGAACTTGCCAGGGCTGGACAAATTTCTTTCAGTTTGGTCCCAGGTATAGACAGAGCGTCTATTGCCTTTTAACTGGATTCCAAGCCTGAAAACATGTTTCCAAGGGTCGGTCCTTGAGGGGGTCGGTCGGCACGGAGACGGAGAGGTATTAGAACTGGGTCAGATCCCCGACCCACCCCGAAGGACCATTCGCCCCCCTGGCCTCCCCGCACTACCTATGAAGCAGCCGCAGCAGGATCGCGACGTCAGCTATATTTGCGCTACTTAGGAGCTGCTTCCTGCGTCGCGGTCCCGCCCCCTCCTCTGACGTCAGAGGAGGGACTGGACCGCGGCGCAGGAAGCAGCGCCCAAGCAGCTGAGGGATTGCTTACGTCGCGATCCTGCTGCGGGCTGCTTCATAGGTGTGCTGGAAGGTCAGTGGGGCGAGCGGTCCTTCGGGCGTGGGGGGGGACTGAGCGGCAAGGCCGGGAACACCCCCTCAGGGCTGGTACCCGGGGCGGCCCGCCCCCCCCGCCCCCCCCTAGGTACGCCACTGCCTTAGATTACTCCTGAGCCTATAACCTCTTAACTTCATCCTATGTCCTCTCATTCCAGAGCTTCCTTTCAAATGATAGAGACTCGACTCATGTGTATTTACATCACGTAGGTATTTAAACATCTCTATCATATCTCCCTTCTCCCGCATTTCCTCCAAAGTATAAAGATTGAGATCTTTAAGTCTGTTCTCATATGCCTTATGACGAAGACCACGCACCATTTTAGTAGCCTTCCTCTGGACTGACTCCATCCTTTTTATATCTTTTTGAAGGTGTAACCTCCAGAATTGTACACAATATTCTAAATGAGGTCTCACCAAAGTCTTATACAGGGGCATCAATATCTCCTTTTTCCTTCTGCCATACTTCTCCCTATGAATCCTAGCATCCTTCTAGCTTTCATCATCACCTTTTCAACTTGTTTGGCCACCTTAAGGTCATCACATACAATCACACCCAAGTCCCGCTCTTCTGTTGTGCACATACGGTAAGTTCTTCTCCCCTAAACTGTACCGTTCCCTCGGGTTTTTTCAGCCCAAATGCATGACCTTGTATTTCTTAGAATTAAATTTTAGCTGCCAAATTTCAGACCATTCTTCAAGCTTCACCAGGTCTTTCTTCATGTTATTCACACCATCCTGAGTGTCTACTCTATTGCAGATTTTAGAGTCTGTACAGTAGCATTCTTAGAAAATGGCCACAAAGGTGTCCATGCAGAGCAGAGGGCCAGCTTAGAGATTAATGCAATAGACTTGTAAACCGAGGGACCCAGGTTCAAATCCACTATAACTCTGTTTTTGTAATTGTTAGCCCTCCAGGAAAAGAAAATTACCTACTTACCTAAATGTACACCATATGAATAGCCTTCAGGCTTACAGGTATCTTATATATTTAGATACAATAGGTATTTTTCTGTTTCTGAAGGGCTCACAATTAAAAATAAAGTTTCAACCTGGAGACCTTAGTTACAGTCTTCTACTGTACTGACCATTAGGCTATTTCTCAGACCTGCTTTCTTAATGCCCATAATTGTAGCCACGTTGCAGTCCCAGACCGGGGCTCAACAGCACTCCCTGTGGCTGAACATAGAAAGAACACCAGCGTGTGACCCGGCCTGGAGTCACCCTGCAGGATTGAACTGACACAAAAAAGTGGGAAAAAAAATCAAAACACACATAGAAGGTTTAAATGAAAAAGACTTCAATTTACTGATCAAAATATAAAGGTCAGGATGACAGTTAACACAGTCCATAATGTTCAATGCAAAATTAATCTGTCTGAGTCAGCATGGAACTGGGTAGCTCTTGGGCTCCTCTGATGGTGACCTAAATACTGACTACCAGGAAGTTTCTTAGTTAGCTCAGGCTCCCCCTGGTGGTCAGCTGGGAAATTATCATGATCCGGGCCAGGTCGGACTTTGTAAACTCTCTTCCTGGGTTTCCTATTCACTTTCCCATCAACCTTTACTAGGACGCTGGCAGGCATGGCGCCTGACTGGTCACATAATACATGAATCTTCATCATACAGCCGGGTATCCTCTTCTGGTTTCACTTTCAGGGGAGAAGGAGAGGGACAGCAACTACTGGGAGATTAAGGAAGTGTCATGCCTTAATGCTACCAGTGGACAGCTGCTCAATCAGAGCACTTTTCTATAACCTAGACATTCCTGAAACAGGTCTAAATAAGAATGTCCTTATTTTTAGACATGGAGTAACATAGTAACATAGTAACATAGTAGATGACGGCAGATAAAGACCCGAATGGTCCATCCAGTCTGCCCAACCTGATTCAATTTAAAAAATTTTTTTTTTTTTTTTTTTTTTTTTTTTTTCTTCTTCTTAGCTATTTCTGGGCGAGAATCCAAAGCTTTACCCAGTACTGTGCTTGGGTTCCAACTGCCGAAATCTCAGTTAAGACTTACTCCAGCCCATCTACACCCTCCCGGCCATTGAAGCCCTCCCCTGCCCATCCTCCTCCAAACGGCCATACACAGACACAGACCGTACAAGTCTGCCCAGTAACTGGCCTAGTTCAATCTTTAATATTATTTTCTGATTCTAAATCTTTTGTGTTCATCCCACACTTCTTTGAACTCAGTCACAGTTTTACTCTCCACCACCTCTCTCGGGAGCGCATTCCAGGCATCCACCACCCTCTCCGTAAAGTAGAATTTCCTAACATTGCCCCTGAATCTACCACCCCTCAACCTCAAATTATGTCCTCTGGTTTTACCATTTTCCTTTCTCTGGAAAAGATTTTGTTCTACGTTAATACCCTTTAAGTATTTGAACGTCTGAATCATATCTCCCCTGCCTCTCCTTTCCTCTAGGGTATACATATTCAGGGCTTCCAGTCTCTCCTCATACGTCTTCTGGCGCAAGCCTCCTATCATTTTCGTCGCCCTCCTCTGGACCGCCTCAAGTCTTCTTACGTCTTTCGCCAGATACGGTCTCCAAAACTGAACACAATACTCCAAGTGGGGCCTCACCAATGACCTGTACAGGGGCATCAACACCTTCTTTCTTCTACTGACTACGCCTCTCTTTATACAGCCCAGAATCCTTCTGGCAGCAGCCACTGCCTTGTCACACTGTTTTTTCGCCTTTAGATCTTCGGACACTATCACCCCAAGGTCCCTCTCCCCGTCCGTGCATATCAGCTTCTCTCCTCCCAGCATATACGGTTCCTTCCTATTATTAATCCCCAAATGCATTACTCTGCATTTCTTTGCATTGAATTTTAGTTGCCAGGCATTAGACCATTCCTCTAACTTTTGCAGATCCTTTTTCATATTTTCCACTCCCTCTTCGGTGTCTACTCTGTTACAAATCTTGGTATCATCTGCAAAAAGGCACACTTTTCCTTCTAACCCTTCAGCAATGTCACTTACATACATATTGAACAGGATTGGCCCCAGCACCGAACCCTGAGGGACTCCACTAGTCACCTTTCCTTCCTTCGAGCGACTTCCATTAACCACCACCCTCTGGCGTCTGTCCGACAGCCAGTTTCTGACCCAGTTCACCACTTTGGGTCCTAACTTCAGCCCTTCAAGTTTGTTCAACAGCCTCCTATGAGGAACTGTATCAAAGGCTTTGCTGAAATCCAAGTAAATTACATCTAGCATATGTCCTCGATCCAGCTCTCTGGTCACCCAATCAAAAAATTCAATCAGGTTCGTTTGGCACTATTTACCTTTTGTAAAGCCATGTTCTTTGTAAAGCATTATCTTTGGGACATTGCTGAAACAAGGCTGCCCTGTGATCTTCTAAAAGCTAAGTTACTCACCATTTCATATTCTGCTCTTTTCACTGGTTTTCAGCATTATATCTGCTTAATTTCTCTTCTCCTCCCTGTTTCTTACTAAAAAAAAAAAATATAAAAAAGCACAAAAAAATCCTTCTCTTTCCTCTGTTAAATCTTATTTCCTCTTTCTGCAGTTTTGTTTAAAATACTGTGTTTTAGGTGGTATAGAGCCTATATTTCTGGTGCCTGTGGCTCAGAGTGACTAAAGTAGGGAAAATCCTGTTATAAATCCTGTGTTTTAGGGTAGCACTGATAGAACCTGCAGTTTTGTTTAAAATACTGTGTTTTAGGTGGTATAGAGCCTATATTTCTGGTGCCTGTGGCTCAGGGTGACTAAAGTAGGGAAAATCCTGTTATAAATCCTGTGTTTTAGGGTAGCACTGATAGAACCTGCATTTTTGTTTAAAATACTGTGTTTTAGGTGGTATAGAGCCTATATTTCTGGTGCCTGTGGCTCAGAGTGACTAAAGTAGGGAAAATCCTGTTATAAATCCTGTGTTTTAGGGTAGCACTGATAGAACCTGCAGTTTTGTTTAAAATACTGTGTTTTAGGTGGTATAGAGCCTATATTTCTGGTGCCTGTGGCTCAGGGTGACTAAAGTAGGGAAAATCCTGTTATAAATCCTGTGTTTTAGGGTAGCACTGATAGAACCTGCATTTTTGTTTAAAATACTGTGTTTTAGGTGGTATAGAGCCTATATTTCTGACTCACTAGTTTTTAGCCATTGTGTTTGATTAGGTGGAGAAGGGAGGGGTTCTGTTTTACTTCTAAGGTTAATTGCATTATCTTTGGGACATTGCTGAAACAAGGCTGCCCTGTGATCTTCTAAAAGCTAAGTTACTCACCATTTCATATTCTGCTCTTTTCACTGGTTTTCAGCATTATATCTGCTTAATTTCTCTTCTCCTCCCTGTTTCTTACTAAAAAAAAAAATATAAAAAAGCACAAAAAAATCCTTCTCTTTCACAAGCCAGCTCGAACTGGCCGGCGTGGGAGCCCTGCTCCGCCCCCCCGTTCCCGCAGGAGGACACCATTTTAAAAAAAAGACCCGACGCCAGCACCACACAAGCCAGCTCGAACGGGCCGGCGTGGGAGCCCTGCTCCGCCCCCCCGTTCCCGCAGGAGGACACCATTTTAAAAAAAAAGACCCGACGCCAGCACCACACAAGCCAGCTCGAACGGGCCGGCGTGGGAGCCCTGCTCCGCCCCCCCGTTCCCGCAGGAGGACACCATTTTAAAAAAAAGACCCGACGCCAGCACCACACAAGCCAGCTCGAACGGGCCGGCGTGGGAGCCCTGCTCCGCCCCCCCGTTCCCGCAGGAGGACACCATTTTAAAAAAAAGACCCGACGCCAGCACCACACAAGCCAGCTCGAACGGGCCGGCGTGGGAGCCCTGCTCCGCCCCCCCGTTCCCGCAGGAGGACACCATTTTAAAAAAAAAGACCCGACGCCAGCACCACACAAGCCAGCTCGAACGGGCCGGCGTGGGAGCCCTGCTCCGCCCCCCCGTTCCCGCAGGAGGACACCATTTTAAAAAAAAGACCCGACGCCAGCACCACACAAGCCAGCTCGAACGGGCCGGCGTGGGAGCCCTGCTCCGCCCCCCCGTTCCCGCAGGAGGACACCATTTTAAAAAAAAGACCCGACGCCAGCACCACACAAGCCAGCTCGAACGGGCCGGCGTGGGAGCCCTGCTCCGCCCCCCCCGTTCCCGCAGGAGGACACCATTTTTAAAAAAAAGACCCGACGCCAGCACCACACAAGCCAGCTCGAACGGGCCGGCGTGGGAGCCCTGCTCCGCCCCCCCGTTCCCGCAGGAGGACACCATTTTAAAAAAAGACCCGACGCCAGCACCACACAAGCCAGCTCGAACGGGCCGGCGTGGGAGCCCTGCTCCGCCCCCCCGTTCCCGCAGGAGGACACCATTTTAAAAAAAAGACCCGACGCCAGCACCACACAAGCTAGCTCGAACGGGCCGGCGTGGGAGCCCTGCTCCGCCCCCCCGTTCCCGCAGGAGGACACCATATTTAATTTGACCCAGGGTCAACGGCGCACCGCCGTTCGGCGCGCCGACGAAGGCGCACGACAAAGGCGCCTGCGCCTTAGTGAGCGCCTTCGTGGAGCACCTGAGAGGAGCACTTGCGGACCTAGGAACCGGGAACACCTACGCCCCAAAGACCACTCCACAGGACCTCCTGCCGACCTCCAACATAAGGTAAGGAGCGTAAGATCCCCGCTCCTCCCACTCCTCCCAGCACGAAAAAACCAGCCACTCCCGATCCAGCTGGGACTCAAAGGGAGAACCATTCCTTCTACCTAACACTCCGAACCAGTCATCAAAAATGAAGTTCTCCTTGCATACACACACTCTAGCCACCCTTTTGATAATCCTCCTCATTTCTAGTTGGAAAGCAGCAGCAAACAACTTACCCACCACAACCACATCCTCCAGTACAACCAACTTCCAACTCCCCAACAGAAGAATAATCACAACAAGAAACTCGAACCACCACACCAGCACTCAACACTCCATCACTGTTACCTGGAGAAGAAGATCAACACTTCCGAAAACAAAATCTCATCCATCTCCCACAACACTCATATACCCGGAAACAACACACATTCCCCAGACTGACACGACCTCCCTTACATGTGCCTATGTTAACATCAGAGCACTAGGACCCAAAACAGAAAACATAAAAAATTGGATAAAAACAGAAAAACTTGACTGCCTATTCCTCACTGAAACCTGGTTAACCTCAGACACAGACCCAAGAATAAAAGAAGTATGCCCGCCGGGATACAAAATAACAGTAACCTGCAGAGAAAAAAAAAGAGGAGGAGGACTAGCAATAATAATCAAGAATTCCCTAACTCTAAACATACTTGAAAAAACATCCACCCCGCAAATGGATTTCCTAGCATGTCATCTCACAAACCCAACACTAAAAAACTCACTAAACTGCTTGCTCTGCTACATAACACCAGGAAACTGGACCACAGTGAGACCTGAATTTGAAAACTTCATCTACCAAAACTCATTAACAGCAGAATATAACCTCATCCTAGGAGACCTAAACCTACACCTAGAAGACACAACCTCCACACCAGCAAATAACTGTCTATCCTTCCTCAATGCCTTATCCTTCCAGATCCTAAATCCACAAACCACCCATGAAAAAGGTCATCAACTGGACATTGCTGCATTCATGACTCACCAACCATCCAATCCAGCAATCCAAACTCCTAACGGAACATGGTCCCCTTCCCTATGGTCAGACCACTACACATACAACTTCAACATCAACTGGACCATGACCAAACACACACCTCAATCAAAAAAAACCACATATACCACACGCAAACATATCGACCCAACCATTTTTTGGTCAAATGTAGACGAAACTATCCAAGACTGCGACCCAAAAAACTTCATCTCCCACTGGAAAAATATGTCCACCAACATCCTTGATGATCTGGCCCCCCTACAAACCAAAACCAGAACCAGCAGGAAATCAGACCAATGGTTTGATAATGAACTACTCCAACTCAAAAGACAGTGTAGAAGATTAGAAAGAAAATGGAGAAAAAAGAACCAAGATCAAACAAAAACCGAATGGAAAAAAATCAACAAACAATACAAAATTCAACTAAGGGATAAGAGGAAAAGCTACTATACTAATCTCATAGGCACGGAAACCCAAGACTCCAAAAAAATATTCCAAATCCTGAAAGAATTAACAGACACCAAACCATACACAACCACCACGAACACACCTCCACCATCACCCACCCTCTTAGCAGAACACTTCAAGAACAAAATTACCAACACCAGAGCCACTCTCATCCTTAACCCATCCCATCAAAACCCAATCACAATCCACCCTTCAGGAAAAGAGGCATCTGCAGCAGACAGAATTTGGACTCAATTCCCCAACATACAATGGTCAGAATTCAACAAATTCTACAAAAAATACAGCCATGCCTCCTGTGACCTCAACCATTGCCCCTCATATCTCCTTACCACCTCGAGTGTAAAATTCCGCACCATAATTCTACAATGGATTCAATTCACGCTCACAGAAGGCACATTCCCTGCTGACCTCAGCGAAATCATCATCACCCCAATCCAAAAAGACCCAAAAGCACCACAAAACCTCCCATCTAACTTTAGACCTATAGCATCAATTCCGCTATATGTCAAAATTATAGAAGGCCTAGTAGCCAAACTCCTCACCAACTACATAGATGACCACAACCTACTCCACCCCATGCAATCAGGCTTCAGAACAAATTTCAGTACAGAGACACTACTAGGCTCCCTTATGGATACCGTCAGACAACACCTTAGTACAGGGAAAAAAATGCTTCTCATACAACTGGACCTAACTGCGGCATTCGACTTAGTGGATCACAACATCCTTCTACAGATCTTAGACGCAATAGGCATCTCAGATAAAGTATACTCTTGGTTTGAAGGATTCCTAAAACTCAGAACCTACAGTGTAAAATCAAACAAAGAAAAGTCAGAATCCTGGTCAAACCCCTGCGGCGTACCACAAGGATCTCCACTATCCCCCACCCTCTTCAATCTCTACACTGCTTCTCTAGGAACGCATCTGACAATCTAGGCATAACCACTTATAGTTATGCTGATGACATCACCATCCTCATCCCATACGATCATTCTAAACCTACCATGACAGACAAACTTCACCAAACACTTGAAACAGTCACAACCTGGATGAAAAATCACAAACTTAAACTCAACCAAGACAAAACAAAATTCATCCTTCTCGAAAATGACAAGATCCAAACCACAACCAACTTAGACATAAACGCAATCAAATATCCCATCCAAACCACCATAAAACTACTTGGCATGACCATAGACAGATGCTGCACTATGCAACCGCAAATAAATAAAACAATTCAGAAATCATTCGCAGTCATGAGAAATCTGAGACAAGTCCGAAAATTCTTTGAAAGAACACAATTCCAACTTATAGTACAATCCCTAATACTAGGTATACTGGACTACTGCAACATCCTCTTCCTTCCTTGCCCTGCAACTACGATCAAACAACTCCAAACAATCCAAAATACAGCATTGAGACTCATCTACTCATTGAAAAAACATGACCACATCACTGAAGCCTTCATCAACTCACACTGGCTTCCAATCCAAGAAAGAATCCAATTCAAATTCTACTGCATACTATTTAAAACCCTACACGGAGACAGCCCATCATACTTGAACAATCGCCTCATCCAAGCACCCACTACAAGACACAGAAAAACGCACTCCCCATTCATACCCCCCCCAATCAAGGAAGTAAAAAGAACAAAACTACACGACGGCCTCCTAGCCACCCGAGCCGCAAGGCTGGACAACAAGATCTCCAACCTCTTGATGACCACCCCAGACTATAGGACGTTCAGAAAAGAATTAAAAACCACACTTTTCAAGAAATTCCTGAAGCAGCAATAACATCACGACCGTTTAATAACTCTAAAACTGACATTTGACCTACCCATTACTGCACGAATAATAACAAAAGAACTTCCACTATGACCACCTATTAACTCTTTCACAAATCACCTCACCCTCAACAACCCGCTAAATGTTTATAAGATCTACAACTTACCTCTCTTGCTAATCATTGTAACTCTGTTTTTTTAAATTAACCTTTTGTAATCCGCCTTGAACCGCAAGGTAATGGCGGAATAGAAATCCCTAATGTAATGTAATGTAATGTAATGTAATTTCATATTCTGCTCTTTTCACTGGTTTTCAGCATTATATCTGCTTAATTTCTCTTCTCCTCCCTGTTTCTTACTAAAAAAAAAAAAATATAAAAAAGCACAAAAAAATCCTTCTCTTTCCTCTGTTAAATCTTATTTCCTCTTCCTGCAGTTTTGTTTAAAATACTGTGTTTTAGGTGGTATAGAGCCTATATTTCTGGTGCCTGTGGCTCAGAGTGACTAAAGTAGGGAAAATCCTGTTATAAATCCTGAGTTTTAGGGTAGCACTGATAGAACCTGCAGTTTTGTTTAAAATACTGTGTTTTAGGTGGTATAGAGCCTATATTTCTGGTGCCTGTGGCTCAGGGTGACTAAAGTAGGGAAAATCCTGTTATAAATCCTGTGTTTTAGGGTAGCACTGATAGAACCTGCATTTTTGTTTAAAATACTGTGTTTTAGGTGGTATAGAGCCTATATTTCTGACTCACTAGTTTTTAGCCATTGTGTTTGATTAGGTGGAGAAGGGAGGGGTTCTGTTTTACTTCTAAGGTTAATTGCATTATCTTTGGGACATTGCTGAAACAAGGCTGCCCTGTGATCTTCTAAAAGCTAAGTTACTCACCATTTCATATTCTGCTCTTTTCACTGGTTTTCAGCATTATATCTGCTTAATTTCTCTTCTCCTCCCTGTTTCTTACTAAAAAAAAAAAAATATAAAAAAGCACAAAAAATCCTTCTCTTTCCTCTGTTAAATCTTATTTCCTCTTCCTGCAGTTTTGTTTAAAATACTGTGTTTTAGGTGGTATAGAGCCTATATTTCTGCCTTACTAGTAGTCTTACTTATAGTCCCACCAACCCCAGGGACCACTATTCATATATAGAGACCCATATAATCAGGACTTCACAACCAATCAAGATGACCTTTATTCTATGCAATCACTGTGGTGCTTTAATTCCAAGACATACTATTTGGAGGCTTAAGGCTTGCCCCATCTGTCTTCAACTTGCCAGTATTAAGGAGGAGCTCTGCAAACTTAAACAGGAATTGAATACAATTAAAGCAGCTTCCATCACTCCACAAAATCATACCAAGTTACCACCTCTACCTCAAAGAATAAAACAGCCCAGGAATAAATGGGTCACAGTAGGCTCAGGAAGACTGCGACATGTAACACAGAAACATCCACCTTCACTAATATTACCTCTACAGAATTCCTTCGCTCCACTAGTGCACTGCGATATTCAGGAAAACAGAAGGGAGGTGGGACTGGAACCAATGAAGGTAACTCAAGAGAACAAGCGCATCCTAAGTACAAATAAAAAAGCCAAAAACAGAAAACTATTACTGTTGGGGGATTCCATCATCAGAGGCATTAACCTTGGAACACAGGGCGAGGAGTCCAAAATAGTGAAATGTCTTCCAGGATCCTCAGCTACCAGGAGTTCCAGGCAAATACTGACTATAATTAAGGAAGAAACTAAGGATTTTAACACTGATGTTGTTATCCATCTGGGAACAAATGACCTGGCCAACAACTCCACACTTGCAGCACAGAAAGCTTTTCGGGAGCTTGGTGAGGGCGTGAAACCTTTTGTAAAGACTTTAGCTTTTTCTGAAATACTGCCTGCACATGGAAAAGGAGAGCAAAGAATGAAAAACACAGAGGACTTTAATAGATGGCTCAGAGCCTGGTGTCATCAAGAAGGCTTCAGGTACATAGGAGGATGGAGAAATACATGGAAGGACAAGAAGCTATATTGCACTGATGGGCTACATATTACTACAGCAGGAAAAAGAAACCTTGCAGAGAAATTCAGACAATATTTTTCCAGGCATTTAAACTAGAAGGTGGGGGTGGTGTATGTACGAAGGACAATTATAGAGACCACCCCCGGCAAAAGAAAAGATGTGATAGTAGTAAAGGCTGCAACATAAGCAATATCAGCAACTCATTTCTTAGTATTGCAACGGAAAGTGAAACGACACAAAAATCCATACGAAAAAGGAGATTATCGCTGAAAAATAGCTGGAAAGCGATGACCACAAATGCTCGCAGTCTAAGCAACAAAGTTCATGATCTGCAAGCCCTGATATTAGAGGCAGATCTAGATATTGTTGCTATCACAGAGACATGGTTCAGTGAATCACATGGATGGGATGCAAACATACCGGGATATAATCTTTTTAGGAAGGACAGAGATGGTCATAAAGGTGGAGGAGTAGCTCTCTATGTAAAGATCAATATCCAAGCGACCGAAATGCAAGGGACCTGGGGAGAGGAAGAAGCGATATGGATTGCTCTGAAAAGAGAAGATGGAACTTCTATCTACGTGGGTGTAGTCTACAGACCTCCGACTCAATCGCAGCAAATTGATAAGGATCTGATTGTGGATATCCAAAAGTTTGGAAGGAAAGAGGAGGTTCTGCTGTTGGGAGATTTCAACCTGCCGGATGCGGACTGGAATGTTCCGTCTGCGGAATCGGAAAGAAGTAGGGAGATTGTGGATGCCTTTCAAGAGGCTCTGCTCAGACAAATGGTGACGGAACCCACAAGGGAAAAAGCGATATTGGATCTGGTCCTCACAAATGGAGAGAGTATCTCTAATGTTCGAGTGGGTGCTCACCTGGGTAGTAGCGATCATCAAACGGTTTGGTTTGATATAACGGCTAAAGTGGAGAGCGGCCGCACGATACTTAAAGTCCTAGATTTCAAACGTACGGACTTTAATGCAATGGGAAAGTACCTGAAGAAAGAGCTGTTAGGATGGGAGGACATAAGAGAAGTGGAAAGACAGTGGTCTAAGCTGAAAGGAGCGATAAAAATGGCTACGGACCTTTATGTGAAGAAAATCAATAAAAACAAAAGAAAAAGGAAGCCGATATGGTTCTCCAACCTAGTGGCTGAGAAAATAAAGGCGAAAGAGTTGGCGTTCATGAAATATAAAAAAAACCCAAGAAGAGGAGAGCAGAAAGGACTACAGGGTGAAACTGAAAGAAGCCAAGAGAGAGATACGTTTGGCGAAGGCACAGGCGGAAGAACAAATGGCTAAAAATGTAAAAAAGGGAGATAAAAATTTTTTCAGATATATTAGTGAAAGGAGGAAGATAAAAAATGGAATTGCTAGGCTAAAAGATGCTGGGAACAAATATGTGGAGAGTGATGAGGAGAAAGCAAATGTGCTAAACAAATACTTCTGTTCTGTGTTCACAGAAGAAAATCCTGGAGAAGGACCGAGATTGTCCGGCAAAGTTACACGAGAAAATGGAGTAGATTCTGCGCCATTCACGGAGGAGGGTGTTTATGAGCAACTTGAAAAACTGAAGGTGGACAAAGCGATGGGACCAGACGGGATCCATCCCAGGATACTAAGGGAACTCAGAGAGGTTCTGGCGAGTCCTATTAAAGACTTGTTCAACAAATCTCTGGAGACGGGAGTGATTCCTGGGGATTGGAGGAGAGCGGATGTGGTCCCTATTCATAAAAGTGGTCACAGGGATGAAGCAGGAAACTACAGGCCGGTGAGCCTCACTTCAGTTGTTGGAAAAATAATGGAAGTGTTGCTGAAAGAAAGGATAGTGTATTTCCTTGAATCTAATGGGTTACAGGAGGTTTCTTCCCTTTCAATAATTGCTGTTGAATATCCAGATTTCAGACCCTCCCTAGTTCCATCCAAAATATCCCCTTGCTATTTAGATACTGTAGTGTTAGACATCCCTGTGCTGCCTTTGCAAAATTGGAATTTGACCATTTCAAGCACATGGATATCCATTTTGGCCTTTTGAGATATCCATATGATTTGAAAATGAGTGCTAGTATTTCCTTAGAGCAAAGTGGCATGGTGTGGGTGTAATGTGTTGGGGAGAACTAGGGAGGGCCAAAATATGGACATCAACTTGAGAAGGGGAAGGGATGTCTAAGAGTATATCCAAAAAGATAGATGTTATTTACATCTGATACTTAATGTCCAGGTTACAAAGAGGTGCTCTGATTGAGCAGCAATGGTTGCTATTCCCCTCCCTCTCCCAAATGTGAAACTAGGAAGAGATAACAGGCTGTAAGTATGACAGCTTTAAGAACTATGGATGATAATTTAAAAAAAGATTTTAGTATAATAAACTTCTTAATAGATCTCCATGCAGAATTGAAGAGTAGCCTAATGATTAGTGTAGTAGACTGAGACCCAAGGAACCCATTTTCAAATCTCACGTTAGTTCTTTGTGATTTATTTTTATAAATGGGAGCCCTCCGGGGACAGAAAAATACCCACTATACATGGAGGAGTGTCCTAGTGGTTAAAGCAGCTGCCTCAGCACTCTGAGGTTGTGAGCTCCATTCCCATTGCAGTTCCTTGTGACTTCATTGCCCCAGGTAAAAAATAAGTACCTGTCTAAAATATGTAAACCACTTTGATTGTTTAAACCACACAGAAAAAGTGGCTAGGGCTCTTCAGCTTGGAGAAGAGACCACTCAGGGGTGATATGATACATGTCTATAAAATACTGAGCGGAGTGGAAATGGTAGCTGTGAATCGCTTGTTTACTCTTTCCAAAAACACTAGGACTAGGGGACATGCAATTAAGCTACTAAGTAGTAGATTTAAAACAAACTAGAGAAAATATTTCTTCACACAATGTGTAGTTAAACTCTGGAATTCATTGCCGGAGAATGTGGTGAAATCAATTAGCTTAGCAGGGTTTAAAAGAGGTTTGGATAATTTCCTAAAAGAGAAGTCCAGAGGCCATTATTGAGATGGCTTGGGGAAATCCACTGCTTATTCCTAGAATAAGCAGCATAGAATCTGTTTTGCTACGTGGGATCTAGCTAGGTGCTTGGGACCTGGATTGGCCACTGTTCAAAACAGGATACTGGGCTTGATGGATTTTCAGTCTGTCCTAGTATGGCAATTCTTATGTTCTTACAAGTCCCATCCCCTTTACTATTGAAGCAATATACATTCAGGTTCAGTAGGTATTTTTCTGTCTCTGGACAGCTCACAATTAAAAAATAAAATCCAAAAGAACTGAAGTGAGATTTAAGGCTAAGTCCCCTGGTTCGCTGCCTACTACTCTAACTACTCTTCTACTCTGCATCAACATCTATGTGGCCATTTTATAACATGGATGTTCTTATGCTGCCACAAGGATGTCTATGTCCTTTGTTTTCCCCATTCATAATTTGAACATTTCAGTTTGTTAAATCAGTGATCAGGATGGATGTCACCAGCACATGCATATCCATTTCTCATGTGTTTTAGAACAGGCTGTATGTCGACAGGGTCATTGGGGTGGGCAGACTAGATGGGCCATGGCCCTTATGTGCTGTTTATTTCTATGTTTCTATCCTGTTCTAAAATATATTAGAAATGGAAGGCCACATGTGAGGTACTGATTTGGATGTCCATATTCTGGGTTGGACATCTATATATATAAAATCGGAGGTATGTATGTGTGTATGTGTGTGTGTGTGTATGTGCCGCGATCACGCAAAAACGGCTTGACCGATTTGAACGAAACTTGGTATGCAGATCCCTCACTACCTGGGATGATATGTTCTGGGGGTCTCGCGGCCCACCTGCACACGTGGGCGGAGCTACAAACAGAAAATCAGATTTCACCCATTCATGTCAATGGAAAAAATGTAAAAAGCTGCCAACGCAAAAACGGCTTGCCCGATTTGAACGAAACTTGGTATGCTGATCCCTCACTACCTGGGGTGATATGTTCTGGGGGTCTCACTGCCCACCTGCACACGTGGGCGGAGCTACAAACTGAAAATCAGATTTCACCCATTCATGTCAATGGCAAAAATGTAAAAAGCTGCCAACGAAAAAACGGCTTGCCCGATTTGAACGAAACTTGGTATGCAGATCCCTCACTACCTGGGGTGATATATTCTGGGGGTCTCGCGGCCCTTCTGCACACGTGGACGGAGCTACAAACAGAAAATCAGATTTCACCCATTCATGTCAATGGCAAAAATGTAAAAATCTGCCAATGCAAAAACGGCTTGCCCGATTTGAACTAAACTTGGTATGCAGATCCCTCACTACCTGGGGTGATATGTTCTGGGGGTCTCATGGCCCACCTGCACACATGGGCGGAGCTACAAACAGAAAATCTGATTTCACCCATTCATGTCAATGGAAAAATTGTAAAAAGCTGCCAACGCAAAAACGGCTTGCCCGATTTGAACGAAACTTGCAACACATCTTCCTTTTCAGTTTAAGAGCTTGCAAATTCCAGTGAGACTTGCATTCTCTATCACAATCAACAAATCACAGGGACAGACTATTACATACTGTGGAGTGGATTTAAGATCCCCCTGTTTTTCCCATGGTCAACTCTATGTTGCTTGCTCAAGGGTGGGTTCACCCAAGAATTTATATGTTCTTGCTCCTGGAGTTGAAACCAAAAATGTTGTATATAATCAATTTTTGTGTTAGTTGTATTGTATTCATTTTGTCAAATATTTCACATTATAATTTGAATATTGTACTTTTTATAAAGCTGTAAAAAAATAATTTCATTCACCACTATAAAGTATCTTTATTTGAATCCATTTACAGTGTTATTGCTATAATTAAATACCCATGCAACGCCGGGGCATCAGCTAGTCCTTTATAAAATGTTGTTCAATCTATGTGATTCTCCAATGCTTAATATAATTTAAAACAAAATTCTCAAATAATCATCTCACGAACAAATAAGGGGGGGGGGCACCATTGTTCTGCAGTCACAAGATAACTATATATAAGAAGCATATGATCAACTAAATGACAATAGACATTATACTCGATTACCATCTAACCCCATGGAAAAAGTTAAAGTACAAATTGAACAACTGGTGAAAACAGCTTTAAAAGAAAAGATAATTGCCCAGAAAGAAGCAGAATTTTTGATGAAAAAACATCCATGTACTCCTAAAATTTATTTTCTCCCAAAAATCCACTGGCCGCCCAATTGTCTCTATGAGAAATTCTTTATTGGATCTTCTGTCCAAATTTTGGATGTGTTTTTGAACCAGGCAGCTATAAAGATAATAACATATTTGAAAAACTCTACCCATGTGTTAAATTTGTTGAAAGATATGGGTGAATTAAGTGAGGACTGCTGATTAGTAACAATGGATATCATAGCATTATATACAATGATTTCACCAGAAAAAGCATTGCAAGCCATAGAAATAATTAAATCAAAACAGAACAACCACCCTAGTATATCAGTAGCGTTCTTAATACAACTAGCACAGTTATAATGCTATGATATCCAGAAAAATTTCTTCTGGTTCAATGGGGAATTTTTTGAACAAACTCATGGGATTGCAATGGGTGCATCCTCTGCCCCATCATTGGCGACTATATATGTTGCAATGTTAGAAAGAATAAATCTACATGGCTGAGTCGTTTAAATTTGTTAAATTTTGGAAGCGGTTTTTAGACGATATCCTCTTCATCTGGTCATCTACCAAGGAGAAACTATTAGAGTTTATAAAATGGATCAATACATTGGATCCATGTATTAAGTTTACAGCCTCATATAATCAAGAAAGCATTACTTTTCTGGACATACTTATCTATAAACATTATACAGGTTTGAGTACTTCACTATACCATAAAGCGACTGATAGAAACAATTTTTGTGCTATCATGGTCATCAACCATATCGCCTCAGAACAAGCCTACTTCAGTCAGTTTTTATGAATTAGAAGAATATGTTCATGATTTAAGATATAGGCAAAGATATTGAAAGCCAGATTTTTACAGCGAGGGCACCCACAAGATGTGATTAGATCAGCATACTTAAGAGCTAAATATGCCCAGTGGTTATTATTATTACAACAAAAGGAGAAAGAATCCGACAGCAGACTTATCTATATTCATAAATTTACTCCCTTATCCACCAGCATAAATTGAATAATCAAGAATCATTGACATGTGTTACAACTGATAGAAGAACTGCAGGAATTTTCACTTTTTGCACATCAGCAAATGGTAAATTTGGCTGAAATGCTTAAAACCATTATATCACCAACCACTGACAAAGTACAAATGGGCTATCATGGCACTTACGGTCGTTGCCAGTGGTGTCACTTAGCGGTGACTAGTGAGACTTGGAAATAATAAAAGCAAAGCAAAAAAACGGATTGTGACACTAGAAATGTGATATGTCATCCAATGTTCATGTGACAAACTATATGTTGGACATACATACAGATCCATCAAAACGCAACTCACAGAATATAAATCTAGGGTCCATACAGTCATTGAAACAGCTCCGATAATAAATCATTGGAAATCAATGGGACACTTTAAATGATTTTCGTTGGCGTATTATTGATTCAGTATCAGAAAGGTGGGAGAGAGGCAATATTAAAAGTAGGCTTAATTTAAAAGAACAACATTTGATCATTTGACGAAATACCCTGGTACCGGAAGATCTGAATGAGGAAATAGATTGGATGTCTAATATTTAACATAGTCCCCCTCTTCTACAAAGCCGCGCTAGCAGCTGCCGCGTGGTAACGGCCCTGAAGCCCATAGAGATTTGAAGGGCTTCAGGGCTGTTGCCATGTAGTTTTGTAGAAGAGGGGGATAGTATTAACACAGCTGTATCGCTGAAGCTGTATAACTCATGGTATGAAATGTCAGATGACCAGATCAAACGATCAGATGAAGATGGTAACATAGCAAGGCACCTAAAGTTGGGTAAGAATATTTCATCTTAAACAGATATTAAAACTTGCAAGATATTCTCTTTGTAATGTTGTTTAAAAGTGAAAGATTGGTTTTAATGGATTCATTCTTTGTAGATATAGTATCAGTAAGGAACCTCGACCCTGAAGAAAGGAATTGAAACGTCATGTCAGAAGGGGAAATCCTTGCAAAGCCTTGATAAAACAGATAAGTGGTTTTCACTAATTATAAGTTGCACATCACTTTAAATAAATATGAATATATAGGGGAAGGATGGGTGGGAATGTTATTCTATATCGTTTGTACATTTCTCTGTTCAACTGCAAATTGTTTCTTATTTGCTGCTTTTATATATATTGGAAACTTTCAATAAAATATACTTTTAAAAAATATGAATATTACTGAACAGAAATTTATATAAAATGAAAGAACCTATGAAGAAATGAGCTGTTGAAACAGGATATTAAGCCCTTGTGGAAACAGTCATCTGAGGATCCAAAATAAATTTATATATGATATAAGAGTTGATCATAGATTGATAAGAATTGTTGTAGTCAGAACCCAGCAATGGTCATATATTTCAGAAAAGCTTGCAATGAAATACATCCAAAAAAAGGAAGTTGTCTGCCAATAGGGTTCAATCATGCTCAATCCAGGATAACAGGAAACTGGACCATATAGGGTCCAGTGATTGACAATGGAGGAGCTTTGAAGTAGGTATATTTTAGTACCACTTTATGCTACTAGTCTAAAGATCCAACCATATATATATATATATTTTTTTTTTTTTTTTGTTATTCTGAGTGGGAAATGTTTGTTGCTGTTTTGGTTGTTAAACTGTTTACAGAGATTCCTACTTGTGAGTATTTTTTTATGGTGGCATTTTTGGAGAGGTGGGGAAGGGGCAATACTGGGACCATCCCAGCAAAGGTGCCCCCAAGAGTTTATTTTCAAGCTCTCTGCACCTGTTTCTCAGTGGAGAGTTTGGACTAGAAAACTCTGAAGGTACTTATTACCCATTGTCCCAGCAATCCCAAATTATTTTTACACCAGAGGAATACAATAAAAAGCACACCAGTAGTAAATTCATAATGCCCAACAGCAGATGATTTATTAAAACAGTGCGTTTCAACGGTAATGCGGCCTCCAGAATTGCACACAGTGGGGCCTCACCATGGATCTATACAATGGCATAATGACTTCAGGCTTACGGCTGACGAAACTCCTGCGTATACAACCTATGATTTGCGTTGCCTTGGATGAAGCTTGCTCCACTTGATTGGCAGTCTTCATGTTCTCACTGACGATCACCCCTAAGTCTCGTTCTGCTTCAGTTCTTGTTAGGATCTTGCCATTAAGGGTGTAAGTTTTGCATGGATTTTGGCTGCCCAGGTGCATGACTTTGTATTTTTTGCATTGAAGCTGAGTTGCCAGGACCTAGACCAGCGCTCCAGTAGGAGTAGGTCGTGCATCATGTTGTCGGACATTGAATTTATGTCTGTTGTGCTTTTGCCCACTACATTGCTTAGTTTGGCATCATCGGCGAATAATGTTATTTTACCTCACAGCTCTTCTGCCAAGTCTCTTATAAAGATGTTGAATAGGATTGGGCCCAGGACCGAGCCCTGCGGCACTCCACTGATTACCTCCGTCATTTCGGAGGGGGTGCCGTTCACCACTACCCTCTGAAGCCTACCTCCAAGCCAGTTCCCAACCCATTTCGTCAATGTGTCGCCCAATCCTATAGAACTCATCTTGCTCAGCAACCTGCGGTGTGGTACGCTATCAAATGCTTTACTGAAGTCCAGGTATACGATGTCCAGGGACTCCCCAACATCCAGCTTCCTCGTCACCCAGTCAAAGAAGCTGATCAGGTTGGATTGGCAGGATCTCCCCTTAGTAAATCCATGTTGACGGGGATCCCGTAGATTCTCCTCGTTCAGGCTCGTATCCAATTGGCGTTTGATTAGAGTTTCCATTAGTTTGCACACTATTGATGTGAGACTCACCGGTCTGTAGTTTGCTGTCTCCATCTTGGAGCCTTTCTTGTGGAGTGGAATGGCGTTAGCCGTCTTCCAGTCCAACGGGACGTTACCCGTACTAAGGGAGAGATTGAAGACCGCGGATAGCAGTTCCGCCAACACATCACACAACTCCCTGAGCACCCTGGGGTGTAGGTTGTCAGGCCCCATTGCCTTGTTAACCTTAAGCTTTGACAGCTCGCAGTAGACACCGCTGGGTGTAAACTCGAAATTACTAAATGGGTCATCTGCGTCAACCCTTGTCTGTAGCTGAGGGCCGAGTCCTGGCGCCTCGCGGGTGAAGACTGAGCAGAAGTATTCATTTAACAGTTGGGCTTTTTCCGAGTCCGCTTCTACATAGTCTCCGTCTGGTTTCCTAAGATGTACTATCCCGCCTGAGTTCTTATTTCTGTCACTGATATACCTGAAGAAGGATTTATCTCCTTTCTGGATGTTCTTCGCTAGAGACTCCTCAATGCGGAATTTGGCCTCCCTAACTGCTGTTTTGACGGCTTTTGACTTGGCCAGATAGACTTCCCTAGAGTCCTTTTTCCCTGATTGTTTGTAAGAGATGAATGCTTTTTTCTTCTCCTTGATGAGGTCTGAAATCTCCGCAGAGAACCACTGTGGCTTATTGTTCCTTCGCCGTTTACTTACTGATTTAACATAGCGGTTTGTTGCTTCTTGTATGGTGGTTTTCAAAGTCGACCACATTTCTTCCACGTTATCGGTTTCAGCTTGGCTTTGTAGCGCCTGGTGAACGAAGTCTCCCATTTCTTTGAAGTTTATGTCCTTGAATTTGAGGACCTTGGTCAGTGTGGTAGATTTAGTGAAACCTTTCCTGAGATTGAACCATACCATGTTGTGGTTCCAAGATTTGCAATATGAGCTTTTACAGTCAAGTGAGGCTGAAAATATGACTATCCAAAAAAAATGGCTTTATGCATTTCTGCAAATTTTCACCGTTTTTCTTATTCAAATATTTCAAATGTGTAGTTTTTGGTTTGTTTGTTTGTTTTTTTCGGGGGGGAGGGGGGTTATATCATTTGAAAGAGCATGTTTTTTGCTACAGAAGCTATCCTGTTTCATCTTGGACCCGAGAATTCACAGGAGCAAATCAAAGAAACCGCTGCGTGCCAAGCAAGCAAAGCCAAAGCACACTCCTGCTGGTTGCCGCTCAGCAGCAGAAGAAATCAGCTGCCATTGATCGGGAGGAGGTAGGAGGATGGGGCAGGGTGCAATGCAGAGCCTGGGAGGGAGGGGGGTCTGGGTGCAGAGTCTGACAGGGGTTTGGAGGGAAGGGAGCTGGGTGCAGTCTGACAGGGGAGGGAGGAAGGAAGGGGGCTGGGTTAAGAGCCTGACAGGAATTGGGAGGGAGGGAAGAGGGCTGGGTGCAGTGCCTGATGGGAGGGAGGGAGGGAAGAGGGTTGGGGGCAGGGCCTGGCAGAGAGAGGCTGTGTGCAGGGGTAAGGCGTTGGGAATACGGGAAGGACAGATGCTCAGGGGGTTGGGAAAGACAGATACTGCACGTACTGGGAGAGGGTTGGGAAGGACAAATGCATGGGCTGGGGGGAGTTTAGGCAAGGAGGAATAGAGAGATGCTGCACAGGTACAGTAGTGGGAAGGGAGAGAAATATATGCTGCCGATGGGGGAGGGAAAAGGAACGGAGAATTGTTAGACATAGGTGTGTGGCATGAGAGGGAAAGAGAGATGATGTTTATGGGGAAAGGAAGAAAGAGGGAGAATTGTTGGACATAATACTGGTGGAGAGGAGGGAGGGAGAAATATTACACTGGGAAGGAGGAGAGATGACCCAAAGAAGGGAGAGATGTCAGACCACTGGAATGGGAAGGAGAGAAAGAGAGAGAGAGATGCCAGATCCCAGAAGGGAAGGGAGGAGGGAGAGAGAGATGCCAGACCACAGAAAGGAGAGGAGAGAGATGTTAGACCTCGGGAAGAGAGAGGGAAGGAGAGAGAGAGATGTCAGACCATGGGAGATGAGAGAGATTCCAGGCTATGGGAAGGAGAGGTTGATAGATGGGACTAGAGGAGAAGAAAGAGGGAGGAGATGGTACACATGGATAGATGGGAAGGGAAGGCATGGAAAAGTAGATTTTGAGAAGAAAGCAGAAAAATGGAAGAAAGTTGAATGTTAAAAGTTAGTGCTCAAGACGGATTTATGGCAGAAAGGAGAGAAAAACAGCAGATAAGGTGTCCCTGGATACACAGTTAAGAGCACAGACAGAAGGACATGTAGCCAGAGACTGGGAAAGATAGTTTGAAAACCAAAATCACCAGGTAACAAAGGTAGGAGAAAATATTTTATTTTTAATTTAGTGATTGAATTGTGTCAGTTTTGAGAAATTACATCTGCTGTCTATATTTTGCACTGTTCAGGAAGAAATTCATTTGTTTCTATTTCTCTGGGGTTGTACTGCATGCAGAGTCTTGCATCTTAGGGTTTTGTTTGTATATATTAGTACTTTTAGTTTGTGGTTCTGTATTTGCATAGGGGTTATCTGTGTTCTGCATGTGTGACCAAGGCCAGGTGTTCTGGTAGGAATGAATGTTGAGAAACATACAGTGTGCTTTGCGTAGTTTAATTTTGTGGTTAACCATTACGTATTGTTAATAAGATTATTTTATGTTATATATGAAAAATGAATGGAAAAAATGGTATTACAATTACAGTAGTACTATTATGGGGTGGGGTCTGGGGCTGAGCTTGCGGGGGCCCCCCCAAACAAAAAAGCATTCCGCTGCCTATGTGTCAACCCAAATTTCACCCGCTTCCTCACTCTGCAGTCCTCCATCTCCTTCTTTTTACTTTTCACCTGCTTATCAACCCCTAGCTCTCCCAGTTCTTGTCTAATTCCTTTCCTAGCCTCCTAATCCCTTCTATCTTTCATCTACTCCCTATTGATACATTTTTACTTACTATGGGCTATATTCACTAAGCAAACCGATCATGTACCGATCGGTTTGCGACCACTTAACTATCAAATTTCCATCCAGCAAGATTCACTCACCTCCTCTGTGATCCGCTTGGAATCCGTGCATGCAAATGAGGTGAAATGCATGCAAATTGGACAGCGACCCAATTTACTACCCAAAATTTTGGATCCAACTGGGCTGGCCGCTTAATCCAAGAAGCGACTGCTGGAGACCAGCTCCATAGAAGTCCTGCTCTGCCCCGTATCTCCTGCCTGCTCACCCCGATCTTCCAGCCCTGCTTTCTGCCCTGAGCTCCTACTCTCTACTCGCTTTCCCTGCAGTGCGAGCCCGCAGGTTTAAAGCGGGACTGAACTGCGGGGAACGGCGGCAGAGAGCGTGAGAGATCTGCCCGACACACCCCAGGCCATGATCTCTCCTGCCTGCCCTGCCTCCCCAGAGAAAAAAGAAGGAGGGATGCCAACTCCCTCCTACCATCATGTTAAAACAGAATAAAAAAAATTATAGAAAAGCAGCATAGCACTCCTCCCGACCAGCACGCCCCTCCCGACCCAGCACAGCCCCCCTCCCCCGGCACAGCCCACCCCCGACACCAAAGTTGGGAGCAGGAGGGGTGCTCGGTCCCTCCTGCTCCTAGGCCTACCACCCCCCTCCCGGTTCTGATCGGGCCCAGCCCGGCCCACCCACCCCGGTACCTGTAAAATTGTTGGGAGCAGGAGGGTGCCTGGTCTCTCCTGCTCCTTGGGCAAGGCTCTCCCAACATCTTTGGGAGCAGGAGGGGGTGCCCGGACCCTCCTCCTGCTCCTACGCACCGGCAATATCTTCAGGAGCAGGAGCAAACTCCTCCTGCTCCTACTCTCCTGCCCTGCCGCCGCCAATAGTGGCCTTAGCCCTGCTCCGGTGCGCCTCAGGCTCCGCTCTTTGGAGGGGCCGGGGCACCTCAGCCAATCAGGGACTTCCTTAGGGAGGAATCTAGAGAAGTCCCTGATTGGCCATTGTTTAAACAATCAGTTTTCACTTTCTTCCTTCCCTCCCTCCCATTCTTCTACCTTTGTATCCATCAATTCTCTGTTTCTTCCTTCTTTTCCACCCTTGGATCCATCATTTCCCCCCCTCCCCCTTCTACTCCACTCTCTGGTCCACATTTCTCTCTCATTCTTCTTCCTTCCCTTCCATTCTCCTAGACCATCATTTCTATCTTTCTTCCCTCTCTCCCTGGTCTTGTGGTTCAAGATCTCTTCTTCTCTCTTCCCTCCTTCCCTCCCTTCCTTACACTCCAGTCCATTATTTCTCTCTTTCTTCTTCACTCCCCTTAATCCTTCACCTGGTTGATTATTTCTCTCTCTTTATTCTCTCCTTCCTGCCCTTGTAATCCAACCTTTCTTTTTCCTTCTTCCCCTTGGGTCCATAATTTATATTTCTTCTCTCCCTGCCCTCTTCCTTCCTGAGGCCATTATTTCTCACTTTCTTCCCTTCTCCTCCACCCTGGGCCATCATGTCTTCTTCTATCCACATCTACCTTACATTGTGTATTCCAGCAGATCCCCTGCAGCAGCAACATTTGACAGATGCTACTTGTAGCCTGGCTGGAACCTACCATGACCTGTGCCCACTTAAACAGGAAGTTTCATAGAGGGTCAGGTCATGGCAGAAGAAGATGCAAGCAGCATCTATCAAGTGCTGTCACTGCCAGGGACTTCCTTGGAAACATGGTGTAAGGTAAATGGAGGGATGACAAATCACAGAAGGAGAGGAGTGAAAGAGACAGGAAAAAATGCTGGGTGGAGAGAAGACAGAGATAGCATGCTGGATTGGATATGGGGAGGCACTGGGCCCCCAGCTTCTCTGGGCCCTTGGGTGCATTGCCTATCCAAGTGATCAATCTGCCCCTGCCTAGGATCAACAGGGCTATCACTGGCCATTAGGACTTACAAAGAAAAACATTGGCCTATTTTATGCCTCTGGTCCTTACTTTGGGCTAGATTCACTAAGCAAACCAATTGTGTACCGATTGGTTTACGAGCCCTTGCGACCCGATTTCCCTCCGACCCGATTCACTAACCTCTGTCCCGATCATCCTCCGATCTGCGTATGCAAATGAGGGGGAACGGCATTCAAATGCAGTAACACCGACTGGACTGGCCGATCCAAAATAAGCAACTGCTGAGGACCAGTCACTGAGTTTCTTTCCGACTGCCCTGCCTTCTGCCACACTGCTCTCTGCCCCGCTTCTCTGCCCCGATCTGCTGCCCTGTCTCAGCCCCGATCTCCTTCCTGCATCGATCTCGTGCTCTGCCCCAAATCTCTCCTGCCTGCTGTCCTGCTCTCACCCCCAAATCTCTCACCCCAAATCTCCTGCCTGCTGTCCTGCTCTCACCCCAAATCTCTCCTGCCGCCCTGACTCTCCTACCCTTCCCTGCACTGCGAGCCCGTGGTTTTAACTCGCGGGTTTAAAGCGGTTTAAAACCACGGGCTTGCTGGGCTAGTAAAAGTAAAAAAATTAAAAAGTTGCGGCTCTAGACGGCTCTTAGATGCATGCGCAGACCATATACAGATGGTCTGCGCATGCATCAGGATCACACTAGCGATCCGTGCGGTCAGAGGGAGGTATTCCTCCGATCACTCTCATTTTAATTTTTTGGTTTTGTAAATTGGTCAGGCCTGTACGGATCAGCCAAAGATCGAGCATGCAAAGGAGGTTAGTGAATCTAGCCCTTTCTAATATCCTTTGGTTAATTCAAAGAATTAACCAAAGCAGTTTCTGTAATTTGCTTACCTTCTTCTTCCAAAAGTTTAGTTTGCTTTTCTGTTGAATGGAATTCCACCTAAATTTCATTAATCTTATCAGAAGAAGTTATAACCTCCTTCTCACATGTTATATGTCAGATTCAATGGAAATGTGTCTCCAGCTGGTAAGCTGTTTAACTACTATCTTAAGGTGTTTTCCATTTGAAAATGAGATTGGGTCTGCAAGCTCAGTGCAAACTAATATAATTAACTGCCCTAATAGTGATTTCTGTTTAAGATAAAGTTGATGGAAAATTTGTCAAGGACCAAATGTCAAGCTCTTTCATGACAAGAGATTTATTTGTTCACATTTTAGTGTTCTAAATTCAGACTGATACTTTTATCTATCTATGGTATTTATATGCACTCTGTACCCTGCAAAGACTTAATTTGACAATCTAAAAGACAGTGCAGAAACAATTATAATGATGAAAACTGGGCAAATGTTAAGCAGAAAAGATAGTCCTTCGGCTTAGATTTCAAAGTGTTAAGATATTCTGAATTTCAAGGAGAGAGATTATTCCAGGTTGTACAGCGCTTTTTCTCTTTTTTTTTTTATTTTTTGCTTCATTGATATTTTTCATGCTGTTATTTTTTTGTTGTTTTTCAGTTTTAGTACATATTAAATAATTTTAAAATACACTAATATCATCATTTACCCCCCCTTTTTTTTTTCTTTTACAAAACCACTGAAGTGGTTTTTAGCATAAGCCGGGGTGCTGAATGCTCTGCGCAGCTCCCAACACTCAAAGGAACTCTATTAGTGTCGGGAGCAGTGCAGATCTTTCAGCGCACTGGCCTGTGCTAAAAAACATTTTTGCGGTTTTGTAAAAGGGGAAGTTAGTGTATGGTTAAAGCAATTTAAAATATAAATATCATTTTAGCACACATAATATTTATTTAACATACATTAAAACTGAAAAACAAATTTAACTTAGGGTATATTGTAACCCTTGGTTCCCTCTTTTGTGGAAATTAGGAGTTCTTGTGAGTAAAGACTGGTATTCCCTACCCCTGATGCTTGGGGCTGTGTTGCGTGGAGGGAAAGGTTTTCTTTCAAAGCCCTGCCTCTATTTTCTGTCTCTTCCACCCCTCCAAATCTTATTTTCACACACAATCACTTCCAATAAAATTTACTGCTCAGATTAATGAGAAAGCCAACATGGATTTAGTCAAGAGAAATCTTGCCTCATCAATCTACAGCATTTCTTTGAAGGGTTGAATGAACATGTGGATAAAGGTGAGTTGGTTGATATTGTGTATTTGGATTTTCAAAAGGCATTTGGCAATGTACCTCATGAAAGACTTCTGAGGAAATTAGAAAGTCATGGAATATGAGGTAATGTCTTATTATGGTTTAAGAACTGGTTGAAAGACAGAAAACAGAGAGTAGGCTTAAATGGTCAATATTCTCAATGGAGAAGGGTAAATAGTGGGGTGCCCCAGGGGTCTGTGCTGGGACCACTGCTTTTTAACATATTTATCAATGCTGTAGAGATGGGAATAACTAGTGAGATAATTAAATTTGCTGATGACACAAAGTTGTTCAAAGTTGTTAAATCGCAGGAGGATTTTGAAAAAATGCAGGAGGACTTTATTGAGATGTCTTGGGGAAATCAACTGCTTATTCCTAGGATAAGCAACATAAAATCTGTTTTAATACTTGGGATCTAGCTAGGTACTTGGTACCTGTGTTGGCTACTGTTGGAAACAAGATACTGGGCTTGATGGACCTTTGATCTGTCCCAGAACGGCAATTCTTATGTCCTCATTGAAAATCACATGTCCAGATAGCCATATCTGCTACACACAGGTTGCTAACCAGAATCCTTTGTTGATTTTCAGATAGTGCCACTGAAAATCATTACAGATCACCCCAGCACTATCCAGAATGCTGGAATGGTATAGGGACAGTAAATGGGTAGAGGCAAGAAAACTGTCCTAAGCTATCCAGATAGGTTATCTAAATAGTGGACTGAGTATCGTTGCTATCTGTATATTCAATACCACTCAGTAGTGCTAAATGTCCAAATTTCGTTTAAACCCTGTGGCCGGCATTTAGGATGGTCACCAATCACAGAGTTTAAATATTGGACTGATGTGAATATAGTGGTAAATGAAGATTGTCATCCCTGTTCCAGGACACTTTTGTGCCATCAAGCTGTTTCTTAACCTGCTTCTGTACTGCAGATTCTACTGGATCTGTCTTTACCCTCACATTCCAATCATTGACATAAGAACATAAGAACATAAGCGTTGCCTCTGCCGGGTCAGACCAGGGGTCCATCGTGCCCGGCAGTCCGCTCCCGCGGCGGCCCCCCAGGTCCATAATGGACTCTTGTCCGTAAAAGCTCCTACCTCCTTAATCTGGATAGGCTATAAGAAGCCACCTGCTTCTGTCATTTTTTCTATGTCAGATTAACACAGCTGCCCCTCTGGAAGTTTCCTTCACTATTGTTAGGTTATACTTGTCCCATTTTTTCTTGAATTCTGATATCATATTTGCCCCACCACCATCATTTGAAGACTATCATACATCCACCACCCTTCTGTGAATGTGAGAAAAGAACCCACATAATAGAAACTGGTAAACTCATAGCAAAGGATTGTTACAGTTACTGTTTTAATTTTTTTGTTTGGTTGGATGGTTGGTTGGGGTTTTTTTTTAATAATTCTGCTTAACATCCTGTCTCAAGCCAACATTTGCATAAAGTAACATTTCAAGGACAGACAATCTGAAGGAACTATGAACCTTACCACTGAATGGCAGATGCTACATATAACACCATAAGTCTATTTTTGCATTTCAGTTTCAGTTGTTGGCTTGGAAACCAGTTTTAATTTTTTTTTCTCTCTCTTTTTTTCATATCATGTTCTGCATAGGCCTCATTCAACACTTATTTGCACATAAGAAGGGAACACATTTTAGTTCCTACTTAATAATTTAAGCTGTTATGCTACGATGGCATTTCTTTGCTAAACCTGTATATAGGTGATAGTGGAATGATGTTCAGGTGGGTAAAAATAAGACTTTTCAAGGTGTTTCACAATATACCCTGATAATATGCTGTGATCACTGATAGTTAATGTTTTTCTTACAACCCAATAAAGTGTATAATGTAAGGTAAAGAAGAGAGAAAATGACAACAGATACAAGAAGTCTATATGGCTCATCCAGGCTATCTATCCATACTAATACACTTTACAGTCTCTTTCTCTCCCTCAAAGATCTCTGTGCTTGTCTCACACTGTCTAGAACAGAGGTTCCCAACCCTGTCTTGGAGGACCACCAGCCAGTCAGATTTTCAGGATAGCCCTAATGAATATGCATAGGAAAGATTTGCATGCCTGTCACCTCTATTATATGCAAATCTCTCTCTTGCATATTCATTAGGGCTATCCTGAAAACCTGACTGGCTGGTGGTCCTCCAGGACAAGGTTGGGAACCACTGGTCTAGAATACTGTCCTTGTTTCCTAGGTTTACCAGATTTCTTTGTTTAAAAAAAAGAGGGTACATGGCCCTGCTCCGTTCTGCACCAAGCCCCACCTTGTTCTGCCCCAGCTCCACCCCCACACGGACCTCATCTCTTCTTCCCTAAATTCAGGGTCGTATCTAGAGGGCCTCTAAGCATGCATGGCTGCAATGTGATGATGTTACACTCATGCGCGCATGCATGACATCATTGCTCCCATCCGTGCATGCTCTGAGGCCCTCCAGATATGGGCCCAAGCTCAGGGTTTTCCAAAACCTGGACAAACTGCCAGATTTTGGAAATCTGACTGAGCACCTGGACAGTCCTCTATGAAGAGGCCATGTCTGGGTTTTCCCGAACATCTGGTAACCCTATTGATTCCATCATGTGCACTGGGAAGTTGTTCCATGCATCCATTACCCTTTTTATAAAGAAATAGCTTCTTAGATCACTCCTGAATTATAAACTCTTTTCGCCTCATTCTTGTTACAGAGCTTTCTTTTCTTTGAAAGAGGTCTACCTCCTGTCATTTATACAATATGATTGATATTTAAATGGAGGTAATTTAAATGTCTATATATAAAAATAGTACCCTTTTAAATTCTTGTACAGTAAATGGGGTTACTAGACGTCCAGATTTCTATAGACATGTCCTCCTTTTTTGACAAGCTTCCTTGAAATTGCGTCGGGCATGAGAGCACCCGTGCATGCGGGGATGCCCTCCTGCCTGATGAGAACAGGCAGTGGGGGACGTGGATGGGGTGTAACAGGGTGGGGATGGGAGGAACTAGGCAGGCCTGGGGGCTAAAGTAAAATCTGGTAACCTCAATTTGTACCATATTTTGTCGGTTGGTGACTGGTTCACAGTTTGTGTCTTCACATAGTAGCATGCAGGAGATAAAGGCCATTATGATCCATCCAAACTACCCAGCAAAACAGCTAGTCATAGCTGCTTTGTAAAGAGTACCTCTTCCCTTTTAAGATTGTACCTTTCCACTTTGTTAAGGTTACATCCCCTCTTTTTTTATTCTTTTCTTTGAATGGAAGATTAGGTTTTCACCTTCGATAATCTTCTTTCTGTTAGTCCCTGAAAGATTCAGTTCAGTACACTAGGTGTTCAATCCCTTCCGCAATCCGGAAGTTGCAGAAATCCAAGCACTTTTCTGAGCACATGCTCCTCCCAACTTAAAGAGAGAGTTAGAATGCCCTGCAGTTCAGTCCCAAAGCCGTAACAAGGGATTCCCATCAACATAAACAATTTATGAACAGGTATGCTCTGCAAAACATGAAAACAAGTATTAAACATGTACAAAGGCAACACAGAAAAACATTGAGGAACAATGTAGAACAAACCTGCTGTGTGCAGCAAGCACCCACATGAAGCAGTGAGCACCCCACAGGAACCATCAACTGGCTGGAAGATCCTGAAGCCTGTAAGGAGAATAACCAAGGCCAAAGAAAGCAGGTGATTCAGAACAATTGAGAGGGCGAACCTTACTGAATACTCCAGGGACTAGCAGAAAGAAGACAAAGATGAAAACTTAATGTTCCATTCTGTTAGATTCCTTCCAGAATCAGTACGTTAGGTGAAGTAGCAAAGCAATGATAGAGTCTAGGGAGGGACAAAAGAGCCTACCCTCAACACCGAGGTCCCAAAAGTGGCATTTGAACGAGCCACCACATCCACTCAGCTTAACCGGGTAAAGGCATGAAGAGAGGACCAAATAGCCACCATGCAAATTTCATCTAGATGAATCACGTCAGACTCCATCCATGAAGCAGCAACACTTCTAGTTGAGTGGGCCTTAAGGGAAACCAGCAGCTACTTGCTGCAGGTGATATAGGCCGCGGAAATGGCCATACAAATCCATTGAGCAATTGAGGTCTTAGGACAAAGAGGTGATCAGACAGCCAAAAATCATTAGTCCTCTCCAAATAGTGGAGCAGGACTCTCTTGACACCCAACTTGTGTAAGATCTGATTCTGTCGCTTTGAGTCTGTGGAATGAAATGCAGGCAAATGAACCTCCTGGTTGACCTGGAAGGCAGAAACTACCTTCAGTAGAAAGGAAGGTTCAACTCCAAAATACACTGTGCCGAGACAAAAATGACCAGAAAGATAGTCTTGATCATTTTCGACTCTGGACAGTGTGGTGCCAAGAGAGACAGAAGATGTAACTCCACCCAAAGAAACAGCAGGCAAGCTTCCTGGCCCAAGGGAGCACTTCTTGTGCCTCCTTGGTGATTCACATACACCACCAGCGTAGTGTTGTTTGAAAACACTCTCACCGTTTATCCTCATGGAATGGACTGGAGAGTGAGCAACACCAGCCGAATAGCCCGAAGCTCTAGACCACTGATCAACCAGTGCTTCT
Organism: Geotrypetes seraphini; assembly: GCF_902459505.1. Classification (NCBI taxonomy): domain Eukaryota; kingdom Metazoa; phylum Chordata; class Amphibia; order Gymnophiona; family Dermophiidae; genus Geotrypetes; species Geotrypetes seraphini. Next base: position 109,938,132 of record NC_047090.1, read on the forward strand.
GATGTGGAATCCACTGACCCTGAATGAAGCGGTATCCTCAGTGAGCATCCCAGACCTACAGGCTGGCATCCATCACAAGAATGATTCACTCCGTGAGTCGAAGAGGCTTGCACCAACGGAAAGCCTCCCCCTGAAACAACCAGCTCAGACTGCTGTGAACTGCTTCCATCCAGGGGAGGGCGCATGTGCACGCTGATCTAGAGGACTGCTCCAAGGAGGCTGCCATGGACCCCAGCAACTGCTGATAGTTCAGGAGATCTCTGATCTGCTGCTAAAATTTCTGTCTACATGGCTCAGGAAGAAACATACGTCCCTGCTTTATGTTGAAGAGAAGGCCCAGATACTCCAACAGTGTCAACTGGCTCTTCTTGAAGTAGACAATCCAACCCAAGTGATGTAGCAGAGACACCACCATCTCCACCGCTCATTAACACTCCTGTCAAAATGGAGCCCAGATCAATCAGTCATCCCAGTAAAGATGGACCTGGACACCCTGCCTGCAGAGAAATGCCACAAGGATTACCATCTTCTTGGTAAAAGTGCAGGGAGCTATGATGTTCCAGGTAGATTAGAATATTGAGGAAGCCTCCATGAAATCTAAGGATGCTAGAAACTCCCCAGGAGAAACAGCAGCTATGACTGCGTGCATGATTTCCATCTGGAAATGAGGAATCTGCAGGAAGCGATTGATCAATTTGAGATCCAGAATGGGCCTCCAGTCTTCCTAGCCTTTCTTTGACACAATGAAATATAAGGAGTATCTGTCTCAACCCGATTCATGTTCTAGAACAGGTTTTATCACTTGAATGTTCAAGAGATGCTGCAGGGTAGTGCGGACCTTTGACTCCTTTTCTGGCTGACCTGTTGGAGAGTCCAGAAACAAATCTGGAGGTAGGCAAAATAAATCTATCTTGTGCCCCTCCCGAATGACGTCCAGCACCCATTGATCTGAGGATATGCGAACCCACTCTTGGTAAAACTGAGAGAGCTAGCCCCCGATATGAGGAAACCCCACCCGACTTCTGGCGTCATTGGGACTTTTTAGGGGCAGCAGGTGCACAGAATCCGGATGCTTGTGGACATCTGGAATTGGAATTGTTGTAATGAGGACAGTATCCCTGGGAATATCTCTGAGAAGAAGAACTCAAGGATTCCTGATGAAATCTGATAGAGGGACGACAAGTACTACGGTCCCCCCCTGAAGCCTGACGAGATTTTTTTCACAGGGAGAGACTTAGGGCGGCGATCCGCCACACTGGCCATGAAGTCAACTATATTCTTCCCAAAAAGAAGCAGACCCTTGAAAGGAAGTTGTCAGTCTAGCTATCGCTACCATTCGGGGTTAAGTGCGAGGCGTACTGACAGACAGGTCACAACAAAAAGAAGGAAACGGATATGAATTAAAATAGCAAGGGCATGCTATACGATAGCTGCAGTGAATTGAGAGACAAATTTTCACCTCCGCTTACAAAAATATATCCTCACTTACCTTCTGGCAAATTAAAGGGATTATGCTGCAGAGCTGGAACTGGGAATTGCTATGCCATACCTTGAGTCCTCAGCCAGTATGGGGGAGAATTGGGCTCTCTGTGCTGCATAAGCCTGCTATTGTTCTTGAAGATGCAGCAGCAACATGCACTGTTTGCCAGGAAAAGGAGATAACTGTAAAGTATTAAGTGCTTAAACTTATTCTTAGCCCCTACACAGCTATTGCAAGAAGATTCTGAAATACCAAAGAAAAGGGGAATAGCTCACATAATGAGTAACAGTGGCAGCAGAAAACCTTTTTTATTTGGAAGTGCCCTACACAAACCAATCTCTAGCATCACTCCCAGGCTTTCTATCTGCTGATACTGTGTTAGGTAAAAATAGTAGTTGGGCTGTGGCTCAAGTGGCCTATGCACTGTAAAGGAAAACTATAAATGAACCTATGGACCCTACAAATTATAACATTTGCCATAGTGTTAACCCTGTAATTAACCAAACCACAACTGGGTATTGAAAATGTTTAATTCTGGCAAATAGGGAAAAATATTTCAATAATAAGATAAGGTTTCCTGTTTTGACTAGAACAATGCAATTGTGTGCAGAGATTTTTGGACTATAGTCAAGAGGTAGTGGCTACAGGAGCTGAGTTACGAGTATCATCCACCCCTCCACAATGCAATGTTTTAGAAACAAAAAATCTTTTGTAGCCAATATTCATATTCACTGCAAAGAGGGATATTCAGCTGCATTAACTGGATATCTCTTCTAGCTGACTTAGCGCTATCTGGCAGGTTTTAGAAAGATTGTTCTGATTTCAGCAGTTTCTCCAAGTGTCTCATCACCTTGTGGTTGCTTCTTATGTCCTTTTCTATTATTACAGAACAAAACTGTATCTATTCTCTATTGTGAGCTTCCTCTGAGTCATGTGCAATGTCGCTCCCCTATTATCCTTTTGTCTGTTTGGCCAAGATGCTTTGTTTATTTTTTTTTTCTCCCTTTTTATGAGTTTTCTATACTGCCTTAATGTTTCTGTTAATAAACTTTAAATCTTATAATCTACCGTGTTTCTCAGAAAATAAGACAGTGTCTTATATTCATTTAGGGCCCAATAAAGGCACTGGGTCTTATTTTTAGGTAGGGCTTATTTTTTCATGTACGTGATCTCCCCTTCCTCTCCTTCATCCCAATTTTTCCTCTTTCCTCTCTCTCCCCCACATGTGCAACATCTTTCCTCCCCTCTCAGCCATTCCCTTGTGCAGTATCTTTCTATCCCTCCCTCCCATCCCTTGTGCAGAACCATTGCAGCTTCTATCCCTCCCTTCCTCCCATCCCCAGAAGCCTGTCTAGCTTGCTGCCGACACTGCTGGTTTGTTATAAGCTACATTTCTTTCTGTCTCATGGTCAGAGGGAGAGATGGGTTGGCAAGGGGGGGAGCGCTGCTGCTGCTGCCGTCGGCGATTAGGGCTTATTTTCGGGAATAGGACTTATATTAAGACCTACCCAGAAAATCATGCTAGGGCTTATTTTTGGGGTAGGTCTTATTTTCAGGGAAACACGGTAGTTAAATCAGGACAGGACACAAAAAGAAGTAAACGGATATGAATTAAAATTGCAAGGGCATGCTATACGATAGCTGCAGTGAATTGAGAGACAGTTTTAATTGAGTAAAGCTATAGAATATTAATATGGAATATAAATGTTGAATCAATGAGAAATAAATTTTACTCTAGAAACAACTGAGTCCATATTTATAAGCACTTACATGGACAGCATCAGGTGATGGTCATATACAGTAAGGACCTGATATTACTCTTATATATGACACCTAGAAAATTGGCACCAACTAATGCTGCGCTAAGTGCAATTCTAAAAAAAACTATGCGCAACTTAGAGAATCATGCTTAGCGTTGCCAGCGGTTGTGGTAAAAGCAGTTAGCGTAGCTGGTTTTAAGATAGGTTTGGACAAATTCCTGGAGGAAAAGTCCATAGTCTGTTATTAAGACATGGGGGAAGTCTCTGCTTGCCCTGGATCAGTAGCATGGAATGTTGCTACTCTTTGGATTTTGGCCAGGTACTAGTGACCTGGATTGGCCACTGTGAGAACGGGCTACTGGGCTTGATGGATCGTTGGGCTGACCCAGTAAGGCTATCCTTATGTTAACTTTTAGGCATACCTATTGAGGCCAGAGCTTTCATGGCCTAAATGCCTACCCACAAGTCGTGCACACATCGGTGCATAAGTCAAAAACTTGCACATAACTTGAAAGAATGCTCACGATCTGCCCCTAACCATGTTCCCTTTCCAGATTCTCACACTCGCTCTGATGCATAACATTATGGGCAGTGCACCCACTAAAGGCCAGATTGACAAAGCAAACCGATCGTGTACCGATCGGTTTGCGACCCCTTTGCCACCAGATTTCCCTCCTGCACTATTCACTAACCTCTCCAGCGATCCGCTTCATATCCATGCATGCAAATGAGGGGAAACGCATGCAAAGTAGGCAGGGACACGATTCATCATTTAAGTGTTTAGTACTGAAAATTAGTCTTAAGCTCCTAACTTCCCCCCCCAACCACGCCCTATATTGACCTCCTACTTTTATGGATCCTACTACTACTGCTATCGCTACCTATCATGTCTATAATGCTGCCAGACATACGCAGTGCTGTACATTAAACATGTAAGAGACAAATCCTGCTTGATAGAGCTTACAATATAATCAAAACAGAAAACCAGGACAAATAGGGGCCTAAATGTAGCCCTAGCAGATTTTCAAAGAAGCCTAACTCTCAAAGTTAGAAGCTTCCAATATTGGCTTCTATAATTTAAACTAAGCTTAAATAGTATGTTTGAAATGCCTGTACATTTTATATCTTTTCAGATAGAAATATTTGAAATCACTTAGCACAGTGGTTCTCAACCGTGTTCTAGGGTCGGGTTTTCAAGATATCCCTAATAAATATGCATAAGACATATTTGCATGCCTGTCTCCTCCATTATATGCAAATCTCTTTCATGTATATTCATTAGGTATATCTTGAAAACCCGACTGGCTGGGGGTCCTCTAGGACACGGTTGAGAACCACTGACTTAGCAGAATTCATGAAATAAGAATAAATAAAAACAGAAGAGGATACTTCTCTCTGCTAGTTACTCTGACCTGAAAGCTTGTCATTTTTCCTCCATTGTCTTCTGCCCTTTCTCTGTAGGTTAGCAGATACCTCTCGCTCAGAGGCATGAAATTCTGTTTCTTTCTTTTGTTTGTGTGTTGTAGCTCCTAGTGAATATATATAGAACAACTGTGCAGTATACTAAAGGTTACAAGTTTTCTATTTAGTATAATGAAGCACAATAGATTATGTATGCCACTTGCAATGATATCACAATTATTGCTTGTGTTGTATTGCTCTGCTTCCAGTACCAAGGTGAATGACTTCTCCAGAATGATCACAGTTTTCTGGCTAATTTACATGTTATGTTGCTAGGCAACATTAAATAACATCTTTCCAACACTTTGCTTCTTATATTTGATGCACAACACATTTTGCTCTATTTCTTAAGTACAGCAACATGGCTCAATTTTTTGAAGATGCCAAACAGTACATCATCCAGAGAAGCAATGTGCATTTCAGTTAGTAGGGTATGGTCAACATTCATAAGCTTTTTATGCCACACCTTTTTCAGCATGGTTGAACTGGATTGCCAGTTCTTTTGATAACCACATGAATGGAGTTCTGCTCGGAGTCAATATGCTCCATATTCCTCCATACCTAATCATTTCAGGCCGCCAAATTGAATACATGGCTCGGCAAAATGATGTTAGAAGCTACTTCTTATTTAGATTTTAGAAAATTGCTAAAGACACAACTATTCAACAGGCTGGTATCTTAACGTTCTTTGCTTTTTTAACATATTTTTCCAATTTTATTCACATGTTTATTTTATCTTGATGTATTTATTAGAATTGTATGTATTGCTTTCCTGTTGTTAGCCGCTTAGAACCTTCCTGGTATGGTGGCATATAAATAAATAATAATTATTATTATTATTATTATTACAGTGGCCCTCTTTGATAGAGGAAATAGAGACTGCTTCCTTTGAAGTTGATCTGATGTTGCTCATATGACCAACAGATGTCACCTAACTGCTTCCCACTTCCCCTTAATTCTATAGTTAAGTGCAGCTCTTTCTATGGCTAAGTGCAGCCCTCTAGCATTTTCAGCCAAACTGGCCAGCATAGTAATAACCAAGATGCAAACTTGATTCTTCTGTATGTCCAGCATGTCAATAACATGCTTGGAAGTAGGGTTACCACATGGCTCCAGAAAAAAAGAGGATGGATTAAGACATCCGGGTTTTACTTCCATTGAAAGCAAAGGAAGTAAGTAGGGCAGATTGACACATCTGGGTTTTACTTCTGTTGAAAGCAATGGAAGTAAAACCCGGATGACTCAATCCATCTTCCTTTTTCTGGAGCCATATGGTAACCCTAAGTAGATTATTGAAGGGTGGTGTTTCAATAACTTATTGAGCCAGCCGCAATGATATATTTATATTTAGCTCACACCTTTATCAGTAGCTGTTTCACATTCAAGTAAACTGACCTGCTGTTAGTGATCTGTAACCTGTCGCTAAAATCATTTGTAGTACCTGAAGATTGGAGGGTGGCCAATGTTATGCCGATTTTTAAAAAGGGCTCCAGGAGAGATCCGGGAAATTACAGACCGGTAAGCCTCACTTCGGTGCCGGGCAAAATGGTAGAAATGATTATAAAAAATAAAATTGTGGAACACGTAGACAAACATGATTTAATGAGACTGAGTCAGCATGGGTGCAGCCAAGGGAGATCGTGCCTCACAAATTTGCTTGACTTCTTTCAAGGTGTGAATAAACATGTGGATAAAGGTGAGCCGGTTGCTATGATATGTCACGTAGCCTTCGAAGTTTCAATTATAGTCTGGCCATAGGCATAATAACATGTTAACCAAATCCATATTTCCATGTGTATAAAAGAGGCATGTAGATAGTGTGGTAGAGGCAGCACTGTGACATACTGTATATACAGAATGTACTTTGCAAAGCACATTGATTTACAGGGTGATATATGTAAACCTGCTCATTTACAACTGCTACATATTATTTACAAGCACCAATCTCACTTGCCTTGTGGGATTGACTGAACTGCTGATGGTTGGGGGAGATCTGATTGTGAGTGTGTGGACTGATTGTCATGTATGTCTAAATTGGCCTACCCATAGCTAAAATTGAAAGGGGATAGATTCCGTACGAATGTAAGAAAGTTCTTCTTCACTCAGAGAGTGTAGAAAACTGGAACACTCTTCCGGAGTCTGTCGTAGGGGAAAACACCCTCCAGGGATTCAAGACAAAGTTAGACAAGTTCCTGCTGAACCAGAACGTATGCAGGTAGGGCTAGTCTCAGTTAGGGTGCTGGTCTTTGACCAAGGGCTGCCGCGTGAGCGGACTGCTGGGCACGATGGACCACTGATCTGACCCAACAGCGGCAATTCTTATCTTCTTATGATCTATATTCCTCTGCTTGGTACCCTATCCTTATTATCCTTTGTAGGCTTATCCTTCAAACCCTTCTGTGCTTTTAATCCTACCCCCCCCACACACACACCAGTTGAGCCCCTCTCAGATTATTTGTCTGCTAGTCTTTCCCTAGATGTGTCTGGCTTGTTGTATCTCTGCTGCTGTGGTGAATTACTCAGAGTGTAGGTATCGAGAGCCAGGAGCCATAAGTGACCTGAATAAATAGTTTGTACAGGCTATGCTGCATAAGGCACACATGGCTAAAAGGACAGCCAAAAGAAGGGATCTCTATCAGAGGATTTGTAGGCCTAGGACTCAATTTATAAACCTCATAGATGACTAGTACCTCATCAGGATTTGTTTTGAAAGGGAAATGAGATAGGATTTGATATACTGCCTTTCTGTGGTTACAAAGTGGTTTACACATTATATACAGGTATTTATTTTGTACCTGGGACAATGGAGGGTTAACTTGCCCAATGTCTAGTGTGACCATATGGCTCCAGAAAAAAGGGGATGGATTGAGACATCCGGGTTTTACTTCCATTGAAAGCAATGGAAGTAAGGAGAACAGATTGAGACATCTTGGTTGCTTTCAATGGAAGTAAAACCCGGATGTCTCAATCCGTTCTCTTTTTTCTGGAGCCATATGGTCACACTACCAATGTCACAAGGAGCTGCAGTGGGAATTGACAAGGCTTCCATCCATCATCTCTGCCAGCAGCTAAAGTCTCTCTTTTCTGTTCCATCACACAGAGGGGCAGCGCTCCTTGCTTTTTCCCACTGGTAGTTTCCAGTCTGTGTTGGCTGCCACTATGGGCTTCAGTTAATTTGCTATTTCACAATGCATCTCCCAGTTTCTGAGGACCTTTTTTTGCTGATATCTCTAATTACATATCCTTTCCCTCAGAGTGTGCAGCATAGACAGCAAACTGCAAATTCTAATTCTGTGCAACAAAAAGGCTTTTTACTCCGTCAATGTGCAGGTGGTCTGCAGCTCCCTGGGTGCATACATCCTTTCACACTCTGAAATCTCTGTTTCAGACTTTCCATCTCATCAGTACTTGGTTTCTTGGTAAGCCTTGCAAGACCCTGCACAGACACCTCTTCATGCACATGCTGCAAAGTTCCAGGGCTCTCTCAAGGCACACGGCCTGTTTCTCATTTTATGACTGTTGTCTGGTTTTATTTTTCCTTTCCCACACAGATGATAGGGGCATAGGAACCAAAATGATTGGGGATGCCAAACCTGATGGAAATTACTCCTTTCTGGACACAATCAAGAGATTTGTTCAATATTGGGGTGCTCAAGTACCAGCAGCAACCACATAGCTGGCTCCTAGGGATAGGGGCTACCTTCAAATGTGGTGGTTCATGACCCTCATACTAACACTCCACACAGATGTAGAGGAGCATTACAATAGGGCCCACTGTTAAATACGTGCCATCATAGAGAGGAGATTTAGCTTGAATAGCCTCTTCCAGTGCCTGGACCAATCAGGAGGTGGGAGGTGAGGACTGGAATTCCTGTATAGCCTAGTCAACATATATCACATATTCATGGTATGCTGTATACTCCATAATGTGGCACAAATGCAGACTACACCTTCCTGAGGCAATGGAAGTGCAAGAGCAGACACAAAGGAGAATGTCAAACCACCAACACAGAAAGAGCTAGCCCATTTCTACCAGCTTGCCAGACAGCAAGAAACAAACTCATACAGAGGCATTTTCGCTGAAGCTATGTGCATGTATTTAAGGTAGGAGTGAATGCAGCGGTTATAATCCCTTTTCTCTTTCCATCTCCCCAATGGTGAAGTGATGACATTTTCTCCCTTACATTTCCCCATCTCGTACACATCTTCACATTTTTGCCCCCCACCATTTGCAAACCCTGGCTGCCATGATGTACAGGGTGCTAGGTGAGGTGCCATTGCTCTCAGAAGAACTCTATGATACATCATCCAGCAGCCCAGTAGCATACCAAGGGAGGGGCGGGGGGGGGACGGTCTGCTACTGGGCTGTAGGGGGGGTGCATAGCCGGCCTGGTTCCTATCACACTCCCACCCTCCCAGCGAGAGCAGCAAACCTCCCTACAGTAGCGTTGGCTGCTTCGCGGCTTTCTCTTCCCTCTGCTGTGTCACTGATGATGTCATCAGTGACGCTTCACCGGCATGAGAAAGCCGCGAAGCAGCTAACGCTACTGGAGGGAGGTTTGCTACTCTCGCTGGGAGGGTCGGAAAGGTTCACTTGGGGGGGAGAGATAGGAGGGTCAGCGGGGGTTCGACTGGGAGGGGGCAGAAGCAGTCTGCCTCGGTGCTCCAAGGCCTGGCGCCATTACCTTCAGGCAGCAGCAGCTTTTACAATTCACTGCTGTTGCCGGCTTCAGGCCTTCCTCTCTGCCGGGTCCTGCCTACTTCCTGTTTTCATGAAGACAGGACCCGACAGAGAGGAAGGCCTGAAGCGGGCAACAGCAGTGAATTGTGAATGCTGCTTCTGCCCAATGAAGTTCAGGATACCAGGCCTTGGATGACAGAAGGAGGAAAGGGAGCAGAAGGGGAGAGAATTGGAGAGAGTGTTGCTGTACCCAACTGGAGGGAATGAAAGGAGATGCCAGGGCTTGGAGGGAAGAAGAGATGCAAGGGCATGGAGGGAAGGAGGAAGGTATGCCAGATCATAGGAAAAGGAAGGGGGAAAGGAAGAAGGAGATGTCAGAGCATGGAGGGGGAGGGATAGATGGAAGAAAAGGAAAGGAAAGAGATGCCGGGAATCAGGGAAGGGATGATGCCAGACCGTGAGGTGGGAAGGAAAGAAAGGAGAAGAGGAAGCTGCCAGAGCATAGGGGAGGGGGTGGTGACAGAGAGAAAAACGGAGAGGTGACAGGGTTGAAATCAATCATGTACAAAGGAGAGAAGGGGCACGGGATAGATAGTTTATGGAAGGAGCATAGAAAGAGGGAAGATGCCATATGGAAGAGAGAGAGAGAGGGTGGCACACTGGATAGAAAGAGCACAGAGGGCAGTGTATGGAAGGGGCGAGATAGAGTGTGAGCGGTAGATGGAAGGGGAAGAGAGAGGGAAACAGACACTGAATGGAAGTGTGGGGGAAAGGAAGGACAGCTGCTGAATGGAAGTGTGAGGGAAAGGGGGAGCAGATGCTGGAAGGAAATGGGGAGGAGAAAGAAAAAAGGGCACATGCAGGATTGAGGGAAGAGGATAGAGTTAGTTACTGGAAGGGGTGAGGGAAAGAGGTGGCAAGCTATAGGTAGACACAGTGAAAGAGGGAAATTGAGGACTGAATAGTAAAAAAGAATTTAGACAGAGGCAGAAAATAAATTGAGAAGGAAGACCAGGGAAGAACAGGAGGAAGGGAGCGGAAGAGAGATGCCAGAGCAGGGGGGAAGGAGAGGAGACAGATACCAGATCAATGGGGGTGAAAGGAGAGATGGAAGGGGGAGGCATACAGTTTCTGGAAGGGGCATAGAAGGAGAGAAGATGCCATATAGGAGAAGAGAGATGGCAGACAGTGGATGGAAGGAAGAGAGTAACAAGAAGATGAGGAAAGCAGAAACCAGAGAAAACAAAGGTAGAACAAAAATTTTCTATTTATTGCTTTAGGAGACATGTTTCTGTGGTATTGCATTGTATGCAGAGTCCAGCTTCTTGCTGGTTCAATTTAACCTTTGTCCATGTATTTCTATTTTATCCTCCCTTTTACAAAACTGTGGAGCGTTTTTTTAGCACTAGCCGTGGTGGTAGCAGCTCTGATGCTCAGAATTCTATGAGCGTCAGAGCTGTTACCACCGTGGTTAAAATCCATACTACGGTTTTGTAAAAGGGGGAGGGGTAAGTTTGTGATGACATTTCATAATAGGCGAAGGTGTTTCCTGTGTTCTGTGTGTTCGAAAGACATAGTTTTCTGTTAGGATTTATCTGTACTAGTCTGGTTTTAGTTTTACAATGGGTGTATTGCTGTTGTACTTCTCACTGCAGTATGTAAGATGCTGCCTTTTCCTAGGTACTCATGTGTGACGTGTGGCTTGTTACTAAAAATCATGTTTTTCTTACAGATGGGGGGGGGGGGGTGCCAAAAAATGATGGGCCCCGGGTGTCACACATGCTAGGTACGCCACTGCAGCAGCCCTGCCAGGCCCATGAAAGTTAGGAAACAACAGAAGGCCATGTAGCCCACTGGAGTGTGCTGGCAATTGACGTGACATTGGAAGTGCCTCACTGGTGGCAGCAGGCACCAGGACAGTAAACCTGAAGAGATGCTTGATAATGCTTGGAGACTGGGTGCCTCAACAATGCACCTATAATACTGGTCTCTTTGGGTAGGGTACCCCAACCAGGATCTGCAAAACAAGAATCTGTTTTCAAGCTGGGTAAAGTCTGGGGCTGGGCTAAATCCCAGTAGGTCAAAGGGTACTCTTTCCTGGGCACCTTTTTGTTTTACTCTTATCAAATAAGCAGTTAGAAGTCTCAGTGGTTAACTTCAACTTCTTTTAGTAACAGGAACTCAATAAACAAAGTTCATAATGATAAACTTCATATTTATAGTTTTCTTTCTCAATGGGTAAGAAGTTGTTGGTTTTGCTCCAGAAGGTGCTCTCCACAGCTAACCAGTCCTTGACTTTATCAGCCTGCATAATGGTGATTCTCTTGTTCTGCCCTTGTGGCACTTTTAGCTGGTTCAAAAAGCTCATTTGAAGGATGAATGGAGTTGTGTAGGCTTATAACCCTCCTCTTCCTTGTGCTTCTCTGGGGCTCATGATAGACCTTCCCTGTTGCAATTTTCCTTTGGTGTCTTTGGATAGACGGCCACTATCTCTCCTGTCCTTGCTGCTTTCACCCTCTTTACTATCCATATGTATGATCTCATCTGCAGATAAGGAAACAGTTGCATACCTAGGCAGCTACACACAAATGAGGTAATTCTATAACTGTGCACCTATTTATATAGGCACCAAGATTCCTGATTAGCACATATTCTATATAAAATATATACTGTATATGTCTACTATTCTTCAGAGACTATAAACTTAACAGGATATATACATATGCATGCACTTAAGCAAAATATTTATGCCAGAAGTAGAACTGGTGCTCATGACTAAGTTCTGGTGATATGCACATAATTTACAGTATTCTATAAGTTATGTGTGTAATTGTGCACCCTGCTGCCCATGTGAATGCCTACCTGCAAACTACGCACTATTGAAGATATGGACATAGTTATACTATTGGTATACATGCATGAAAATGTGCACATAAGCGTGCATATGCTAGTATTTTAAATATTTATGCTCATAACTGGTGTGCAAATATTAGCACTCACTTTATAGAATTACCCCAAAATGATCAAAGGTTTTCTGTCCTATAGACTCTCTCTCTTTCTCCATATAATCATGAGTGTGTGACTCAAGAGGCATTCACTATATCCTTTAATGCTTCACCTGGTTGTATGCGCCTACCTTTCGAATAAAAGGCCACCATATGATCCCATCATATCCTACACATTCCCTATGCCCACAGATCAATTACAGCCTTCAGGCAATAATCTGGAATTCTTTGCATACAGCAAGTTATGGCACTCTCCAACTATAATGTCTATATAGCCCTCAAACAGCTTAACACCTACATGCTTGTAGTACTGACCAGATCAGAAATTAGGAATTTTTGCTATCTAAGTCCAGGTGGAAGTCAAGATGGACCCAGTTGCACAGTTTCTAAAGCTCACCAATTGATGACATGTCATGTGATGATGTGTGATATGCATGCCAAAATTGCAGGCCCATTTACTGGCCAATGCTAAAGACATACTTGTACTCGAGTTATTGATCTGTACTCTGTATGGTTATAGGGTGGAGTACAGAAAAGCCCTAGAAACATGAAAATGTACTTACTAAGTCAACCAGCACAGCTCATAATATACTAGTCTACATGGAGACCATGTATGCAGGCCAGCAATGAGACTATCACAAGGTAGCATATGCAGTGAAATGGGGGTACACAGCACCATGTCAATAGAAAACACAGCAAATGCAGAGAGCTCAAGAGATAGCAGCCCACATGAGGAAAAGGATTTTATTCATCATTGGGTGGTGTTCAAGGGCAAATCTCTGTGAGTGATATCAGACAGCAATATATAGTTAAAAGTGAAGGATGGAGGTTTATAAGATAGAGGGTGAGAGTGCAGAGAGTAAGGGGATGAGATTGCATAGATGTGTAAGATATACTTTCAGGTGGCCACTATACCATGTGTTCATCAGCCCCCCTCCCCAGGTCTTCTAATTGAGGTATCCAGCATCTGGCACTCCTGTTAAGTGAGTGAATGTCCTTAGATAGACTGGGATTTGCCATGTGCCCTACTGCCCTCTATTTTCTTTTCAGATCTTATGCATCTCTATGCATCATACTCAACCTGAGATTTTGCTTATTCTCTGATTAGGAAGGCTAAATAGAGTTCTGTGATGTGTAAGGACTTCTCACACCATCACATCCACCTCTGCAGTCTAAAATTAACTTTTCTGGTCAATGTTTTCTGTTTGGATGTCACAGTTATCTGTCTTCAAAAAATATCCTTTAGCTTTAGCTAATACTATAAGCTGACTACAAATATATGAAATATAAGGAAGGACTCTCATATCAGAAATAAAGCAATCAACTCAGTCAGTTCTCCAACTGCTTTAAACTGAATATTCATTTATAACAATAATCTCCTGAAGTGTGAAGAAAAGCATTCAAATGTGTTCTAATGTGTCCATTCTAACTTAAAAACATACAAAAATTAAAGCTAACTCCAGTGTCTTAATGCTGAAAATTAACGCTTTATTTATCTAGAGCTGGTCTGCTTTAAACAATGAACTTGTCACAGCTAGTCCCTGAAACCTGACTCACCAAGTTTCATTAGTAGTGCTTTAGAGGTTGGGGAAAGTTTGCTGCTTCATCCATTCACCTTCAAAACACTGCAGCGAAGCAGTATTGACAAAACTCAGCAAGTCAGATTTCAGGCATTTAGTGGAGCTCAGCAAACACAACCAGTCTTCTTTTAATCAGCATGCACACTTTTAAAAACATAAGAATAGCCTTACTGGGTCAGACCAATGGTCCATCTAGCCTAGTATCCCATCTTCAAAGAGGCCAATCCAAATCACAAGTACCTGGCACAAACCCAAATAGTAGCAGCATTCCATGCCACTAATCTAGGGCAAGCAGTGGCTTCCCCCATGTTTGTCTCAACAGCAGACTATGGACTTTTCCTCCAGGAACTTGTCCAAACCTTTTTTAAAACCAGCTACATTAACTACTCTTACCACATCCTCTGGCAACACATTCCGGTGTTTAACTTTTCTCTGAGTGAAAAAATATTTCCTCCTATTGGTATTAAAAATATTACTCTGTAACTTCAAGTGTCCCCCCCTACTCTTTGTAAATCTTTACTGTTGCATTGTGGAGAAAGATGGTAGGAAGTTTATTAAGCAATCTAATTAATTAAAAAGCTTTATAAAAGCAAATTAAAATAATTTTTAAAAAGTAATAATTTTCTTTGGAAGAACAGAGCAAAAAGCAGTTTACTATTTTATACTTGTGCTTGAATCTCTGGTTATCCATTTTAATCTTTCCTGGAGGATCATGTACATTATTAATGTGACAGGATTAGCTCCATCTGCTGATGAGCTGCAGTCGCTTTTTCAGTTCACATACCTTTGGTTTACCACCATGGTTCAACAGCAATGTCAGGCATTCCCATTTTACTAATCTTACCCATATTCATTTAACTTTTACTTAAGAGGAAGCATCAGAGGCTTTTCAACCCTTTAGAATTAGATGACTCAGATAGTACATTACAAGGATGGCATAGCAGACCTTTCTGTGGCAGACTGGAAGTATCCCTTGCTCATGGTATTTAACAGTTTATATGTACTTTATGATATGATAGCAGATGTTGCCGACATATAATATTTATATAGAGAGAAATTTTCCTAGGTTTAAATCTTGTATGTTTATTGTTTCTCTTGGTGGCCAGCAATGGCACAGGTGCTTACATTAAAAAATGATTTGACTTAACAACCTTTTTTACAGATGCTCCATATTGCCTATGAAAAACATTTTTACATCTATTTACACCAGGCTGCCCGAGTCCGGTCCTCGAGATCTACTGTCAGGCCAGGTTTTCAGAATATCCACAATGAATATGCATAAGAGAGAGATTTGCATACCAAGATGGCAGTGCAAGCAGATCTCTCTCATGCATATTCATTGTGGATATCCTAAAAACCTGGCCTGCTAGTAGATCTCAAGAATCGGACTTGGGCATCCCTGATTTACACTATACAGGAAAACAACATGAGTATCCTGACCATTGAGAAATGCAGACATAAAATATGATCTGTAAATCTATAGTACTCGGAATTTTCTGTAAATGAAGGGGACAAACTTCTAAGAAAGACTACTGTGAACCATAAATCAGGAATGGAAATCTGCAATGTGTATTATGGTGAAAGAGAAAGAATTAGATTAATGGAACACATATGATGTAGGGGCAAGGAGGGAGCATAACAAGTCTCTGAACAACTGTTTCAGCATTACTGTGATAGATTATATGTCAACTGTCTTTGATAGCTGTGGCATCCTCAGTCATTAATACTAAATAGTGGGGGGGAAAAACCCTTGTAAAATGTAAAATTCAGGGTTTAATATTACAGAAAACCTTATACTGTAGCTGTGGTTAACCCAGTGCTCAGGGTACCTACTAAAGCAGCTGGTTATGGTGCCCATTTTAAGCCT
Source organism: Geotrypetes seraphini (assembly GCF_902459505.1). Taxonomy (NCBI): domain Eukaryota; kingdom Metazoa; phylum Chordata; class Amphibia; order Gymnophiona; family Dermophiidae; genus Geotrypetes; species Geotrypetes seraphini. Next base: position 109,953,966 of record NC_047090.1, read on the forward strand.
TTTCTATAAAGAAAAGTAGTACCCATTTTTCTCTATAGAATACTAGTGCACAGTAGCAGACACTATCAGGGGAATTCTATATATGATGCCAAATATTAGGTGGTACTTCTGTGTTGAAAATTTGGTGCAGAAAATCGTTCTAATGCATGCTAAGCACCAAAACAAGGAAGAAATGGTAGATCCATGCAAAAACATACTTACGTGCTATTCAAAAAGTATCAGACCTTTATTCATAAAAAATACTTGTATTCAGATACAACAATCTTATACTAATCTCCTTCAAAGTAGTCCCTTTGGGCTGCCACACACACCTTCCAATGGTTCTGCCACTGTCGGAAGCAGTGCTGGAACACTTCTTTTGAGATTGTTCGCAACTGGTCCGTCGCATTATGCATGATGTCTTCTCTTGACTGAAATCTGGTCCCTTTCAGGGGCATTTTCAGCTTGGGGAAAAGCCAGAAGTCACATGGAGCCATGTCAAGAGGGTAGGGAGCCTGAGGAATCACAGGTGTGTTGTGTTTGGCCAGGAAACTCCATATCAAATGTAAACAATGGGCAGGTGCGTTATCCTGATGGGGCTGCCAATTGCCCACTGCCCACAGGTCCGTCCGTTTGCATCTCACACCATTACGAAGGTGGCACAGAACTTCTTTGTATTACCCCTTGGTGATGGTTGTGCTGTTTGGTGCTTACTCGTGATGAACCACGCCACTGGAGTCAAAGAAGATGATCAGCATGACTTTGACATTGCTGCAGACCTGCCTTGCTTTTTTTGGCTGAATGCTTCCATTGTGATGACATCAACTTGGTTTCTGTTTTGTACCCATAAACCCAGGACTCATCGCCAGTGATCACTGTGCTGAGGAAGTTGGGATCACTGTTCAGTCTCCAGCATGTTCTATGCGATCTCCAAACGCAGTTGCTGCTGCTCGATCGTTAGCAGCTTTGGTACGAACTTCGCTGAAATTCTCCAAAAGCCCAAATTCTCAGTCAAAATGGAATGAACAGATCCAACGCTGATACTCGCCTTGTCTGCAAGTTCTCTGATTGTGATTCAATGATCCTGCATCACCAGGGTCCTTACTTGGAATGATGATCTCATTTCTAGATTGTGAAGGCCTACCAGAACATGCTTCACTCTCCACTGATGTGCGGCCATATCTGAAGCGGTTGTACCACTCCTTTATCTGTGTGGCGTCGAAGGCCTGTTGAATCTTGTGGATTGTTTCTACTTGGGAATTGCCAAGCTTTATACAAAATTTAATGTAGTAGCATAGTTCAACTTTTTCTGTCATTTTGTCAAAAATGAAAATCAAACGGCGCTCACTTACACTTCCTCACTCATCGGTTGTTTGCCGGTGACTGACAGCTTCTGTAGGCGGGAAAAAATTCAAGAATGCACATTAGGGTCGCCTACATATGTGCACCAAACCACGCCTCCCTAGCTTTATTTGTTTACGCAAGAAAAATTAAGGTCCGATTCTTTTTGAACAGCCCTCGTATGTGCCTATTTACAGAATAGTGCCTAAGTGTTTTTATGTGATTCTACAAGGGGCGGGGTCATGGGAGGGGCATGGGCAGCTCAGAGGTATCCCTTTGAAATATGTGCATTGATACAGAATAGTGCAGATCTACTTTTGGCATAACTTGTCACACCAAAGTTGAGCATGGATCCCAGTGCCACATGATATTCTATATAGGGCTCCAATCCTAGAATACTCGTTATAGAATACCCTTCAGCACAGATTTTATTTTTTGGTGCTGAATTTTAAGTGTCATTTACTGAATCTAGTCCTGTGTGTACATCTAGGTATGACCACTTTTACCAGCCCTATAGCTGATGTAAATGCCTACACTTAGATATGCATATGCATGAACTGCATAATTGATAGTATTCTATATTTTACACATGTATATATCCATCCCACCCATGCTTCACCCAAACTACATCTATGCATATATCCACTGTCAAGGTACATAACATCAAAGCATGGTGCATACTTTTCCTCTGGTCAATATTCTACATAAAAGAAATTGTTTGTATGCAAAGGTTTCCACAAAAGGACCACTATGCAACCATTTATGCAGATTCTTGCTGCCTAAAACCAGATAGCTCCTTACAGAATTATCCCCTTGTGCCCTAGTAGACTGAAATCTTGCATTGGAAGAAAGTAGGTGCCTTCCAATATAAACACTAAGATTGACAAGGCAGGTAGCCCTGGATGAGCATATTATAAAGGCAATTCTATAACTTAAAGGCTAATTCTTTAAATAGTACACTAGTTAGGCACCGCTAGGTACTGTAATTAAGGCCGCCTAGTGATGCCTAACTAACATCCACACCTAACTTAAATCAATTAGCTTAAATGGCAGAGTTGACTGTGCAGTTGAAGTTAACTGAATAATTAATTTAAAAAAATTAAAAGTTAAGCATGGAAATCCATAAGTGAAGGCACCTAACAATGTCTAACAATACCTAACTGAAAAGTAGGCGTAGTTAGGGACATAAGATAGGTGTAGTAGACTTAGGCGTCACTAGGCATCCAAGTTAGGCAGAAGAGTAAGAGATGATGGAAAGCTAGGAAGTGGCCAAAATATGGAAAAATTATGTTCTTACCTGTTAATTTTCTTTCCTTTAGACGCAGCAGATGAATCCAGAGACCAATGGGATAGCACACATCTACCAGCAGACGGAGATAGAGAAACTGATTAACAGGTGGTCCTATTGGCTGGCACTCCTCCTTTATCTCCAGTATAGCTCCTTGCCCAAGCATCCGTAACCATCAATAGGCATAGCATGTAAAAAACTTCTTTCCCATAACAAATCTCAAAAGGCAATAATACAGAATACAACCTTCAATAATAACAAACTTCGAAAGTTGGAAAATAAAATCCGACAGACAATATCCAGAAAGGGTGGGGCTCTGGATTCATTTGCTGCGTCTATAGGAAAGAAAATTAACAGGTAAGAACATAATTTTTCCTTCCTTAGCAACAGCAGCAGATGAATCCAGAGAACAATGGGATGTAGCAAAGCAATCCTCAATCTGGTTGGGAAGCAAACGCCACCTCCGCAACAACCGAAGCACTAAACGCATCTACCGCATGCGCCCCCACATCCAACCAGTAATGATGAAAGCACTCTCGGAAGACCAAGTAGCCATGAGACAAAACTCCTCCAAGGAAAAAACCTCTGGACCGAGTCCAAGAAGTAGCCATCGTTCTGACGGAATGGTCATGAAGTTCTTTCGTCAACCGCTTCCCTGTCATCAAGCAAGCATAAAGAATGTCCTCCTGGACCCATCGAGCGATGGAGGCTTTGGACGCCGCCATATGTTTGAGGCGTCCCGTGAAGAATACAAAAAGGTGATCTAAACAACTAAAAGTCGTTAGAAACCTAGCTCGCAGAGAACGCTACATGCAGTGAATAAAAGTACGTCTCCCCATTTCTCCTCCCAGGAAGAAGGAAGGAAAAGTGAGCGTGTCATAAAAGAAAGGATGACACCTCCTTAGAAAGAAAGTGTGGTACTGTACGAACTGACACCCCAGATTTTGTAAATCAGAAATAGAAATCCCTGCCAAACAAGTCCTGCAACTCAGAAAACCGCCGAGCTGAAGCCATGGCCACAAGAAACCCCGTGTTCAATGGCACAGCCCTTTAGAGTCTCAAAAGACAAGGATGAAATGAGGCCTTCAGTAAACTGCGAAGAAGTACCTTAAGACTGTACTCCGGACAGGGCTTTCTAAGAGGTGTACATTTAGGAACTGAACTATATGAAGCTGAGAAGTAATCGAAGAGCAATATACCTAGCCCTTGTAACAAGCTAAGAATGGCACTTGAAGCTGAAGGGAATTGAATGCTAAGCCCTTGGCAATACACTTGTGCCAAAAAAGAACCCTGGAAGGGTGCAAATGTTGAGAAGTACCCAAGAAAGGAAAAACCTCCAAAAGGAAGAAGCCACAGGTGAAGACATCTGTATCGCCTGGATAAGAGAAGAAACAACCTGCTTCGCATAACCCTTACACATCAGCCATGACTTTTCAAAAGCTAGGTCGCAATACCAAAGTAGTATGAATATCCATGTTGATCGGACCATAGGTGAGCAAATCCAGAGATACCAGGAAACTCAACAGTCCAGCTGTCGAAAGACTCATCAGATCCGCATAGCAAGAATGGCGCAGCCAATCCAGAGATTCTACAAATACTGTGCCCTGAAAGTGAGCTTTAGATGGCAAATCCAAGCCATCATCAGCCAGGGGAAAACACTGAAAAAAAGAGAAACCAGAGGCGAGAAAGAAGCCACGCTGCTACCCCCTCTGGCTCCCACTCTCTGTGCCTGCCAAAGAAGCTAGGAAGCTTAGAATTTTGAGACGAGGCCATGAGGTCTAGTTCCAGGAGATCTCACTTCCATAAAAAGAGCTGGAATGCCTGAGCCAAAATTCTCAATATCCAGGATGTAAAAGATTTCACCTTTACACTTTCTAGAGCGTACACAGCGCTGTACACTGTAACATACAATAAATGGGCCATGCACAGATTTCACAGAGAGAAAGTCTATCCAAACTCTTTTCCTGCCCCATAAAATGATCTGCCAACAGAAGAGGAAGATGAGGGTCCACCCATTGAAATAGAACCACAACTTTACCCGCCAACTGAGTACATCACCTAGTGCCCAGGCTGTAGAGAAATACCTCCATCATAATACTGACTGAAAAGACCTTCAGCGTCATTCCGGAAGAAGGTCTGAAGCTCCAGAAACAGTAGCCTGACCATGCTCCAGAGTAGAAGAATGAACAAGTACTGAGTCGCCTCTTAAGACCAGACTCCTGGAGCTAAGGATGGAAGGCACCGAGCCCCCCAACCCGACAGCCCGGGATTATTGGTGGCCATGAGTTAGTCCAACAAAGACCGAGGCATGCCTTTGAAAAGAGAAATCTCGCCGAGCCACCAAATCATACAGAGCGATGCTTGAGGAGCCTACCAAATAATTGGAGCCCTGAGATACCGGGAACCACTGGAACAAAAGCGACTGCTGTAGCATTATAATGGGAAAGCAAGCTGAAGTTCCCAGTGGAGTCAGCAACATGGATCCTAGAACCTGTACAGAATACCATATTCTTGGTCTTGGTGACCGAAGAAGAATGCAAACCTGAGACTGTGACCCATCGCCCTAGTCTCTGGGAAGAAACACATTTCTCTCCTATATGAATAAAAACATATCCCCGATATACCTATAAATAGTATAGGAGAAAAGAGCGCTGTGCAGATTCGAAGGTTCACATCCAAAGAACTGAGGAAAAAAACCACCCTTTTCGTGTCAATCAAATGGCCCAACTGGAAGACGTCCGAATCGAGCAGTCAGTCAAGAAGAAATTAGGTGAATCACCTTGTAGTGCCAAAATGGTACCACTGCCCACATTTTCTAAAATGTTTGTGAAGCCTTGGGTAGGCGAAATGGCATGTGCCAAAACCAAAAACGCTGCTCCAAGAGAGGCAAGCAAACCTAGTGCAGATTTGAAGTCCATAATATGTAAATATTCTCCCAGTGTTTCTGCAGAAATGTGTAACCCTGAGAAACTAATTCAGCAGAATGGGATCCAGCCTGCCCAATGCCCCCATCTTGGGCACCATGCAGTAAGTGGAACAATGTCCCTTAGTTCCTGAAGAACTACAACAACTGCCCTGAGGACTAGTAACACTTAAAAGGGAAACACAAAACATAGAGACTTCAAGAACGAACCGGAAACCTGAGGAGGATGCAAAGTTGCAAGCATCCTGAAAAATGTTTACAGCCCCCTGACCTGACATTATAGCGTTTTCTCCCTCATGAGAAAGCCTGAAGAGTCATTGGAAGAAGTCAAGATCCCCTCAGAATGAAGTGCAGAAGATCAGGGAATGGCAGGATGAGAACTGTAGGATCTGTAAGAAGAAAGAAATTCTCCAGGGAAAAATCAAGTTTCGCAATGTAAAGAGGAGTATACTGGAACCATGAAAACAGTACTAACTCCATGCAATGTGAGCGAAATACATATGTCCTTTAAAGTGAATACGTACTAGACGTAATCAAGATGCTGCATCTACCGCCCTGTGGAAAACAACAGCATCCTAACAGGTATCAGGCAAATCTCACATCGCTAATAAGAGCTTCAGGGATGAGGCTAACTGCCACATAGCGCGTGCTCCTCCGTGGGTTTGATAGAATAGGCAACTGGCTCCTGGTTAGAAGGAGCTGCACAGCCCTTCCTGTCTGGTCGGGGGGTCCGTCTAGCATGTGCCATGAGAAGATGGCGACAGGAGAAACCAGCATGATAAGCATGGAAATCTGAAGTCCAGGCCCTCTCAGAAATAGAGAAATAGAGTCCTGGCCGCAGGAAGATGCGAAGTGTCATTTTGCCCATAGAGACAGCCCAAATTTGGAAACTGTTAGTACTACCTTTAGGAATATATATCCTATGCCACTACTAGACACATGCAGCACAGCACAGAGGCCCAAATAAGAAGGACAGTTACCAACAGACAAAGGCTCAATTTGCAGGGACCCCAAGAGAGACAATGAGATACCCGTGTGAAATACAGGGCACTATCTTACTCCTGATCTCACTGTGCCATGAGTTGCCGTATGTCGGCTCAATCTGAAGACAAACCGAGACTGGGTGACTTAGCACAGGTCGGAATCTGTCTGGTAATCTCCTTGAGTGCTAACCCCAGAGTCTGATTAAACTAGCAGCTTCCTTCAAGGGAATACAGCAGGAACACAGACATAGACATATAAATCTGCCAAAGCTTGACCCAAAGCTAGTGAAACACGTACAACTTGTCTGAACTGGAAAGGAGAGAAGCCGCGGCATACCCTGACCAAAGTCAGCTGTAAATAAACTACCGTAACGCTGCAGCTCTCCCGCCATCGCCGGAGACCCAAGCGCACGCCTGATTCTCGCTGACACGTGGCTGCTGCATCAACGCTCCTAGAAACATAGTCGGATTCAAGCCCTGCAAAATTTTCCCTGCCGCGGCCTGCATAGAAAGAAAAACAGACTCGGGGAATAACCAGAAGAACGGTGCGGTGCTTCCCATAGCGCTGGAAAAAACATGTCCCATCTCAATCGCGCTGCTATAAACCGGCTGCACATGGCCGTGACAAACACCTAAGAAAGAGAGCCTCAGAATAAACAGGACCACTACTGCTGCACTGAAACCCAACGAGGAGAACAAGTGCGAGCATGAAATCGCACCGCTACTGCCGCGCTGTAACCAACAAGGAAACCAAGCGCGTGCATGCAAAGGGCGGGAAAGTCCCGGCTCCCTCAACGGATTTCTAGTCATAAAACTTAGCCTCAATAAAATATCCATTAAACGTACGTTGACCGTACCCACAGTACTAAGTACTAAGACTCCCAATCAGAACCTGAAGTTAAAACAACAGTAAAAAACACAAACATTCTCACAAGCATGTTGTTAGGGCCGGTTGAAGCCAGTTAGAGCTGGATGTACAGCACTAACAGAGCAGAATGTAGCAACTGTGGTCTCCTTTTTTTTTTTTTTAACAGAGAAGGGAAAGAAGAAAAAAAATCGAGACCCAGTCAGACCCTCTAGCAATGGAGGGAGGGTGAGGCAGGGACCTGGGGGGGGGGGCCCAGGTGTAACCCCTAAAGCCGGCACCGTTCAGCCGGACACCCCTGTCTCACTGAAGAGAAAATCTCAACAGGAGAAATAGCATTGCCAGCTCACTGAAGAGAAACCTCAACAGGAGAAACAGAATGGCAGACTCACTGAAGAGAAACCTCAACAGGAGAAAATAAAGTTCCAGTCATAGCCAGAATCCAAGAGCTATTTGAATAGCGACCATCACCTACTGGGAGATAGAGCATACTGGAGATAAAGGAGGAGTGCCAGCCAATAAGACCACCTATTAATCAGTTTCTCTATCTCCGCCTGCTGGTAGATGTGTGCTATCCCATTGGTCTCTGGATTCATCTGCTGCTGTTAAAGAAAATATAATACTGAAGATATAACCAACATAGCCCTCGCCAGTTTAAAGCATACTTGACTGAGAGAGACAGCAAAGATGGCTACTGGTGCCTGGATTGAAAGAGCTAATCTGCATACCATCTTGCTAAGGCTGCTGTGAGCTGTCCACTCACCCTGAGAGAACAATGGTGCTAAAAATTACATTTCCCAAGCTGAGAGCTAAGAAAAGCAGAAGCTTCTTTGGGAGCTAGGTGACAGTAAATTCAATTACCCTGACCGAAATCAGTGCTTTAGTTAAAAAATGTTTCTACTGTCTGCGATTGATCTGCTCTCTTTCTAAAGTACTTGAACTCTCATCTGTCAATATTCTAATTCATTCTCTAGTGATCTTCTGTATTGATTATTATAATGCTTTATACAAAGGGATCACCCAGAAAGAAATCTGAGGAATGCAGATTATTCAAAATACTTCTGTAAAAATTATCTTCCAGGCAAGGAAATTCAACCATGCTTCACCTCTACTAATTAAAGCACACTGGTTCCCCATCGAACACAGAATCACTTATAAAATTCTTCTACTTACATTCAAAACTAGAACTTGTAATCAACCGGAATTCATAAACAGACTTCTTATACCCTATGCCCCCCTCAGATCACTCCGCTCTGCTACACAACATTTTCTCAATATCCCCTCTTAGAAAAATATAAATACCATGCACTTAAACATCTTTTTGGTCACTGCACCCTCCCTCTGGAACTCCATACCCAATTACATAAGAGAGGAAACAAACTTAAACCAATTTAAATCCAAATTAAAAACCTTCTTATTTAAAGACACCTTCGAGTAGCATCTACTCTTTTAAAGATACTGTTTAATAGCAACTGTCCTTCTAAGGACATTTCGACTTCCCTCCTTTTGGTCTTTCCCCTACTTCTTGTTCTCTCCTTCAGTGTCTCTTTCCTATAATATTGTAGATCGACCCCTTTTTTCCTTTTGTACAAGTTTGTCTGTTTGGTTAATTAGTCCCCCAAATATGTTTGTTAACTTGACTATTTTTATTGATTAATGTACACCGCCTAGAAGCCTGATTAGGCGGTATAATAAATTTTTAAATAAACTTGAAGGAATGCTGGTCTCTGATCTCAACCTTAGGAAGCTTAATAGACAGGCCTGCTCAGTAGACCTTAGAAAAAACTAGGAGGGTACCCTAGAGCTGATGACTAGTAGAGGACCTGGTGGTAGTTAGGGAGACTACAGGAGTGAGAGACTGCCTGGAAGGTTGGCAGAGTTCTCAGTATGTACATCCAGGATATGATGACTGAGTGACTGTGAGAAGCCTGGAAGAAGAAGTAGCTGAAGGACCCATTAGAGCCTTGGGCTCAGGTTTGACAATAGGTGGTGGGACCAGCAAAGTTCCAGAGAGTAGGAGACCCAAGAGGCCAGGGAGCATAGGATCTGACAGTGATCCCACAAGAAGCAGCCAGGATAGTCAAGGTCCAAGGCTGAGGGGTCTGGCAAGCAACCAGTGGAGGGACTGGTGGGATCGGTGGTGACCAGCAGAGAGACCAGTGATGGCATAGGAAGCTGCCAGAGGACCCCAGAGTAAGCAGCCTGACAGACCTAGGAGAATGTTGGATAATCAAGGTTCAAGGTTGAGGGGGTCTGGCGAGCAACCAGCGGAGGGACCGACAGGGCCAGTGGTGACCGATAGAGAGACCAGTGATGGCACTGGGAGCTGCCAGAGGGCCAATGAGATGTCAGGAGAGGACCTGAAAGAGCTGGAAGATCTATGGAGTCCAGGGGGGGAGGACTCGGGGGAAAGACCTGGTCAAGAGTGAATAAAGGATTTAGAACTGTATATAACCTTGTATGTGTTGTGTTTTAGCTGGGTCAGTGGGAAACCAGAAGGACCTGGGGGAGATATGTGATGGGTACTAACCACCCAGCCTGGTTACATGATCACAGACCCACTGGAAAAATGCTGGATTTTGCTACTGAACTGGAAATAAATCCTGACATACTAAAATCTCTGTTGGTCCTGATCTTCCTCAGCTCAGCGATAAAGTGATCAAAGACTTAAGCACAGATCAAAGCTATGACAGTAGAATTGTAACTATTATTAGACAGGTTTCTTGCCAAGAGTTGGAAATAGGACATGAGTCATATAATAGATGGCTCACAACAGCTCTAAGATTCATGAGAATATGGTTTTCCAACCATAATCTGAAAACTTAAGAATGATTGTGAAGTTCTGTGTTGGGATTTACATGGTAAACAGGTTCAATATAAAAATAAATACCAATTGGCATCACCTCTTCCAGCTGCAACTGTTGAAAGAACAGTGTGAAGAGGTAAGGAAGACAGTCATGCTTACAGTGAGAAGGTCAGTTTGGTATGGTTACAGTGTCTATTCTGCAAATTATGTTGTGCAGTTAAGAGGAACAGGAGAAAAGAGATGCAGTGGAGAAGATATTAAAGATCAGAGGTGAAGGATATGAGAAGACACAGCTTGGAGCTAGGCTGAGACATAGGAAAACACCATCCATCAACCATCCAGCCAATTACTTGACTGGAGCTCCGGAGTAGAGAGTTGCACGGGGACATAAATCCCGCCCGTCCCCACCCGTTCCCATCAGGATCCTCTCTGTCCCCACCCATCCCCGCAAGGAATTACCTCCATTCCCGCCTGTCCCCATAAAAAGCAGCAATTACTTCTGACATGATCATCAATTCCACAGTTTCTTTGGTGTTTGCGCTGCCATTTTCCTTGTGGAATCTCTTTGGTGGAACCCTTTTTTGTTTTCTGTTCAGGTAATTAACTTATAAACTCCCTCTTTTACTAAGGCTGACGTGTCCATTATATTATATGGACGAACCCTGCTTCCAAAGCCTTCCATCCCCGTGGGAGTCCCATTGGCTAGAGGTGGGTCCCCGTGGGAGTCCCATGGGCCAGAGGGGGGTCCCCGTGGGAGTCCCATGGGTTAGGGGGGATTCCCGCAGGAACCCCGCGGGACCCGTGGGATTCATGCGATCCCCGTTCCTGTGCAGATCTCTACTCCGGAGTCTCTGAGCCTCCTCTTAGCTGTACCATGACAACAAAAGCGATCAGGGCATTTCTGAGTAAGCCCATGGTTGTTCCATACTGGCCTCTCATACCCAGTCAATAGAATGGTGTATAAAATGACAATTGAGGCTGCTGGTCATATGTACAATCATGAGAGGAGAGAACACTATATTAGGGGTCAGATGGTCAGCAGGAAGCTCATGAACTGAAACAAAAGCATACAAGACATGGCCTCTGCTGGATTTTATGAATATGTAACATTGAATTAATGGCATACATTACATTTTAAAGACAATTATGTGGCTACAGATGTAATTCAGACTATTTGTACATTCAAATAAATATTACTTAGGGCTCCTTTTACAAAGTGGCAGTAGCATCTGTTGCTGCGGTAATTGCTCCACCGCCTATAGGGATTTAATAGGCATTGGAACATTTGCCATGTGGCAGTTGCTACCACCGCTTTGTAAAAGGGGGGTTATTTTCTACATATTTCAGCTGTTATTTGATGTAGGTACGATTAACTTTAACCAGATTCTGAAGATAGATTTAGATTCAGCATGCAAAGCTGCATAATTTGGTCACTATTAGTTTGTAAAGTTTGAATAAAATAAAATCTACCTGTGACAGGGTGAAGTTCCTGTCCCAAGCCAGCAGAGGGAGCCTGAGTAATGGTATGTGGAGCTCATCTGCATAACATCCTGTAAAGACTGCTGGGAGCTGTCCACAAACCCTGAGGAAACAGTGGTGTTGAAAAGAATAGGTCCCAAGCAGAGCACACTAAAAACCAAGAGTTTTTTTAGGAGCTAGGTGTTTCTTAAGAAGAAGAAGATGACAACGGAGGAGAAGGAGGAGAAGAATGCTGGCTTTGGCCTAACACCAGGGTAGCTATAAGAGACCTTGTCCTGCATTCATCTATCTGGTAGAGTTTGATATCCAGTAAGAGAGCATTTGAATGACCTTGAAAGTGTCTGCGAGACCAGAGAGTTTGTGGAGGAACTAGTTCGTTTATTTTATATACCACTTTTCTTAATAATTTTTGTCAAATCAAGGCAGTTAATAAAGTTAAAATAATAGGCACTTCAAAACTACTCTCTCTATCTCAATTGGGCTCACAATCCAAACTACGGGTAAGTTCCTGGGATGAAAACAATGCTTTTGTAAAAGATAAAGAACCCCCCCAGAGGAAGCACAGAATACAACCATATGGAACCCCAGCATATATAAAAAAATATTTAATAAGAATAAAATGAAAAAAAACCCCAATAAATATATAAATTACAATCAGTCAAAATAGAAAAATGAGAATAAGGAGGTAAAAGAAAAATTAAACAAGAAAAGTAAGGAGTCCAAAGCAGGATTATCCCCAGCAAGACAGGCCAGTTAGATGGATGATAAGGTGGAGAAAAAGGAAGGATTCAAAAAGTCCGGCTGGCAGCATCAAGATCTCCAACTACAGGGGAGCGGCACACTCTGCTTGACACTAGCAAGACTAGTGTACTAAGGAAGTTCAGGTTGATAGTGGATGGTAAAGAGACCAGTGAGATGACTTGACTAGCAGAGGAATTTGAGGGACCAGCTGGAGTTAAGAGGCCAGAGGGACTGGTGGCATCCAGGACCAGTGGGAACCCAAGAGGCCAGCAACCAGTAGGGCCCAGAGGAGAGTAAGTGACCACTGGTGACCAGAGGGACTGGCTACCAGAATATCTGGAGATGACCGTAGTGAGTGACCAGTGGCAACCAGAGGGACTGGAATGGTTGGAATAATCTCTGGCAGCCCAAGAGACCAGGAAGGTCAAGGTGTTAGAACGGTACCTGGAAGACCTGAAGCATCTGAGAGTGGAGAGGTGAAGGGCAATGACCACTCAACCCATTCACACTACCCCTATAACTTACACATCCTACCCTACCATCATCCATTATATAGGCAGTAAAAGCTCATGCGCTAAGCACGTAGTAATTAGTTAGTGTGCAGTAATGTAGCTGCGCTAACTGATTAGTGCAGAACACACCCACTATCTGCCCCTCCCAACCTGTCTCCAGCACTAAATAATAAATTTTATTTTTTTAATATACACATATCCCAAAATTACCACATGATGCCTCAGTGGGCCCTGTGATAAGCCATGTTTTGCTGCAGTAAGTACACGTTAATGCTTATCACAACTTTGTAAAGGGGCCTCTTTATTTTTACCTTTTTTTAACAGGTACCTAAAAAATCTGCTCTGGAATAAAAAGAGCTGGAATCAGTTCAGCTGGATAGGTATCTGTATGAGAACATTTGCCTAGCTTATTCTGTAGAGGACATCCATTTAGGCTAGGATCTTATCATTATCATCATCATTACTAATAGTCATAGTTTTGCAAAAAGCTGCTTAGATTAATGCGGTATTTGAGAGAAAGTTATAACTTTGCCCATCTTTAAAGTGACCATTTCCAAACTGTTTTACAATGGTTTGTAAAAACAAGGGAGGAGGATCCAGCTGATTATTCAGACAGTCCAAAGGTCAGTTCTCCAGCATAGGCTGAAAGATTCCAGGCAATGATACTGGCTGCAAACTGTGGTAGGAACGGGAAGCACATATTGTAAAAAGAGTCAGCAGAAAAAAATCTAGGGTGAAGAGTCAAAATAGAAGTGGCCTACACAGAACCTAGAGAACAGATTTCCAGTATGCTGTAAGCAATGTAAACAAACCAGATAAGGGTCTGCAATGGGTGTTATTCCTAGTAGGGATGCATATTCATTTTGAAAAAAATGCAGTGACATAGATTTGTTTTGTTCTGAAGCAAACCAAAATGAAAACAACTTTTTCTTTTCATTTAATTTTTAATGTATGCTATTTGCAAATCATACATGCCAAAAACAAATATTAAACACAAAAATCAAACAAACCTCTAGAAAATTAATGAAAAATTGTCAGCGTCTACATTCCTACAAAACAACAGATACAAAATGAATGGACCCTTTTAACATTAATTTTCATAGACAAACCAGTTGATTTAACACAAAATTAATGTAAGGTAAGTAAGTGTAAAGGCTGTGTGGTGAATGCAGGGGGCATGACCATATTCTGCCCTGGATTTACCACACAGGGCAGGTTACTATAAAGGCACCCTGATACATACAGTGCCAGATACCAGAAACTGCATATAATGAGGTGCAGGCCTAGACCCTAAATAATAAGCTCAAAGCTACATTGGCACATTCTACCCCTCTAAAAACATTCCCCAGATCCTGGTTCCCTTCCCCCAAATTGAAACTCCCCCATTTTGACCTCCAACATAAGCACCCTAATCACTTTTCTCAAAATCCAGCCCCAGTGGTCAAACACCCCAAACCCTGAAGTTACAACTTATTCTCCCTTCGTGAAGCACTCTGACCTCACCCCCACAAGTCTCTATCTCCTAGGTTAAGCCCTCTAAACCCCTAGCCAAAACCCCCCAGTCACAAATTTGCCTTTCTACACCTGAAATTTCTATAGGAATCCAGGACTGTGTCTCAGCCTGCCTGCCTCTGCTTCTTATCTTTCCTCCTAAACCCACCTCTCCTCTTCCTCTGTTCTCTATTTCTGTGGATAATGCTCTCATATATCCTATCTCATCAGCTTGCAATCTTGGGGGTCATCTTTGACTCATCTGTCTCCTTCTCTTCACATATCCACAGACTGCAAAAACCTGTTGTTTTTTTCTCTACAACATCGCTAAAACCCGACCTTTCCTTTCTCAGCACACTGCTAAAACCCTCATCCACACTCTCATCACCTTTCACAGCTCTTCCACTAAACCATCTCTCTCCCCTTCAATCTGTTCAGAATTCTGCTGCATGCCTCATATTCCACCAGTGTCGTTGTCCGAGTCTTGCCGTGGTGAGACCCAGACAATTGCAACAATCAAGAAAAATTTGTTGTGAGTTATAAGTTGAATACCCCCAATCATTTTCAAAAGTTGGCTCCTATGAGCATTAATATACTATGAACCATACACACAAATTCTTCATGACACATAGACCCCAGATTTCTACCAAAGGTGGTATTGGAGTTCCATCTTAACCAAGTGATAACATTACCAAGTTTCCACCTGCCCCCACACAATAATGATCAAGAGTGGCATTGACATACTTTGGACTGTACCAGAGCCTTAAATGTTATCTTAAGAAAACAGATTATACACAGACCGACTTAATTATTTTTCTCTTTTTAAGAGCCTTTTAACATACAACTGGTGACCAAGAGGACTCTTTTGAATTGGACTGTTAGTTGTAAACCGTTTTGCTACAAGATATCTTCTGATAAACACCATTCAGCTATTCCAAGGATTATTGCTCATTTGCTTTGCTCTGTTGCAGCAACTCAGGCTCACTTACATAGAGCCTCCCCGCAAAAGATATGTATAGCAACTACCTGGTCCATCCCTCATATGTTCACAAAACATTACTCCTTGGATTCTTCTTTTGGACAACCAGTCCTATTTTCTGTATTATGACACTTCAAATCACCTCCACCTCCAGGAGTACAGGTAGCAGTCATCTACTATATTATTCAGTATTACCTACTTACCTATATTTTGTTTCTGCTACCTTTAGCTTGGTTTCTTTTTAAAGATGCCTTTGAGTCTTAGACTTTTTACAGCCTCTCCAGTTTTCCAACTCTTATCCATCTCTGGTTAACAGCTCAAATATCCCTCCTTCCTATTGTTTTTACCTTTTATGTTTGCTTTTCTTGAATTATTGTAGTTCTACCTCCTCCCACTTTGTCTTGTGCTACGTCTGTTATTGTCCATGATAGCTGTTTTTATGTTTTTATTATTAATGATTACAAGTATCGCTATTTTATTTGTACATCGCCAAGAAATCACGATAGGTGATTAATCAAACATTTTAATAAACTTGAAACCACTTGTGTGTTTGTAAGATCAATGTCCATAGAGAAAGTAGTTGCTTACCTGTAACGATGGTTCTCTGTAGACAAATGATCTAACAGACATACAGTCCATCCCTACCCTCCCAGAGTTGAAGTGAACTACCATATTTAATTTAACTGATTTTTAATGGGTCGAACAGAGTTTTCTGAGCATGGAGCTGCCAGGTCAGCTCCCACACAGTAAGCAACTCTACAGCAGCTCCCTCCTCCAACTAGAGCCCATCAGTCAAACACAATCAGCAATAGGCTATAAATCAGCTCTCTCCATCTTCTTCCTGTAGTCTATTTGTCAGATATTATAGCCAACAGGGAGGTGGGAGCAGTAACTGGGATACAGAAACGTTTCCTTCTTTGCTGCCCTGCAGCATGGAGGCATCAGCACAAAATTTAATATAATAAAAATATTGGGGGTGTCCAAGCACCCACAGAGCTAGGGCTTATGTCCACCATAGAATACAACTACACCACCCATCTTGTGGCTGCCTCAAAATAACTGTCTGTTCTTTTTTTTGTTCTGTGTTGGAAACTATAATTAAAACCATGCACTATCTGAAATTTAGATGTCATTTAAAAACAAGCTTTTTAATGAAATATTCAACTACAGGAGTATTTTTAAACTTGAATAATTACTTACCTAGCCAAACTTCAGAGATTTGCAAAAGGCTTTTACTTAGAATAAGGGGATTTTATTCCAAATTATGCTTGTTTCTTCTGGTTTTATTATTATTATTACAATTTCATGGTTGTAAAACTTTTTTCAAGAAAGTTTGTTTCGGTTTTGTATTAAACTTCTTTTGCAACCTAATTAGAGAACTATCTTGGTTTAGCGGAATATAAATATTTAAATTAAATTGTTCAGTTTAGAGGAAACGTTTAAATAAATTCCATCAACGTACCGGCACACCTTTAAAAAAACAATCACCCCAACCCCCAAACACTGGCAGACGACATAGCCTCTCTCGCTTATTAAAGTAACTTCCCAAGCTTTGCCTTGTTGCTATAGCAACACGCAACTCTCCGCAAATCCGTCGTCATCTTCTTCGCTCTCCGAACTACTGGTAGCTAGAACGGCGCGAGTCTCGCGAGACTTTCTTGTGCGGTGATCTCATCCCGCGAGCCGCGTTGGTGGGCAGGCGGAGAGAAAGCGGCGGAGCAACTTTGTTTCTAAGTTATGTTGAGGGTAGAGAACGAGGCGGACGGAGAGGCAGGCTTAGACCCGCGCGTGCACGCATGCACATAAAGCAGGAGGAGGAAGGGAGAAGCCGCAGCACTTGGTGTTTCCTGCAGGGAGCAAAGGGATTAAGTACCGGCCTTTTTTTTTTTTTTTTTTCCTTCCTCTCGCTCCCTCTTCCTCCGTAAAGCTCTGCTACCTTGAAAAATAACCGCCTCTTTCACACACGGACTACATGAAGCCGAAGGAACTGTAGGTACTGCCTTCCCGGGAGACGGCGGTGAATTGCATGGAAACGGTCTTCTTGCCTTTCACCGCTTCACCTCGGGGTTGGAGGAAAAAAGACAATTAAGTTTTCACTAATCTGCTCCTGCTCGGTTATCTTCCAAGGAAAAACTATTCGACTGAATTCCTCTCTTCCCTCCCTCCATACATTTGATTTGTGCGTGTGTGTGCAGTGCTGGAGAAAGGAGGCTTCCCCCCCCCCCCCTCATTTTACCAGGAGCACAGACGGTCCTTTCTCTCCCACGGGGTAGAGGAGGAGGTGAGTAGGAGAAGCAGTCGGTAGAGGCTGCAGCAGTTAAATGGGGGAGGGGGGGGGGAGGCGGGTTTGTTGTTTGTTTGCTTTGGTAAATTCAGGATGAAATCGATGAAGCTATTCGATGCGTAGCAATGATTGTATTTATTTTGTTAGATGTGCTTTTCCCGTCGGGACTAGTTTGCTTTGCTTTTCATTAACTTGCTTTTAAGTGCTTTCAAAATCGAGCGGACGATGATAATATGCAACATTCTTTTGGTAGGGGAGGGAAGAGAAAAGAGATAAAGGAAATGTTTACGAGGTTAATGGATCCCTCGAGAGCGAATTGCTGAAATCTCGGGGGCACCTTGTTTTGGGTCTA
Organism: Geotrypetes seraphini; assembly: GCF_902459505.1. NCBI lineage: Eukaryota > Metazoa > Chordata > Amphibia > Gymnophiona > Dermophiidae > Geotrypetes > Geotrypetes seraphini. Next base: position 109,971,989 of record NC_047090.1, read on the forward strand.
GTGAACAGCAAAATAATAGTGCCCTGGTTTAAGTCTTTTCATTTGTTAGGATATGCACAACTCTGCCACCCATAAAAAGACAAAATTAGTCGATCTCTTTTGTATGGGGCAATAAACAGGTTTACCTAGCACTTAACATATTGGTACTGCGCTACCTCACCCTCGAAGAAATTCCTTGCGGCCAAAGAATGGAATGGAATTCAGTTTACATTTGGTCTTTTTTTAAAATCCTACTGACTTGTGACTCTGGAAGTGGCATTTTATGTTGTTGAACTGACCATTTGACAGATGCTGCAGTGAAATCAAACCCTGGCGATGCGCAAGTCGATCCAGTCTAGTAGTGAATTTGTGTACTAGGTCGGATCCTTAACTGACAATGCACTGCCGCAGATATGTTTTCCGGAGGCCAAGTGTCGGGTTTCTCCAGACTCCTGCCCCCTCCCCCCTCCAATCAGTTTACCTTGGAATTCCCTTTGTAGGGCAAGTCATTCAGGATGACGCTGGCTCGGTGGCCGCCTTGGTTGAATGCACACTACGTGTGGGAATTTTTGTTCCTGCCATGAATCGTTTGAGAATCCTCTTTTGAGATTTCTAACACTTTAGCGTGATTAATATTATAAAATCAGTACATTTAAGTTGTTTTTTTTTTTTTTAAATTTCTTTGAATAAACGCTTATCCTAAGGTACAAAGCGTTGTATAAAATAAGACTTTTGAGCCTACTGTGCTTGCATCAACGACTTGACATCTGGAGTAAGATTTTAGTCTAGCTTCCACAGAGTGAATATGTTTTTGTTTTGTTTTATAATTGCGTCTCTAACAATTTTTGTGTCTTTTTGTCCTCTTCATACCATTATCAAGAAATTTCTGTGGTTTCAGAGGATTCTGCCAGGCCTTGTTTATGCGCAGTTGTGTACACCTAAGAAAGTAACCTGCTTTAGTTCTGTGTCTGTATTTTGTAATTTTAATAAAAAGGCCGCTTAAAAAACAAACTTTCCTTGAGAGCTTCTCAGTTGATGCTTAAGTCAAGTCTGTTCACTATTAAATAGTGAAAAGTTTTCAGCCAAATTTAACAGCATCTTAAATCTGTCCGGTTTAGTGCTATTTCATTACAATTAAGTATTCATATTTATTTTTTGTTTTTTCACATCTGGTATGGAAAAATTTTTGTTTAAAAAAACGAATCTCTTTCCATTAGAATAAACACATGCAATGTACAAGGCATGGTTACTATTATATGACACAATATTTTAATTCAACTGTAACATTGTGAACTTTTCTTTTTTTTTTCAAACTTAGCTGATTACAGAATATGAAAATATGCAAAGAAATTCAACATACATGTACAAAATTTTGTTCTAAAAAGGAGTGAAGAAGCGTTAGGCTTCATTCTGGCAACGATCCACCGATGCTGTCTTTACTTTTCCTATTAAGACTGTCAGGAGCTTGGCCTAATCTGTGGAAAAATATTTGACTAAAATTAGCTACCCCGTGTTAAATGAAGGTTGCACATATGTTTCATTTTGCAGAAAAATGTCAATTTACATGGAAATGCAGTCTTTTGTGCCTTACAATAGGGTTGTAGGCACCATAATGATGGTCATCATTTACTTATATCCCCATGCTTTTCTAACTAAAAAGTTCAAAATGACTTACACCTGATTAGAAAACTACAGCCAAAAATACATAAACTAGATAACACAACAGAGTTAAAAAGTGAGTAAGGCACAGTTATGTGAAAGGTTTAATAGCATAATGTGACTCAGAAGTGCAGTAGCTGAACAGTGCTGAGGAAGGCAGTATTTATTTCTTCTCCTAAAGGGAAAGGAAGGATGTCTTCCCCCCTCTCCTTCTCCACCAGTAGCTGTTCTACAGTAGTCCCCTAGAACACATGGGCTTTTACTGTTGGTTGTTTCCCACTCCTCCTACATTTCTTCTTTTTGAAGTTTGGCATTTAATTGTTCTTGCTGGCTTCTCCCCCACCTTGTTATTGTATGTTTTTATTCCTTTCCCAGCTCACCCCCAGTCCCTCTTTTGAAGTCTTCCTGTTTAGGAAGTGAAGGAAGCCTAAAGTTGATAATACTCCTGTATATTGATTTTGGTAGGGTTTATTCATAGAGTGTATTCATTTTTGTTCTTCTTTTATCATTTATGGACTGTTAGTTGTGGTGGTTTTTGTTTACTCTGTATTCTTCTGCTTCCAAACACTTTGCCCTATCCATGCATCCCTAGATGTAAACGGACATGTGTTTCCTTATATTTTATATTTTGTTTGTGATTTTTAGCTATTCCTCTCTACTCCTTCACCTGACTTTTTTCCCCCTTGGCTAGGGCTAGGGCAAGTGGAGCTGCCTCTCTAATCTTTTTCTGTTCATTTCACCCCTCCCCCTTACTTGAAGAAGTTACTAATGCATGCATTGGAGCCAGTTCTGTGGGTGCTGAACAGCCCCTAATATTGAGTAGATTCCATTGTTCAGGCAGGGGTAATTTGTATTGTGCTTAGCACCCCCCAGTCATTTTGAATTGTTGGCACACGGCATTTTTTTTCTCAATTTTTCACTAGTACTGCTTCCTTTTCCTTCCCAGGAAAGGATCCCTGGGAAGGTGTTTAAATTCTAAGAACGGGCTGAGAGAGCTCCATCTTAACCCTTTTGTGCACCTTGGAGTTTAGTCTCCTCTTCTCTTCCTTAAGCCCATTTTTCACTGAAGCTTATCTGATAAATTAGGTACCCGGTGGGACACCCTACCTTATATATGCTGATGCAGAAAGCAACACATCAGAGCTGCTGATGGCACACAGTGTTCTGCAAAAAAAAAAAAATTGCTGGGGCATGTAATAATCAGTGAGCGTGTAAATTACTACTGTGTTAAAATCATGGCAGTAATCTTCAGCTCATTGCCAAATGTCATCCTTTCTCAGTGCTTGATCTGTGATTGGTGACCATAAAAAAAAAATTGCTGATTTTGCACTAGCCCTTGACTGATCTCCTATTCCCCCATCAAAATAAATAAATATAAATATGTAATATCTATCCCCAGCGACTAGGAGCCCTCCCATCTCTAAAGTGACTGGTACTAACCCAGTCTTAACCCACCTCACTCCCTTCCAGGATCAGCTGCCTTAGTATCTTGTGGTATCCCTCCTAGACTTTATTTAAAAATTAAAGTCCCTGGTATCTATTGGAACCCTTCCCCTCCAGCCCACTCAAAACCATTTGATATGCCCACTCGCCCCTGCTCTTGGCATCACCATTTGGAAAAATGGTGGTGCTTTGCATTGCATTTAGGAGATTAGGGCTTGCTGCTACATAGGAGTTGGGTAAGGGTGCAGGTAGGCATCCATTCCTCTCGAACAACACTTTTACACTGTCCTGGACCCTGGTGTAAATTTTACCGTGGTAATTGTGTGGCTAAAGCTTTCTTTTGTTTGGTTTTTAAAAAAAATATTTTGCATCCCACCAGATAGCAAATGCACTGCATTTATTTTGATGCAATTGCAGTCGGGGGTTTCTGCTGCAAGTTAACATCTGTACTAAAAAACCCTCTCTGCATTGCTGTCCCATGGAAAAAGTTTGTTAAACCTGTGGTAATATGGTGGGAAGCTTTCTGAGTTGTCCTTATAGTGAGGTTTTGCAAGTTGCATCCTTACTTCTGAGAATTTGCTCCCCTTTTTTGTTTCTTCATTGTGCTCAGCTTAGATGGTAGGTGGAAATAAAAATAAAGAGTGGGCCATGTGGCAGAGCTGGAGAAGCTAATGGATAAACATCATGGTCGCTATGACTACTCACGAACTATGAACTCAATTAAACTTGATTTTTGAATTCTTGAACTGAGATGATGAGGATATGACTTCACTGTTTAATGCTGTTGGTCTTCTGTAACTCTTGTGGTTGGTTGAATAATTTTTCTATCTTATGTCATGTTCTTTGACACTTCTGCTCGTTGGGAGGGGGCTTGGGAGATTAGGGTGGGAAGGGGGTCTTCTATTATTTTGTTATGTGTTGCTTTGTATACATTGTTTGCATACAATTCAACCAACTGAAAAATAAACAATGTCAAAACATTCTTTTTTTCAATAAAAATTTATTGATACAAAAGCATAGAGTTGGGGCATAGGTGCCTCTACAGAAGATCACAGCTCAAGGCTCTCCTACCGTTCTGACACCACCTACCGTGTTTCCCCGAAAATAAGCATGATTTTTAAAGATGCTTCTAATATAAGCCATACCCCAAAAATAAGCCGTAGTTAAGATATCCCTGAAAATAAACCCTAATGCATTTTTGGAGCCAAAATGAATATAAGACCTGGTCTTATTTTTGGGGAAACACGGTATGCCCCCATCTCCACTGCCGACTGCCATAGCTATTATCAAACTGCCTTCGAGATGGGTTGCGTATGCCTCTGGAAAAGAGGAGGACATTTTTAAAATTTATTTATTCAATTTTCTCTACTATTCTCCCAGGGGAACTCAGAACAGTTTCTATGAATTTATTCAGGTATTCAAACATTTTTCCCTGTCTGGGTGATGGTGGAAGTCCAGTCAGCTGCACCCTGATACAAGGTATCTGCTTATAGTGGGATAGAAGATGACAGTGGGAGGGAAGAAATACCACCCAGTATTGTAGGGATGACTTGATAGAATAAAAGAGGCAGGTGACCCTTGTTTCCTATCCAGGGAGCAAGAGTCACCAACATGGAGCTGTTCCAGAAAATGAGAGCTCCTTAGCCCACTCAGAACAAAACCTGGGCACAGTCTGTCTCCCAAACTTTAATGTGAGCGCAAGGAATCCTCAACCATTAAAAGGGGGGGGGGGGGAGCTGTGCCCAGTAAACCAATCATTGAGGCTTTATTCTACCTCTCAGCCAGTAGGAGGCAAGACTAACTAGTAGTACCCCCTCAGGACCAGAGGGACAGAACTACATAGCACTGATGGCACCCAACCTCTGCTTCCTCCACAACAGTGACAGACAGGTGGTGACCATTGTCCCCTGCTGCCTGCTAGGATTTACACTTCTCCCTCCGTATTCATGGTGGATGCGGGTGGCACAAAGCCGCGAATATGGAAAAACCATGAATAACTTTTTATGTGTTATTTGCATTTTTTTGTAAAAGTTAGTGTTTTTAGTATTGAAACCGCAAATGTTTCAACAGTTATTTGTGGTTTGAGGAAACAGCCACTATTATTACTATTGAAATTCGCAATTTTAGAGGAATAACAATATTTATTGCACAACAATACAGTAGTGTACGTACAGAAATAATGTCAGGGTAGAAAAGTTCAATACTGTTTTCTCAACAAGGAAAAAAAGAAATGTTCAATATTGTACTCAGGCAGTGTCTTCATCCTCATCGTCCTGTCCAAGTACTGCAGGAGGAGGAGACGAAGAGGATATAGAAGGCATGCAGCGATTCCTAGATATTTTTGGGCTTATGGCAGGCAAGCAGCGATTCCCAAAGCTTTTTGGGCTTATTGCAGGCAAGCAGCGATTCCCAGCGATTTTCAGGGTACAGTAATAGCGATTTTCTCCATGTATGCTGGCAAGCAGCATTTCTCTCTCTGGATGCTGGGAAGCAGTGATTTTCAGGGTGAAACTTTGAATCAGCGATTTTGTGGGAGAAAGCATATAAACAGCGATTTTCAGAGTGAATATTGGTAAGCGCTAAACTTTTTTTTTATCGGTACAGTAAAAGAAAAGGAACTTTACTTATGATGTAATTTTTTGTGGCGGAGTCAGCATGCGATAAGTCACGTATAAGCAAAACTGCGAGTGCCGAAACTGCTTCAGTTCTTCCATAAGTATTTCTCTTGTTCATTAAAGATAAAGAAACATTTAGATCAGGGTGCCCACACTTTTTGGGCTTGCGAGCTACTTTTAAAATGACCAAGTCAAAATGATCTACCAACAATAAAATTAAAAAAAAACACAAAGCACACTGTATGCATTATCATTCCTATTCCGGGGGTTCCTATGTAGGAATTATCATTCCTATTCCGGAGTTTTTTCAAAGAGGTCAAAGCAGATGACTCTATGCACTGTCACCTCAGCAACAACCGTACAAAAATAGACAAATACCCCTCCCTTTTTACTAAACCACAATAGCAGTTTTTAGTGCAGGGAGCTCCCTGCGCTAATAGGCTAATAGTGCAAATAGACTCCCTGCGCTAAAAACCTCTATTGCAGTTTAGTAAAAGGGGACCTTAGTGTAAAATATAGGCAGCAGATATAAATTCAGACACATTTTGATCACTAAATTTAAAATAAAATAATTTTTCCTACCTTGTCTGGTGATTTCATGAGTCTCTGGTTGCACTTTCTTCTTCTGACTGTGCATCCAATCTTTCTTCCCTTCTTTTAGCCTGTATGCTTTCTCTCTTCCAGACCTCATTCCCTCTCCCAACTTTTCCTTCCTCTCTCCCTGTCCTTTCTTTCTCTCTGCCTCCCTTTCTTTTTTTTCTGTTTCTCTTCTTTCCTTCTGTCTCCCTCCTTGCCCTTTTTCTTTCTTTCTCCCTGCCCTCCCCCAAGCCACTGCCATTGGGGACCAGGACCCAAACCACCATCAATAACAGGCCCGAAAGCCGACGCCACCCCAAGCTCTCCCTGCTTCGGCCGACCAGCACTCCTCTCCCCGACGTCAATTCTGCCGTCGGGGAGAGGAAGGCTGATCGGCCCAAGATCGCGATCAACCTATTGGGGAAAATGCTGCCGGGTCCTGCCTTCGCGGAAACAGAAAGTAGGCAGGACCCGGCAGCAAGAAGAGCAAATGCTTCACTAACCTGTCTCCAGCCTTAGCCCGTAGCTTGCTTCAGGGCTCTCAACATGTGCGCGCCGGCTTCCCTTTTCCCCCCCCCCGGACATAACTTCCGGTTTCGGAGGGACAAGAAGGGAAGCCGGCACGCACACGTTAGAGCCCGGAGCATAAGTTTGCTGCAGGCTGAAATCTCCAAGCCGGGTTTTTTGTTTTTTGTTTTTAAATGTTCAGCGGCGGCAGCAGCAGCAGATGACAGCTGGGCGGACCGCCCAGCTAAAAGGCTCTAGGGAGAACGTTGGAGGGGAAGGCTGATCGGCCCGGTAGATCAGGACGGTAACACGAGTCTATCACGGAGCCCGGGATGGGCTTCGCGATTGACTCACGTTGCCTTCCTGAGCTACCGGTCGATCGCGATCGACGCATTGGGCACCCCTGATTTAGATTCAATTCTTCTTTGACCTCAGCGGCTACACTTGAACATCTTATTTCATGTAAAGTTTAAGTTATACTGTAGCCAGCCTCCTTATCGTCCACTTACTTATTAATTTATAATTTTTTAAATACTTTTGTGCTTTATAACCCATAAATAGACTTATCTTAAAGTTGATACACTGAATGAGACTCCAACGTGAATTCAGTGTTTTGCAGAGAAGCTGTTTCAAGGAGCATCCACTAAAACATTAAACAAATTTTCAGTGCACCCCCAAGCATAATCAGTAGATTTAAGCATAAATATGTAAAAGATAGGCTAAAGCAGTACTCTCTCACCATTTAAAGACTTCACACCATTCTCTCCATGTAGATCTAAAATGGCCTTGGCGTCTTAGGTCTCATTCTTATCTACACGCTTTAAACATTCAACCAATCACAGAACTCACCAGCACCACCACTACCTAAGATGCTGCGGCCATTGTAGACCTACATGGAGATAATGGTGTAAAGTCTTTAAATGATGAGAGAGTACTCCAACTCCAAATGCCTTGCAAGAGGTGAACTAGTCCTAATGTTCTACCCTCCCTTTTCCTTCTTTTTTAGTTTTTTTTTTTAAATCACGAATGTATTTTTTGCCACCTCTTGTACCTTCCGTCCCTATGTTGCCAGTCTTATGTCATGTTACTCCCCCCCTCATTGAATTATGTGATTTATTATTATTTTTTTTAAATTCCCTTTTAATATCTGTTTTTAAATGTATTTTATTGACTGTAAACCATCAAGATATGTTTCGATGGATGGTATATCAAGAAAATAATAAACTTGAACTTGTACCACTTAAGTTAGTGTAGGAGAGATGAGGCATGTGCCCTACTCTTCCTGATGTTAATTTTCAGGACCATCCCTCTGCCCTCCAAACCTCTCCTGCATTTCATGCAAATGGAGGAGAAAGATTATGCTCTTCTATGGGAAGTTTCACCTCTTCACAGGAGGGGCAAGAATCGCTGGCCTACACCCCTTCTAAAACACTCCCACTGGCTACCAATTCCACATAGGATAACCTATAAACTAGCGCTTCTGACATTTAAAATTCGGCAAACGCAACAACCTATCTTTCTTGACAGATTACTGTTGCCTTATGTTCCTTCACGAACACTTGGATCTGCGGAACAAAATCTTTTAACACTTCCACGAGAAGAGCGGAGATTTTCTCCTTTACAGTCCTACAAATTTGGAATCGACTTCCATCTTTCTTAAGAGAAGAAAGGCAGTTAGATAAATTCAAAGTTGCTCTTAAAAGCATTTTTATTTAATGATGCTTTTTAGAATTAAGTTCAGAAACGATTGTTATTATCCATTAACAGGGATACATAGACTCTTTAAAATACCAGAAACTAGCCTTATAAGGATAAAAACCTTACCCTCCCTTAATGTGTTTATCTTGAATGTTTCTTTGCTTTAAAAATTGGAGTTCTTCCCCTTTCTTTCCTTATGTTTCTTGTAAATCAGTATTTTAACATTATTACTGTCTATATGTCTTTGTAGATATTATTTTTAATGTAAATCGCTTAAAAATTATATAAGCGTTTAATAAAACTTGGAACTAGAGAAGTGTCTGGGTCTGCCTTTGCTTTATGTTGGAGGGAAAAAGACCCAGAGTGTTAAGAGTTAGAAAGGAAATGTTCTAGGTTGGCAAAGGAGACAGAAGAGCGGGTTCTTTCTGCAACATGGTTAGTCTGATGGTAAGTAACAGTTAAGTTCCACACTGATCTTGGGACTGATCTTGAGAAGGTTCAACTAGGGGGCCTAGGGGAAAAAAAATGCTGTGGGAAGCATATTTGTTCTAAAATAACTACTCGGGTAGAAGTGCTGCCCAAATTTTGAGGGACTTTTCAGGCTACCATTAAGATTTTGAACTTCACACATAGGCCATACAGTCTCCTGTTGACATGTTCTGTTGTCATGTTCAGTTTTTAGTCTGCCTATCCAAACCAATTGCTCAGCTCTGTAATCTCTTTAAGAAGCTTTGTGCTTGTCCCTTACTTTCTTGAATTCAGATACTGTCCTCATTTCCACCACTTTCACTGGGAGGCTGTTCTATGAAATCACCACCTTTTTCTCTAAAGATTACTGCTGAGTCATACTCCATTTCATATTCTTCCTATAACCTGATACGGTATTTCTTTTCTTTGAATGAGGCCTCCTCTTAAATGGTTCTAGCTCCCTTATCTTGACTTTGTGTTGATTTCTACAGTATCACAAGACAGTATAAAGATTCTGCTGTACAATGGAGGTGATGTTTTTCCATTTTCTTATACCCGGGCAGCATTTGAGCTGCAGAATTGTGGATGAGTTGCAGATTCTGGAATGAGGGATGTAGTGTACCTGGTTGATTATGGCAGAGTTAGGGCTATTGAAGAAGGGACAGAGATGACATAGCTGATAAGGTAGAAGAGCGCTAATTTATCTAATGCTAGTCCCTTTACCCTCCATTGCCTCAGGTACAAAATTAGCTTGTAAAACTAACAGGAATCCTTCTTTCAGAACAGCAACATTCCACACAGATCCATCTTATTGCCCGCATTATCCAACATCTATATGGCCACTGCTAGGTCAACTGATTTGAGACTCAGATGACTTCTATGGGGATGATGTACAGTATAGCTACTAGCTCTTCTTGGCCCAGACCACAACACAGTGATTGCCAACCTAAATGGATGCCTGGAATGATCTTGAACTGGTATCCCAAAACAAACTTAAACTACAGTAAATCCAAAGACAGAAGTACACTGTGTATGAAAAATAGGACTTCAACTGCTTAGGTGACAAAGATATTCAAGGAGGAGTCACTCTACCACTTAACCTTTTTTAAGCAGTAGCTCAAAGTGGTACAGTAGATATTTTCCTATTCTGTGTACAGTCCAGACTTCATTTACTAACTTACTGGTGGTGCAGATCCTCCTCATTTCTCCTCTTTAATAAACCAAAACCCATATTATATCTCCCTACACACCTACTCTTATCTATATCCACCTTCTCTACTGCCAGCTCCAGTTTCCATTCTTTCTAATGAGTGACAGTGTTAGTATGGGCAGTCACTCATATTATAGTTCACTTTCTTTATTTCACTGATTAGTATAGTGTGTAAGCCACTTTGTTAATATAGTTTGAAGGACAGTATAGTAGGTATTTAACAAGCATAAACTTGCTGCAACGCACACCTGGAATAGACTTCCTGAATTAGTACGGTGGAACACCAGTAATATGCACTTCCAAGGTCTTTTCCTCCCATCTACTGTATATTATTAGTGAGTGTATAAGCTAAACTGCCTCAAAAGTTGTAAAAGAAGCACTCATTCAACTCCGAAGGCAGACAATTTGATTAAAATAAAAAAGAATAACAACCCCCTCCAAAAAAAACAAAACGCACAACCAAACAAAAACCAACAATTAGGCATCAAGGAATATGGTACTGTATTGTTCTACATATAACCGAGTCCCGAGTACAAACCTATTGTCAGTGGGAGGCGTTGTCGCGTAATAATGGTGTGCATAAAGCAGTGTTTCACAGTTTGTCACTTTTTTTTCTCTTTCTCTCCATTCAAATTCAGGTCGAGTCCACCTTTTTAGAGACTGCTTTTAACTCTTAACTCCTTATTCACCAGTTCAGTATTCAAATTGTCTTCATCATTCTCATAATAAAATGTAACTTCCTATTTTCTTAGTTGCTCCATTTGTCTCTTTTGAAAAGGTTATGAAGTCTATAACAGACAGTGTCTTTTACATACTGTGTACAGTGCTGCATGTCTCTTGTGCTATAGAAATTATTATCGTTAATAGTAGTAACCAGGCTGGCACTAGCTTGCAAGCCCCAGACCCTTGGAGGGTAATTTAATAATAGGGTGGGAGGCTAAGTGTTTTTTTTTTAATTTTATTTTAAAATAAGCACGTTCCTTTCCTATTCCTTAAAAACACGGGCACCTATGTGCTTTTTAAAAAATTACTAGCCAAAATTCTTCCAGATTGAAGGAAATGTGTGTATTTTATAAAATATGGGTATAAGTACTGACTTTGGCTGTGCCCCTTCCTTGGTCATGCCTACAGTACAAGTTTGTGCTGGTTGCGCCCCATGAATATAGGCATGCCCTCGATTTTAAAGTCTGTTTATGCACATAAAACTGTTTTGTATGTGAAAATACTTTATTAGATTAGTATCTTTGTCTTGAAGCGGACAATGACAGCTTTGTGTTTTTTATAAATATTAGTTATCTTAAAAATGCTTTTGTAAATTGTCATCATATTACAGGGAAAATATATATTTATGTCTAATACAATATGCTAATTTTACAGTAGTCTTATAGCCTCTGACTTACCAAAGTGGCATTACTATATTTTGTTAGTGCGGTTTTATGTATAAATTTTATAAATAAATAAACAAACAATCTTATAATTCTAGGTGGTGTCACTATTTGCTTATGATTCTTAAGCTTTTTCCTTAGGTAGTACTTAGGCAGCCAAACAGTTTAAGCTGCAAAAAATTATTTTTGCACGGGTTACCCCACAATTTGAAATAGAGTTGGTTTAAGGATGTTGACTGCCAAATTTTGTGTAGAGTTGTAATATCCTGAGGTGACCTGTTCTCTTTTTTTTCTTTTTATAGTTTTTGACATAAGTCTGGTTAGACTCTTAAGGAATCCTTTTACTAAAGCTGGTCCAAAAAGAGTCCTTAACATACCACTTATGTTTGTCTTTCCTGTTCGCAAAGGCCACGTGTGCTGCGGCTGGAAGATGGCACAGTTTCTCAAGTTCAGAATTAATGGCCATGCGCTAATTTCAGAATTGGCACACAGCCATTAAAAAAAAAGTTACTGTGTGAGCCCCTACCGACACATTTTTTTTAAACTGGTAAAGGTCCATGTGCTAACCCCACGCTAATCAATTAGCACGCTACACTGCTTCACATGCTAGCTAATTAGCACTGTCACGCCCACTCTCTGCCCCCAAACACACCCCTTCAAGAAAAATAATAGGAAATATTTTTTTAGCATGCAGTGTACACGCATAGAAAGGTAAATTTACCATGGGATGCCAGCACACGTCCTGCAGTAAGCTTTTTTAATGTGTGGTACGGCTAAATTATTCAAAGCTATGGTGCAGTAAATAAACTGCCAAACTGAAGTGCAAAGAGAGGTCAGTCTTTGCAGTGGTTTCTCTAGGTTGGGGAAGAGCTAGTAAGAAAATGCTTATGCAAGCATAGCTTTGCAGTTCTTAACATGATGATCATTACTTTAAAACCTAAATTAAGAATTTGGGGTTTGCTAATCAGTATTTTTGACAAATGTTGGGCTAGCTCCAAGTAGACAGTTGCAAAGGCATATATCAATATATGCAATGTTAGTTGTCAGTTTCTGTATGCAGTCGATTTACACTATCTAATGTATTAAATTTTCATGCTTTTATATTACTACTATTTCTCATTTTTTTATAGCACTGAAAGGTTATGCAGCGCTGTACATTTAACATTTTAACAGACTGTCCATGTTCAGAAGAGCTTACAATCTAATTTGGACCAACGGGACATCTCAGGGTTGGGGAGTTTCTAGCAGAAGGGATGATATGATGGGTAAAGGTATCCGACGGTGAGTGGGAGTTAAGAGTTGAAAGCAGATTCAAAAAAGTAAGCTTTTAGCTTGGATTTGAATCCTGTTACAGACAGAGCATGACTTTTTGACTCTGACAGCCTGTTCAGGCATATGGTGTGGCAAGAAAGAATATAGTCAATAAGACTTAAATCAGATTAAAACAATAAATTGTTTTGATCACTGTAAGTTTTTTTTTAATTTTTTTAACAATTAACATGCTTGTGTGTAATTGCAATTTTTTTCCAGTTTAGATTTACAATTTGTGGTAACTAATTCCATAAAGTTATGGAAGTTTGTAGGCACTGACTATTATGCAGATTTTCCTAAGTAATGTACATGGAGTGGAAGTGTATTTAGAGAACAGAAGGATCAGGAAAAAAGTTTTCCTTCCTACCACCTGGTTGTTGCTATTTCATTTGTTTTCTGATTTTTGTTTTGCTTCTAGTTTTTGCTGGCTCTTTATTTTTGCTTTACTGAATTTTAGACACCAAGAGGGAATTCTATTTATAGGGCATGCAGGCACCTATTTGAAGCCTATTCTATAAAGAAAAGAACAGTAGGCGCCTAATTTTCTCTATAAAATACTTTCAGAAGTGGGTGAAAATGTGTATACACTTCCCCCTCCCCATTCGCGGTTTCGGCAATCGCGATTTTTTGGGGAGGGGGAAAAAGAAAAAAAAAACCCATCGTTAAGTCTTCCCCCCGGCATCCCGGTCTTACCTGGTGGTCTAGCGGGCTTTCGGAGCAGGAGCAATCTTCCTACGCTCCTGCCCCGTGCAGATCGCCATTAGGAAATAGCTGTAGGGAGTTCCCGTCGTAGTTTCGAGAGACTACGGGAACTCACAGCAGCCATTTCCTAATGGCGATCTGCACGAGGCAGGAGCGTAGGAAGATCGCTCCTGCCCCGAAAGCTCGCTAGACCACCAGGGAAGGCGGGAGGAAGGCGGGGGTGGATCAGAGCCGGATATTCGCGATTTTTTGCCATTCGCGGTCCGGCTCTGTCCCTATCCCCCGCGAATCCGGAGGGAGAAGTGTACATTTATGGCACAGTCTCTTACACCAGTATTTCCCAAATTGGTCCTGGAGTACCCCCTTGCTAGTCAAGTTTTCTGGATATCCACAATGAATATACGTAAAAGAGATTCGCATATAATGGAGATAGTGTATGCAAATCAATTTCATGCATATTCGTTTTGGGTATCCCGAAAACTGAATTGGTAAGCAGGTATTTTAGGACTGACTGTCCTATACCATTCCTCTTTCAAATGTAAATGCCTGCATATAAATGTTGGGAATACACTATACTTTGTGCACAGATTTACATCCTGTGCCCAGGTGCTTGCCCACCGGCAGAATACATGCCATCAAAATATTATACATGTTTTTTTTCGCTAGTTGGTATTATATGAGTTAATTTACATTTGTAGATGACTCAAGTACCATTGTTTTATGGCTTTATGCCACCTACAACTAAGCAGCTCCTTATAGAATTAACCTTGTCCTCCAGGTGTACTATATTTTAGGTGATGTAGAGATGTGGCTCCCAGGAGATTTCCAGATTGCATTTTTATATGGCTTCAGAATAAAATTGCCTGTTTAAAATGTCTGGATATAAACAAAAGGGGTTTTCTGATTGTTGCCACTGAGTAAAGCATATAGTAACAGAAACAAGATCTAGTATGCCTGGATTATAATACCAAGTATATTTTATAATGTAACTTGAATAAATGTCAGAGGAAAAAAATCCTTGACCATTGGATTAGAGTGTGTTGGAGGGAGGTAAGAAGCATACTGGGAAATACTCATGTAAATACTGCGATATTATATTGTATTTTTTTAATAGCCTTTCTCCTCTTAAGTTCTAAATAGGAATAGTTGCTTTTGCTGCTATTCAGAGTCTTTAGTAATAACCCTTTATGAAAATATGGCCCTAGGGCAGCAACCTTTTTAAAGCAAAGAGCCATTTTATCCTAGATGTTTGACTCAAGATTTACAAAGAGCCACTGTGGGTAGAGAATGGGGTTTGAGATATGATTTTTAATGCAATGTGTGTAGTATATGCATTTAACACAAAGATAAAACTTCAAGTACTTGCGGAAAATAAAAAACAATTTAATGGGACTTTGACACTATATTTCCACACAGAGTTGTTTCATATCCATTTCTTCTCTCTCCTCATGCACCTTCTAGAAACATAGAAACATAGAAATAGACGGCAGATAAGGGCCACGGCCCATCAAGTCTGCCCACTCCAGTGATCCTCGCTATCTATCTTTGCGGATAGATCCCACATGTCTATCCCATCTGGCCTTAAAATCCGCCACACTGGTGGCCTCAATAACCCGAAGTGGAAGACTATTCCAGCGATCAACCACCCTTTCAGTGAAGAAGAACTTTCTAGTGTCACTATGCAGTTTCCTGCCCCTGATTTTCCACGAATGCCCCCTTGTTGCCGCGGGACCCTTGAAGAAGAAGATGTCTTCTTCCACCTTGATGCGGCCCGTGAGATATTTGAATGTCTCGATCATATCTCCCCTCTCTCGACGCTCCTCGAGTGAGTAGAGCTGCTTCTAAGAACATAAGAACATAAGCAATGCCTCTGCTGGGCCAGACCTGAGGTCCATCGTGCCCAGCAGTCCGCTCACGCAGTAATCCTCTATCTATACCCCTCTATCCCCTTTTCCAGCAGGAAATTGTCCAATCCTTTCTTGAACCCCAGTACCGTACTCTGCCCTATTACGCTCTCTGGAAGCGCATTCCAGGTGTCTACCACACGTTGGGTAAAGAAGAACTTCCTAGCATTCGTTTTGAATCTGTCCCCTTTCAACTTTTCTGAATGCCCTCTTGGTCTTATATTATTTGAAAGTTTGAAGAATCTGTCCCTCTCTACTCTCTCTATGCCCTTCGTGATCTTGTAAGTCTCTAAGTCTCCTCTTCTCCAAGGAAGAGAGACCCAGTTTCTCCAATCTCTCAGCGTATGAAAGGTTTTCCATCCCCTTTATCAGACGCGTCGCTCTCCTCTGAACCCTCTTGAGTAACGCCATGTCCTTCTTAAGGTACGGCGACCAGTTTTGGACGCAGTACTCCAGATGCGGATGCACCATCGCCCGATACAATGGCAGGATAACTTCTTTCGTTCTGGTTGTAATACACTTCTTGATTATGCCTAGCATTCTGTTTGCCTTCTTAGCGGCCGCTGCGCAATGTGCCGTCAGCTTCATTGTCATGTCCACCATTACCCCCAAGTCCCTTTCTTGGGTACTCTCATTTAATAGCATCCCTCCTATTGTATAGTTGTACCTCGGGTTTCTGTTTCCCACATGTAATACTTTACATTTCTCAACATTGAATTTCATCTGCCATCTCGTCGCACATTCCCCTAGTTTGTTCAAGTCCCCTTGCAATTCTTTGCAGTACTCTTTAGTCCGAGCTCCACTAAATAGTTTGGTGTCGTCTGTAAATTTGATTCTCACACTTCGTCCCCGTTTCTAGATCATTTATGAATATATTAAATAGCAGCGGCCCGAGCATCGAGCCCTGCGGGACCCCACTCGTTCCCTTCCCTATATTCATATCTCCCTCTCTCTCAATACCTAATCTTTCCCTCCCTTCTACACTTATGTCCGTTTCTCCCTCTCTCACCACTCTTATCCATCGTGCCACTCTTATCCCTCGTGCAACATATTTCCTTATCCCCACCCCCTACTCACAAATATGCTTTTTCTTGCTTCAGCGGGTCAGTAGCGATTCTTAATATCTACCAGCCACTAACCTTGAAGCCTTTCCTCTATCGCGTCCCACCTGGGCAGAAACAGGAAATTCTGACAGAGGGTGGGACGTGGCAGAGGAGAAGCTTCCGGGTTAGCAGCAGGCAGCTGTAGGAATCACTTCCACTTACCCATTTAAACAAGAGCCACAGCTGCATGGTAAGAGAGCCACAGGTTGCTGAGCCTTGCCCTAGAGCAGTGGTTTCAAACTCAAACCCTTAGTGGGGCCACATTTTGGATTTGTAGGTACTTGAAGGGCCGCAGAAAAAAATAGTTAATGTCTTTATTAAAGAAATGGCAACTTTGCATGAGGTAAAACTCTTTATAGTTTATAAATCTTTCCTTTAACAGTTAAAGGAAAGATTTATAAACTATAAAGAGTTTTACCTTATGCAAAATTGTCATTAACTATTTTTTCTGTGGCCTTCCAAGTACCCTATTTTTTCTGTAGCCCTCACATTTAAAGTTTAATATCTTTCCTTTCTTAAAACTGACACATTTCAATCACTATATTCAAAATAAAATCATTTTCCTTACCTTTGTTGGCTGGTGACTTTATTTTTCTGTGCTTTTAACTATGTTTCCAGGGCCTTCTTGTCCTTTGACTGTTTTTCTCTCCATCTTAACTTTTTGCCTTGCATCCATCTTTGGCATTAACTTAATATTCAATTTTTCTGCTTTCTTTTCAAAATCTATGTTTCCATGTCTTACCTTCCCTTCTATCTCTCTCTCTTCTTCCTTCCCTATTTCCATGGTCTGACATCCCTTTCTTTCCTTTCTCTCCCTCTCTCCTTCCTTCCTTCCTTCCTTTCCCCTGGTCTGGCATCTGTCTCCTTCCCTCCCCCAACTTTTTATTTCTTTCACCCTGCTCCCTTCTTTCTTTCTCTTTCTCTTTCTCCATGTCCTCTTTTCTTTTTTTTTTTTTATTTTCTTTCTCCATGCCCGCCCTTTCTTCTGTCTTTCTCTCTCCATGCCCCTTTCTTTCTGTCTCCCTGTCCTCCCCCAAGCCACCACCATTGGGGAACAGGCCAGCGCCGAGGTTTTAGCTCTCCCTGCTTATCTTCCTCAGCACGGGGCTGACCAATTCTCGCCACCCGATGTCAATTCTAACATCGGAGAGGAAGTTCTGGGCCAGCCAGGCAGCAATTGGCTGGCCCGGAACTTACTCCCCAATGTTAGAATTGACGTTGGGTGTCGAGAATTGGTCGGCTCCGAACTGGGGAAGATAAGCAGGGAGAGCTAAGACCCCGGCGCTGGCCTGTTCCCTGATTGCGGTGACTTGGGGGAGGGCAGTGAGAAGGGAACGGAAGCAGATTGGGGACCCCTGCTTTAGGCGAGCCATTTGCCGACATTCCCTCCAGAGAAACTTCTGCAAGTCCAATTACAGCAGTTGCGGTCTGTACGCGATTTGTCTTCCCCACAATTGGAAAACTTGTGAAGTGGAGAGGACAGATCGTGGGCCACAAAATAGTCCCTGGCGGGCCGTGTGTTTGAGACCGCTGCCCTAGAGTAAAGAATATTGAAATTCATTTTCATACTAATATAATTTTTGGAGATAAAGTTGACAAATCTCAGTCTCTTATTTTTATTTCTCTTGATGTGCTGTGAACAATTTTCATATTTGATATCTCTATATATGAAAGAAAAAAAATGCAAATATTGAAATGCATTTCTTTCTTAGTTTCCAAGGAGATATGATTCATGTTTTTCTAAACAGAGAAATAAATTGGTGCCAAATTTAGTAAGTAAATACTTGATTTTACTGCTCAAGTAATGAAGATTGTGCCATCTTTTGTGTGTGAAAATTGTGAAGTATTTCTAGGTCTTTCTGTAGCAGGTGATGGAGGAATACTGCACTGTTATTGTTGCCCACTTAGTAACTATGTAGATTAGTTGTTTTGGAAGCGTTTGACTCTAAAGGAATTTTTATTTAGTGAACACATCAAAGGAAACACATTGATTTTTCTTTGGTTTCTTTCTTTTTTCCTTCCCCTTCCCCCCATACATTTGCTTATGTAATTAAAGATAACAGGGCTGTCGTAGAGATCACAAGGTAGAACACAGTATTTCACTGTTAGGATTTTGGTACTCCTTTAGGAGAGCTGAATTTTTCCCCATATCCCACTCTACCATCTTGTTTACAGTTATTCATACAGGTACAAGATCCTATATCTGAAATCCATGGGAGCAGGCAATTGAAACACAAACTAGTTCAGATTTGGGGAATTTTTTGGTTTTCAGAATGGTAATGTTAAGTCAGAAAAAGACAGACCATAAGTCCATAAACTTGCCACCAAACCTTTTTTTTTTATTTCAAAATAAGGCAAACATTAAACATTTCAAGCAATTCAAACACAAAACTTTCTCACCAAAAAGCCTTTAGTCTGTCATATGTCCACACTGGCTGACATGCCTCTGCCTCAAATTTTCATGTAGGACAGATATAAAGTAAAAAATTTAGGAGTGCACATCGCAACAATTTTCCAACAGCTGATGGAACGAGCTCCACGTTGTTTATGGAAAGAGTGTGCACCACTAGGAAACAGTCGCACTATTCACAAAGGGTTCCTTTTACAAAACAGCTACCGCGGTTTTGTAAAAGGGACCAAAAGAATGCGCAGTTCTGGGGAAAGAGTCACTTTAAACACAAACTTGTTCCAAACATAGACTGTGTGACTAAAGACCTTCTTGATCAAAAACGTCCAACAAGCATCAACATCTGTCTGTATTTGGCTATCTGATGATGGTGCAAGAACAGTGGCAGTAAGACTTCCTCCAGTGTCATCTGTCTAATTAGCAAAGTTTTCTGTTTCAGTAGTCTCTTTGATTATTTATTTATTTAATTTTCTATCCCATTCTCCCTGAAGAGCTCAAAATGGGTTAAAGTTAAACACGGCAATAAAACTCATTTACAAAATAGGCAAATATGATCATGTTACCCCTCTTTTGAAAGAAGCACATTGGCTTACTTATAAAACTATCCTGCTAACCTTTAAAATAAAACTCTCTCATCAGCCTTCATATCTTGATAAGCTTCTCATTCCTCAATGCCCAACATGTACACTAAGGTCAGCAGATCAGAAGCTCTTTTTAATTCTTTCCATAAAAGATTTCTTTTACACCAGGAAAATAAATTTCGCAGTAGTCGCTCCAACATTGTGGAATGCTCTGCCACATCAACTCCGATTCGAACAACAACTTGATAAATTCAAGATATGCCTGAAGACTTTTTTATTTCGTGACGCTTTTACCTGTGCTTAGAGCATCTCTTTTTTACTCAACCAACCGCTTTTATAAAGCGACCCCACCCCATATGTTTTATCCTATTCCCTCTTTTCCTTCTTCTTCTAATTATGTAACTTTTCCCCTCCTTTCCCTCTTACCCTCACTTTCAAGTCCGTCCAGTTAATGTCCTTAATGTACACTTTTATTATCTTTTTAAAATATTTATTATCTTTATTATCTTTTTAAATATTTTATTGTAAACCGGCCAGATACTTGTTGATGGTCGGTATATTAAAAGTCAATAAACTTGAAACTTGAAACTAGACTGTCCTAATCTCATGCTCACTGATAATTGTTTATAAGTTCCATGCCAGCAATTAACTGGTCACACATTTTCATCATATCTATAAGGATTTTTTTTTCTCCAGTGTTCCCAAGGTCTTCATCACTACTATCCTCAAGCTTTTTCTTTATTTAATACTATTTCATCAGTTTTGCCATCACTGAAGAAATGTACAACAGGTGCATCTTTGTAAATATTCAGCACTTTATTAATATCAGCTGCCTCTAACTTATTAACATTTTCAGATGATAAACCTTTGGCATAAGCAATGAGGTTTGATATCATTCGCATTTCATCACTTACTTGGAAACCTTCAAATGCTTCCTCTACAGCAGTGTGTCTCAAACTTTTTTTTAGCTCAGACACTAAATGGAGCAAATGTTTTTTGTGGCACATTATAATTGAAATTTTAAAATTGTAAAAACCAACAAAAAATTTAAATTTGAGTTATTTGTATAAAGTTCTTTAAGCTATGTATGGGTAATTGTAACAACTGTGAAACTAAGTAGATAGAATTGCTAATCAATGCGATGGATGTACTTTAACTGCCTTTTTTTACAAAGCTGCGCAGCAACAGCCCTGAAACCCTTTAAATCTCTATGGGCTTCGGGGCCGTTACCTTTGTAAAACAGGCCCTAAGTGTAAATTAACTCAAAACATGGCTCCATAATTGATAAGCAAGCACACATTTCATCATTTACCATCTGCAGTTCTTTTTTTTTTTTTTTTATTTAATTTCTGTTGGAGCTAAAAATCCAAGTTCATAAAGATAAGAAGATCCAAAAGCCTTGATTGCTTTGTTGCTCAAATTAGGATAACTACTGCATAAGAAATAGAATTTCTTGCAGTTAGTTTGTAAGGACCAATCACGTCAAAGAATGATGCTTGTCTGAGTAGTTGTATCATTACGCACACAGACACTCATAATACTCATAACATCAGATCTTGTGTACACAACGTACATATCATCTATTCTAGGAAGAGATTGTGGCATAGTGGTTAGAGCTTCAGCCTCAGCACCCTGAGGTTGTAGATTCAAACCCTGTGCTGCTTCTCCTGTGACCCTGGGCAAGTCACTTAATCCTCCATTGCCCCAGGTACATTAGATAGATTTGTGAGCCCACTGGTACAGATGAGGGAAAATGCTAGAAGTACCTGTATGTAAACTGCTTGAGTGTGGTTGTAAAACTACAAAAAGGTGGCATACCAGTCCCAATCCCTTTTCCTTACTTATGGCAATAATTTTTTTTAAAATAAATAATGAAAAATAAGTGTGTGTATATGATTCCCTCATATGAAATCTACAAAAAGGTCTTATGATAGCATGATGACATGATATAGTATACAAGGAAGGCAACCAGAAAACTGATAATGTGAAAACCACTTATCTGTATGCTGCAAATTTTCTTCGGTTGAACAGTCCTTATTTTGATTGGCACTTTCTCAAGAACTGTGACTCAAAGTGCATGGAAAAGCATTGCCACACCTTCAAACAAAACTTGAGTTCACTTGAGCGATCATGACGGATAGCCCAGACTGCAAGCTAATTTCATTAATACAGCTCATTGACTTGGGGCTCAGTACCTATAGCTTCCTTGTCTTCATACTGACATGCCCCAGTTTCCACATTTAAGTTAATAATTTTCTCTTAACATTTTTTAGTCAGGTGGAACTTTCTTTAGAGTTTTGGTGGTTTTCACCTTCTGTAGGTTAATTTTTGTTGTGAAACAAATGTGTAGCTTGGCAAGATGGTGCCTGGTGAAGGGAATTGAGCACAAAGGCGGGGGGACGACAACTATGGAGGGGAGCCAAACAATACTGGACTCCTTGAGGGCAGAAATTCAGATTACCATTAATAAGCTACATCATCTAAAATGATGTTGTGGCCATTAGATAGGAGCTCCAAGAAGAGGTAGGTGAATTAGAAAATGTGGAGCACTTTTTCTATTTGCTATCCTATTTAATATTCTTTTTCTTATTAATTAGTGTGTAAACCCTCTGCTAATGTTGGTTGAAGGGCGGTATAGTAAATACTTAATAAACATAAACATCTCCACTGCTGAGGATGATCTCGATGAGCTATAACAGAGGTCTTGTGGTCTTGGAGAAGCATCTCAGAAAGTTATCCAAAAGAGAGGATTTTGAGAACCATTTCTGCTGGAATAATATGTCAATGATTGAAATCCCTAAGGAGGCTGAAGTGAGTTTGTTTGATTTTATTGGTTTTTATAGACCTGCCTTTCATAAGAACAGTATCCTGTCTACATGGAGGCCAATCCAAGTCACAAGTACCTGGCAAAAGCCCAAATAGTAGCAGCATTCCATTCCACTAATCCAAGGCAAGCAGTGGCTTCCCCCATGTCTGTCTCAACAGCAGACTATGGACTTTTCCTCCAGGAACTTGTCCAAACCTTTTTTTAAACCAGCTACATTAACTGCTCTAACCACATCCTCTGGCAATGCGTTCCAGAACTTAACTATTTTCTGAATGAAAAAATATTTCCTCCTATTGGTTTAAAAGTATTATTCTGTAATTTCGAGTGTTCCCTCGTCTTTGTAAATCTTGATGCAATTAAAAAAAAATTGATCTGGTTGTAAAGAAGAATACATAGGGTGCTTTTGCAGAAAACTACTACCATTTCTGGGCCAGTCTTGGGAATTCTGGTTAAGCTGCTGAATTACTAAATTTTTGCAGTAACAGTCTACTGAAAAGTTTTATTTTGATAATAGTAAAGTGGTGATGTTTGCTGACTTTTTCAATTCTGAGGTAGATAAATTGCACATGCAATATAGGAAACTTTAAAGACGGTTTCCCTTGCGACATACGAGGCAGGCAGCTGATTCCTCCTGGCAGTGGCCACAACAATCTTCTATGCTGTTTGCCGGCTATCAGAAGGAGGGGGAACTGAGGAGTCAGCGGCACATCCGGGTTGTAATCAGCTCTGCCTTTGGTCCCAGTCCCACTAAACCAGCTGGCAATAATAAAGCTTGACGCTACATGGATCTTCCCTCTTGTCAAGTCACTAAAGGCTCTGCCAGTCTCAAATCCACCCTTGATTTTGAGGGACGGGATCAAGACTGGCAGAGCCTATAGCAACTTGGCAAGAGTGAAGCCCTGTGGCTTCTGACTTCATTATTGTCAGCCGATTTAGCGGGACCGGGACCAAAGACAGGGCTGATCACAACCCAGATGCACCACTGACTCCTCAGTCCCTCTTCCGCCTGGCAGCCGGCAAACAGCATGGATGACCATGGTGGCTGCCGAGAGGAATCAGATGACTACCTCATATGTCGGGCCTGCCCCTGCCCCATGATTCCATTCCCCACAGCCAGGTAGGTAGTGTTGGAAGAAGCAAAGAGAGTTGGAGGAAAGAGGGAAGAAGATATGCTGGATAGAGGGGCAAGAGAGTAGATACTGGTTAGAGTGAAAATAAAGGAGGGGAGACAAAAAGATGCTGGAAGAGAGGGAAGAGTTATCAAAAAAACTGCAGAATAATAGGATGAGGGAGATGGACAGCTGTAAATAGAAGTAGATGGAGATGCAGAATAATAAATGGAGGAAAACTGAAAGGAAAAGGTTAAAGTAAAAGATGGATGTAATAGAGGAAGTGAAGACAGGAAGGAGAGAAGAGGCAGATAGACTGAAGACCCTGAAAAGAAAATACTGAAGAAAGCAAAAACTACTGGGTAAACCATGAATAACATGACTAGACAACAAAGGTAGACAAAAAATTATTTTTAATTTCATGAACAGAAAATACAGTTTTACAGTAACCCCCTCTAATTTTAAACTACACTAGGAGTTTTTAACGCAGAGAGCTGCGCTGAATGGCCCACGCTGCTTCCAACACTCATAGGAGGAACTCTATGAGCGTTGGGAGGAGCGCGGGCCATTCAGCATGGCTCCCCATGCTAGAAACTGCTAGCGCAGTTTAATAGAAGAGGCCCTAAATTTCCATTGCTTTCTTTTTATTTTTATTTCCCAAAGTGTAGAGTATGCTGTTTCTCTTTCTCTGGTGTTAAACTGTATATGTCTTCTTGAGGTTTCAGTTTGATTTTTGTCTACATTTATTTTAGTTTGTAGTTGTGTTTTTCTGTGTAGGGGCCATGTAAATTTGCTTCACAGATATTTGCAGAAATCAAGGACTGGCGGCCCAAATAGGGGATGGCAAGAGGAGCAAATCACATGCAAAACCAGCAGAGAAAAGAAAAGACCGGGACTTAAATTGTTTGTATGCAAATGCAAGGAGCCTAAAGTACAAAATGGGAGAGTTAGAAGTCAAAGCCAAAAAAGAGGACCTAGACATCATTGGAATCACGGAAACATGGTGGAACGAGGATAACCAATGGGACGTAGTACTGCCAGGGTACAAACTCTATAGAAGAGACAGGACTCACAAGAAGGGTGGAGGAATAGCACTATACATAAGACGCCATTCCTTCGTCCGCAGTGGATATAGAACCAAAGGCGGAAGGATTGGAGTCATTGTGGGTAAAATTACCGTGAAAAAATGGCCTTGACATAAGACTGGGTCTATACTATCGTCCACCTGGACAAACGGAAGCAAACGACAAAGATCTGGCAGCAGAATTGAGGCGGGAAGGCACCAAAAGGAATGTGACAGTAATGGGAGATTTTAACTACCCCGGGATAAACTGGAGTATTGGAAACTCGAACTGTGCAAGGGAAACAAAATTCTTAGAGGCTGTGAGGGACTGCTTTATGGATCAGCTTGTCAAGGAACCAACAAGAGGGAATGCCACTCTTGACCTAATCCTCAACGGACTAGGGGGACCAGCAAAGGAAGTGGAAATAGTAGGACCACTGGGAAACAGCGATCACAACATGATCCAGTACAAATTAGAAGTAGGTACAGCAAAAGGGAAGAGAACCAAAGCGACAATGTTCAACTTCAAGAAAGGGAACTATGATGCTATGAGAGCAATGGTAAGGAAAAAACTCAGAAACAGCTCAAGAAAAACAGAAACAGCTCAAGAAAAACAGAAACAGTAGAGCAAGCCTGGTCTCTATTCAAGGGCACAGTGCAAGAAGCACAACATATGTACATCCCCAGATTTAGAAAAGGTTGCAAAAAAACCCGAGCAAAAGATCCCGCATGGATAAACGATGAGGTGAAGAAAGCGATAGGAGACAAGAAAAAATCATTCCGGAAATGGAAAAAGGACCAAACTGGGGAGAACTGGAAAGAACACAGGAAAAGTCAAAAAGAGTGTCATCAAGTGGTTAGGAGAGCGAAAAGAGAATACGAAGAGAGGCTGGCCAGGGAGCTAAAAAACTTCAAATCATTCTTCAGATATGTTAAAGGGAAGCAACCTGCGAGGGAGGAAGTAGGACCTTTGGATGATGGAGACAGAAAGGGAGTGATAAAGGAGGAAACAGAGGTAGCCGACAGGTTAAACAAATTTTTCTCGTCAGTCTTCACAAGCGAGGACACATCCAGTATACCAGAAACCGACGTGATCTTCCATGGAGACCAAGAAGAAAAACTGTCAACAATAGAGGTGAGCCATGAGGATGTCCTCCAACAGATAGATAGATTGAAAAGCGACAAATCACCAGGCCCGGACGGTATCCACCCTAGGATACTAAAAGAACTAAGAAACGAGATAGCGGGAATACTCCAACGAGTTTGCAACCTATCCTTAAAAACTGGAGAGATCCCGGAGGACTGGAAGATAGCAAATGTTACACCTATCTTTAAAAAGGGGTCAAGAGGAGACCCGGGAAACTATAGGCCGGTCAATTTGACATCGGTTGCGGGCAAGATGGTAGAAGCACTGATAAAGGACAGCATCTGTGAGCACATCGAAAAAAATGGGCTGATGAAAGTGAGCCAACATGGCTTGCTGCAAGGGAAGATCGTGCCAAACAAACTTACTGCACTTCTTTGAGGGGGTAAACAGTCAGTTGGACAAAGGGGAACCCGTAGACATCATTTACCTCGACTTCAAAAAGGCCTTTGACAAGGTACCCCATGAGCGGCTACTTAGGAAGCTGTGGAACCACGGGGTGGAAGGGGACGTGCACAGATGGGTCAAACACTGGTTGGCAGGCAGAAGGCAGAGGGTTGGAGTGAAGGGTCATTACTCGAGCTGGAGGAAGGTCACGAGCGGGGTTCTGCAGGGGTCTGTACTCGGACCGCTGCTGTTCAATGTATTTATCAATGACCTGGAAACGGGGACGAAGTGTGAAGTTATCAAATTTGCGGATGACACTAAACTCTGTAGAAGGGTTAGAAATGCGGAAGAGTGTGAGGACCTACAAAGGGACCTAAGCAAACTGGAGGAGTGGGCGAATAAATGGCAGATGGACTTCAATGTGGGGAAATGCAAGGTCATGCATTTAGGGAGAAAACCCCCCGATGTTCAGCTACCAAATGGGGGGATTAGTGTTAGAGAGAAGTAGCCTTGAAAGAGATTTGGGTGTACTGGTGGACACAACAACGAAGTCAACAGCACAATACGCAGCAGCCACGAAGAAGGCAAACAGAATGTTGGGTATTATTAAGAAGGGTATTACGACCAGAACGAGAGAAGTCATACTGCCGTTGTATCGGGCAATGGTGCGCCCGCATCTGGAGTACTGTGTTCAGTATTGGTCACCGTACCTTAAGAAGGATATGACAATACTTGAGAGGGTCCAGAGGAGAGCGACACGAATGATTAAGGGCATGGAAAACCTTTCATACACTAAAAGATTGGAGAGACTGGGGCTCTTCTCCCTGGAAAAGCGGAGATTCAGAGGAGACATGATAGAGACCTACAAGATCATGAAGGGCATAGAGAGAGTAGAGAGGGACAGATTCTTCAAACTTTCAAAACATAAAAGAACAAGAGGGCATTCGGAAAAGTTGGAAGGAGACAGATTCAGAACGAATGCTAGGAAGTTTTTCTTTACCCAGCGTGTGGTGGACACCTGGAATGCGCTTCCAGAAGACGTAATAGGACAGAGTACGGTACTGGAGTTCAAGAAAGGATTAGACAATTTCCTGCTGGAAAAAGGGATAGAGGGATATAGATAGAGGGCTACTGTACAGGTCCTGGACCTGTTGGGCCTGCTGGGCACGATGGACCTCGGATCTGACCCAGTAGAGGCACTGCTTATGTTCTTATGTTTAGTGACTTATGAGAGAGCTGATGGGAAGGGAGGGTGAGCAGACTTTGGCTCACCACTATAAATTTCTAACCTCTGGTTTATATTTGAGTCAACCTTTTTCCTACCTATTTGGGGGGGAAAAGGATACCTGGGTTTAAATTTGGATCTGTTTATATTCAAGTATACAGTAGATCCAATGGTCTAGGTTTATTATAATAATACTCCTAGGTTGACACCTAGATTCCTTTTTAATGTATTTTTTACTGGTCCTCTCCTACTTCTCTTTTGTATGAAGATCTGTGATGCTCACCACATTGATATAATTCTGTGTGTAAGCTAATATTTGAGGAACAAATTCAATTGTAGCTTAAAAAAGGTTTAGGGTTCTAAGAAACTTAGGGCTAGATTCACTAAGCTCACTGATTAAGTCCCGACCACTTAGCGATCCCTTTCTGACCCAATCATCCTCTGATCCGCACATGCAAATGAGGGGGAACGACGTTCAAATGTAGGCAGACTGCGATTCACTAAAAAAAAAAAAAAAATGAGAGACACTGACTGGGCTGACCGATCAAAAAATAAGCGACTGCTGAGGACTGGTCACTCGGGTCCTTTCCGACTGCCCTGTCTTCTGCTGCCCTGCTCTCTGTCCCGATCTCCTGCTCTCTGCCTTGACACTCCTGCCCTTCCCCGTATTGCAAGCCCGTGGTTTTAACCCTCTCAAAAGTAAAGTTAAAAGGAAAAAAAAATTTGCTGCTTTTGTAAGCATGTGCAGACCATCTACAGGCAAAGAAGATGGTCTGCGCATGCTTCAGGATTGCTCACTAGTCGGAGGGAGGTGTTCCTCCAATCGCCTCCCATTTAAATACTGACCCTTTCTGGATCAGTCGGCCTGCTGAGATTATGGTAATTTGGTGTATGGAAAGTTAAAGTACCCGCAAACCCTTCAAAATGCTGCTATTTGCATATGAGGTAGAACCTACATCAGGGAGCATGTGACCCCATTGTTTTTAAGCTTTCATTGGTTTCCTGTAAAATAGGATTTTACGATATCATTGTTTTAAATTGGAGCCTTCTTACCTTTCATAATTAGCAATGGTGTAGTAGACTTCTAGATCATCAAATGATAATAGAATGATTATGCTACGTATCTTTAGAGCAAGTTTATAAGGGACTGTGCATTTTTCTGTTTAGCACCAACATAGAACAGCTTGGCTATAGTATTGCATAAAAAGGAATCTTTGAAGAATTTTAAAAGGCAACTTAAGGCCCACTATTTTGAATTGGTTTTTATTTGAGATTGAAAGGACTTGACCAGGGATATCATCTGAAATTAGAATCATTCATCACATTCATACTATCTGTTATGTGCTTCTATAGTGATCTATTCCTATTTTAATGGAATTCTTTCAATTTTATTTATTATTTTGGAAACTTCTTCGGTTTTTTCATTTAGCCAAGCATATCTTTCTAACTTGCTGTTATTTTATGCACCGAGGCATTTACTATGATCTTTAAACGATAACAGGGTAGCAGTTCCCCATTATTGAAGGCTCATCTTGCCTCAACTAGAGACTGTGCATCTGAGCATGGAGGCTGAGAATGTCTCAGCATTTGAGATGACTATTTTGTATTATAAGTGTCATAAGGTGTCATAAGGTCATAAGGTGGTGTTGGGGGTTTGGGGGAAGGTGACAAGATGAATTTTATAAGTTAGGGTATTGGGAGTCTCAGACTTGGGGGAGATTGAAGGAGAGGGATCCTTTTTGGAGGATGTGAGGGGCAGGGGTGGAAGAGGATACGTTGCATATGCACTTTGAATGCAGAAGTGGTACGTCATGTCATCTTTAGCCATGTCTTTTGATGCCTGGAAATTGGGAACTGGTATGAAGTGGAGGAGAGTGCTTGCTTACCTAGAGAAAATGCCTGCTGATTGGGTGGTGTGTGTGTGTGTGTGGGTGGGTGGGTGGGGGGGGGGGACTGTTTCCCTCTCCCCTTATAAGAGACTCATTTGGATGCCTGTGGTGCTAGTTAGTTGCAGGCTTCTTGGATGGAGATGGTTTATTGTTTCCCAGGCTAATCTTAACAGTACAGGAGTTGTTGTTTCATAAAAAATTGGGGATACTTTTACTAAGCTGCAGTAGAAGTGGCCATAAAGCACCCTTATATGGGATTTTCCTGTAGTAGTAAAACGGCCAGTTTTCTTTTTTTCTTTTTTGTAATTACTGGCCATGCGTTAATGTTGATATTGACACACTACCCTCTTCCTTTATGATACTAATAGGAAGTAAGCTCTTTGCTTTTTATTATTGCTCATTCTTTATTAATTCTTTTTTGCTGGGGAACAGTGACTTCAAGTGCCCACAGTTGTTTGACTTCACAAGTCTTGTCAACGTATCCATTTCATGAGCTATCACAGGTCTCATGTAACCCCCTATTCCTTAGCGCAGCAGCAGATGAATCCAGAGACTAGTGGGATAGCTCACATCGACCAGTAGGTGGAGATAGAGAAACTGATTAACAGGTGGTCTTATAGACTGCCATTCCTCCTGTCCATCCAGTATGCTCTATCTCCCAGCAGGGGTTAGTCGCTATCCATCTAGCTCCTGGATTCTGGCTGTGCCGGGTGAATTTTCTATAAATTTTCATTTCTTCTGTTGAGATTTTTCTCTTCAGAGAGAAAGGAATGTCTGGCTGTGCAGTGCCAGCTTTGGGAGCTGGCCCCCCCAGGTCCCTTCTCCACCCTCCCCTCCAGTGGATTGAGGGGTTTCCTTTGGGCTCTGCTTTTTCTTCTTTCCAGTTTAAAAAAACAACAACAACAATATAACCAGAGCCTCACTGTGCTGTGCTGTGCTGTGCCTTCAGGTCAGCTTACAGTTTGCAACTGCCAGCCTTAACTTATTTGCTGTTGTGCTAGGTGGAAGGTTTGAGTGAGTAGAAGTTCCTTGTTTGTGTGTGTTGGGCGCGTCTTGGCTGATACCTGGTGGTTTGTTGGAGCAGCGTCGTTTGTTTGGCGGGCTTTCTCTATTTCGCCAAAAAAAAAAAAAAAAAAAGGCGGCTGAGTCGGTTAAACGGTGTTCGCGCTGTGGGAAGCGCAGAACACCGTCAGGGCTGTGCTCCGCTGGCTGTGCTGGTGCGCCGGCCGAAGATGCGTTGCTGCCGGCCAGTGATTTTGAGTTTTCCTGTGCTGGGGAGGCGCGATCGAGCTCCTTTTCCCTCATGGTTGAGCCGGCCACGCTTCAGGGCGCGTCTGTGTCCGAAGGGAGTTCGGCGGCTGTTGGAGCGTCGGGAGCGCTGGGGGAAGACGCGGTTTCACTCCATTATGCGGTGCAGGCCGGGCCGGCGGGATTTGGGCAGGGCTCGTTTTTCGCCAGAGTTTATAATGCTGATGCACGTGCCTTCCTCTTGCAGAGCTCTCATGTGCTTTTGAATGTTCCTTTGCTGCCTGCTCCGGCTACTACTACTACTACTACTACTGCTATTGCTAATGTTTCCCCTCCAGTGCAGTCCCAGGTGGTGAAGCGTCGCAGACTTGCACCCGCGGATGAGGGGGACCCTGCCTCGGTCTCTCCCTTGTCTCTATCTCTTCCAGAGTCATTGGAGGAAGGTGAGGTGACGGAATGGGACGCGGAGGAGCCGATTGGTAGGGACGTGGATGATCCTCCCGCGCTCCGGCTTTTTCACAGGGAAGAAGTTTCCTCTTTAATTTCTAAGGGTTTGCAGGGGTTGCACATCTCCAGGAGGATCCGCAGGTTTCTGGGTCCGCAAACCCCCTTATGGCTGGGACGCGAAAGCCGCCTAGATCCTTTCCAGTTCATGAAGCCATGCAGGAGCTTATTGCGATGCAATGGGACACGCCAAAGGCCAGTCTGCAGGTGTCGAAAGCCATGCAGCAGTTGTACCCTATTGCTCTGAATGAACTGGAGAAATTTAAGCTGCCTAGGGTTGACGCGTTGGTGGCCGCAGTCACCAAAAAGACTACCTTGCCAGTTGAGGGGGGTGTTGCACTGAAGGATGTACAGGATAGGAAGATTGAATCTTCACTTAAAATGTCCTTTGTAGTGGCAGCGGTCACCTTGCAAGGGGCGGTTTGCAGTTCATATGCTGCCTGTGCATGTCTGCAGTGGTCTCAAGTGATGGCGGATAACAAGATGAAGTCCGGGAGTTCTGTTCCCTCTGAATTGGCAGATCTGGTCTGGCGTATTTGGCGGATGCCTTGTATGATATTATTCGTGCTTCTGCCAAACAAATGTCTCTGTCCGTGGTTTCTCGCAGATCTTTGTGGCTCCGTCATTGGGCGGCGGATGCGGCGTCCAAGCTTCGGTTCATGAAACTCCCTTTTAAAGGTCAATTGTTATTTGGGGAGGATTTGGATAAGTTGGTGAAGGATTTTGGTGATACCAAAACACAGCGGTTGCCGGAGGACAGGCCTAGACCGCTTTTGAAACCCTCGTCTGCCAGACCTCGCTTCCGGGATGTTAAGAGATATAGGCCGGGTAAGCCATCCTTTCAACCCTCTTACGGATCCTTCGCAAATTAGGGCGGCAAAACCCCCAACAATTCAGCCAGCCTGTGCTCCAGCAAATCGCAATCCACAATGACGGGGTCTCGGCTCCCTCCGCCATTCCCTTGGGGGGGCGACTGTCTGCCTTTCTTGCGGAGTGGGCCAAGATAACGTCAGATCAGTGGGTTTTGGACATTATTCGAGACGGTTACAAGTTAGAATTTTCCTCTCCCATCGCCGATTCTTGGTGTCTCAGTGCAATGGGGCGGCCAAATGGGACTTGGTGCGTCTCACGCTTCAAGTGCTTCTGGATCTGGGGGCTGTGGTGCCAGTTCCCCCAGAGGAGATGGGTCTCGGCAGGTATTCCATTTACTTCATTGTGCCCAAGAAGGGGGGGTCAGTAAGACCAGTGCTGGATCTCAAGCGGATCAACAAATTTCTCAGGGTCAGACATTTTCGTATGGAGACGGTTCGTTCAGTCATTGCTGCGGTTCAGCCAGGGGAGTTCCTCATGTCCCTCGATCTCAAAGAGGCATACCTCCATATACCAATATGGCCTCCGCTTCAGAAATTTCTTCGGTTTGCGATCTTCTTGACTAATAACTTTTAAACCATAATTTAAGTTAAATTCATTGTGCTTTCTAACTAGTTATATTGTCAAGACATAATAAAGTAAAGCTGCTTTCTCATAAGTAAATTGAAAATCAGATGACAATTTCTGCTTGCTACACAATTAAGAGGGTTGTTTGCTAATGATTAATATATGCTAATGACCACAGGACCTATAGAAATGAGATCATCCCTGCGGCAGAGAGCATGTGCTAACCATTAGCAAATGCCCCCCCCCCTTAATGAGTTCAGTATCTATGGGACTAATTCTCAATCATGTCATGTCATTAAAACAAAAGAATGTAAATTGGAAGTGTGGTCTTTAATGTGTTACAAAATAAATTGGTAAAAGTTAAAACATCTGTTCACTTCTAGTATGATGGTTTAGTGTGTTTCTACATGTATTTTATTTTGAGTTTATAGAAATAAAAGATTTTTATGTCTCAAGGTTGACATGTTCTATCCCTCTTCCCAATTGTTCTCTTTCTGTTAGTGTAGCCTGCCAATTTCTGAAAGAATGGTAAATGCTATCCCCCTTTGGATTTGCCATGATGAAATATTTCTTTCTGACTTTGAAAGAAATTGATAGGGCTGACTTGGCAAATCAGTATGTAATTGAGAATGTCTTCAAACTAGTGCTGCCCAATTTGAATTGATTCACTGATTTACTTTGGTGAATCAATTTGTTCAAGAAAATCAGACTCGCCGATTCAGAGACCAGCACGCCCCCAACCCTGGTGAAACTTGACATATCTCCAGGCTTCCTAAAGCAGCGGCGGCAGCCTTCAGCAGCAGCAGTGCTCTGAACGGGCTGCTTCGCAGCCTGCCTTGCCAGGGCCTTCCCTCTTCTGCGTCACAGATGACATCATCAGTGATGTGGCAGAGGGAAGCCCTAGTGGGGCAAGCCATGAAACAGCCCGTTCAGAGTGCTGCCACCGTTGCTGCTGGTCTGGCGAGATTCAAAGAAAGGAACTTTTACAGGTAAATTTTACAGGCAGTTTTTTTAAGTGCATTATTTTGTTGATTCATAGATACAGACTTGTGTTTTTGCCAGTTTTGGCTAGACTACCACAAAAAGGCAGATCTGGTGATTTGGCAATGCTTGAACTTCTTGTATATAACTTGGATCTGTTTCCTGTGTCAGGTGCTCTGCTTCTCCATTCTCTGAGTTGGGGGAGTCCCAGGCACTGGCTGAGAGGAGAATAGAGATCTACAAAATTCTGAGTGGTGTGTAATGGCTAACTGCAAATTGATTTAAAGAGTACCTTGTGCAAAGACTAAGGGACATGCTTGGAGTTAAATTGTAGTACTTGGATAGTTAAGCTCTGGAACTAGTTGCTGGAGGATGTTCCTACTCTCACTTCATACTGAGCCACAGATCAGATCCCTTGAAAGACTCCAACTTTAGGAAAGCAAATAAAAACATACCTCTTCACCTAACTTGCTCATGACTGATGGATTACAAAGAAATGTATATTGGTACTAGATCCTGGTAAGAGTTGTGTTAGGATAAAAACTTGTATTGACAATTTTTGCATTGTAACTATATGGCAAATTTAACCTGTAAACTGTGTAATATGTATATTAGTATTAGATCCCTAGTATGTGTTGTTAGGATAAAAAACTTATATTGATAAATCTTGCACTGCAACTATGGCAAACTGTAACATGTAAACTGCATATTATGTATGTTTAACCTGAAACCGCTCTGAGCTCTTTGGGGAGAACGGGATAGAAAATGAATTAAATAAATAAATGTAGTAAGAGCAGTTAATGTATCTTTATGTAAAAAAAAAGATAAAAGTTTGGTCAAAATCCTGGAAGTAAAGTCTGTAAACCTGTACAGTAATTAAAGGGGATCTCAGGAAAACTACTGCTTATCAATTTTTTTAATTTTTTTTTTGGGGGGGAGGGAAGTATAACGGTGATTTGAAAAGTTTGGTTAAAAATACAAGTTAAACAACTATTAAATAAACAACCCCCAAACCCCCCAATAGTTATTTCTCAACATAGTCTCCAGTGAGTATCCAGTTTTTCCATCCTGACAAAAAAATAGGTTTTGTCAAATTAAAAAAAAAATATTAAACTTTTTTTTAAAGAACTTTTTCAAAACTGTCCTTGTAGAATTTGGCTACATTTTAGTACTTGTGACTTGGATTGGCCACTGTTAGAAATCATGATAATGGGCTACATGAGCCTTTAGGCTAACCTGGTATAGCAACTCTTAGTCTTATAATGACTGAGACTTATGACTTCTAGGATCTGGGAGGAGCTTGAGTGAATTGTCTTTCGGCCACAGACTGTTGCTGCAGTGACTGGGTTGAATTAAGTTGGGAGAGGATATAAACTGGGGAAAAGAATCTTCAGGTATTTTCAAGTATCCCCAAGTATGGAAGGAATTCTGAACCCCTTATTTTGGCAAAAAACACAGCTTGCAGCTTCTCCTCAACAGATTGCCTTCTCTTATTGTTTCTTAAACATTAGCTGCTCTGTCACACTGAAGACCAAACAGCCAAATACATGCACCCTCTTTGACAAGAGAAAACTTGTTATCAGTCAGTTTCTTTCCTTTTAGAGATGTTATCAAGTTGGTTCTTGTCAAAGAGACTGCATGAACTTGACTGTTTTGTTTTGTGATGTCATAACGGATGATATGGTCACAAATTTTCCAATTGCAGAAAACAAAACTTCAAAACTAATTCATTAGATTTGCTGTCAAAAATATTATGCAAAACCACTTACCAATTTGAAAATTATGGAGAACTGAACAAACATATGCTGCTGCTTCAGGATTTTATACATTTGATGGTTATTTTTTAAAATCTTTTTTTGTACTGTAGGGT
This sequence comes from Geotrypetes seraphini, assembly GCF_902459505.1. Taxonomy (NCBI): domain Eukaryota; kingdom Metazoa; phylum Chordata; class Amphibia; order Gymnophiona; family Dermophiidae; genus Geotrypetes; species Geotrypetes seraphini. The sequence goes on from NC_047090.1 coordinate 110,007,221, forward strand.
TACTATTTAAGTTTATAAGATTCAACTAAAGAACAAGTACATTATATAAATTAGGAGCCTTGCATTGGAGGTTACTATGGAGGGAATGAAGTCTAGCCAGCATTCTACAACAGTGTTCTTTAGTGTATGGCCTAATGGCCAGTGGTGGTCCTAGAGACTTCTGGGGCAGCCCTCCATTTTTTAAAATTGCTTTTTTTTTTTTCCTTGCCTCTCTACCAAGTTCATGATTGGGGGGGAGTGGATGAGGGGAAGGGTGCTTGGAGGAGAAGGCATTTCTCAATAGTTGAAGAGAATGAATTTGTAAATGATCCACCACCTTCAGGATATGCCCAATAAAAGGTTTGAAGGTTGGTGAGGTTGATGTCATTGACACATTCTGGTCAACAGTGTCATGGCCTTACATGGGAAGATATTTGGCAGCTCTTCTTTAGCGCATATGGATCCAAAGTGGCCAGACAAAATGAATGAAGACAACTGCTCTACAGGGTTCTCTACCCAATCCTAGGAATATACACAGCTTGTCTAGATTTCAGGATATTCACAATGAATATGCATGAGATTGCATGCACTGTTTCTGCTTTATACAGATCTCTTATATAAAAGTTCATTGTGGATATCTGTAGACTTGACTGCCTGGATGTGTCTGGGTAACTAGGTTGAGAACATGTAGTGTCTGTACTTAATAGGTTTTAGAGGGCACCTTTGTGTACTGGCTTCTGACTGGGAATGAAACTGGTGGTTGGGTAAGATTGGGGGGTGTGTGGAAGGATTAGTAATGGAAGAAAATTCCTAGGTAGTTTCTATAGTATGGTATTCTTCTCTTCTCTTAGCCTAGTTTAAAGATAGTATAGACAGGTCTATATACAATAATAAAGCTGTGGGTGAGGAAAGTGGAATACTGATGCAAGCATAGGTAATATCAAACAAGTCCTACAAGTGCATATTCTCGTCCTACATTTTGAGGGAAAATTTGTTTAAAGTAATTTATCAATGGGTAAAGGTTGTTGAACATCTGTGTGCTTGTTCTATTACTATATTAGTACCTGCGTTGCAACAATACTCATGAACAAGTTAAAAAAAAATCTGAAGCATTTCCTTCATTTTTCTTTCCTTGCTAAGGTATTTTGTATGGAAGAATTTTTAGTGCCACTTTTCTTTTTTTACAGTGAAACAAACCCAAAGGAGGAGTATGTAATGTAATATTACCCTAGAAAGATAGTGTGTTTGTGTGTGTTTATTTGTAAAGTGATATTTTTGATAGGTATATTCTCTTTAAACCAAATTCCAGTTTTAGCAGCAAGTTTACAGCAAAAATTTTAAGCTATTCATTGACTTGAAATGGGGGAGGGGATGTTTCCCAGGCTCTGCTCAACGAATAAGTCCCTTCTATCTGTTCCCTTCTCTTCCTCTGTCAACTCCAGACTCTGTCCTTTTAATCTTACTGCACCATATGCCTGGAATAAACTGCCTGAATCCCTACGGCGGGCTTTGTCTCTGCCAGTGTTCAAGTCCAAGTTAAGTCTACCTTTTCGAGACTGCTTTCAATTCCTAACTCTTCTCTGCATCCCCAACCCTCTATATCAGGGGTGCCCAAACTTTTTGGGCTTGCGAGCTACTTTTAAAATGACCAAGTCAAAATGATCTACCAACAATAAACCACAAAGCACACTGAAAGGCAGAGAAAATGTTAATTATCATTCCTATTCCGGTCAAGGTAGATGACTATTCAATGTCACCTGAGTAACAACCATACAAAAATAGACAAATATACCCCCTCCCTTATTACTAAACTGCGATAGCAGTTTTTAGCGCAGGGAGCTGCGCTGAATGCCCTGCACTGCTCTCGACGCTCATAGGCTCCCTGCGCTAAAAACTGCTATTGCAGTTTAGTAAAAGGGAGCCAAAGTCAAAATATAGATAGCAGACATAAATTCTCAAAACGGACACATTTTGATCACTAAATTGAAAATAAAATCATTTTCCTACCCTTATTGTCTGGTGATTTCATGAATCTCTGGTTGCACTTTCTTCTTCTGACGGTGCATCCAATATTTCTTCCCTTCTTTCAGCCTCCTGTATGCTTCCTCTCCTCCAGACTTCATTCTCTCTCCCAACTTTTTCTTTCTTTTTCCCTGCCCCCTTCTTTTTTTCTGTCTCCCTGCCTCCCTTTCTTTCTTTCTCTCTCTCTCTCCATGCCCCCTTTCTTTCTGTTTCCCTTCTTTCTTTGTCTCCCTGCCCCCCTTCTTTCTGTCTCCGTGCCTGCCCCCTTTCTTTCTTTCTCCCTGCCCTCACCCAAGCCACTAGGTTTGCCACCGCTGCAATCGGAGAACAGGCCCCCAATCCACTAGGTTTACCGCTGCCACCAGCGGGGAATAGGCCCCCATGCCACCGCTGCCCCAAGATCTCCCTGCAGAAGCATCGCGTTTACCAGCATTCCACTCCCCGATGTAAATTCTGACGTCAGAGAGGAAGTTCCGTGTCAGCCAGGCAGTGATTGGCTGGCCCAAAACTTCCTCTCCGACATCAGAATTGATGTCGGGGAGAGGAATGCTGGTTGGTTCAACGCTTCTGCAGGGAGAGCTTGGGGCGGCGGTGGGGGATGTCGGGGAGAGGAAGGCTGATCGGTCCAGTAGATTGGGATGGCAACATGAGTCTATCAGGGAGCCCGGGATGGGCTCTGCGATCGACTCGTGTTGCCTTCCTGATCTATTGGTCAATCACGATCGACATATTGAGCACCCCTGCTCTACATGGGTTAAAGACTGGCTCAGTGGCAGACTTCAAAGGTGGTGATAAATGGCACTCCCTCCGAAACGTCGGAGGTGTTCAGTGGAGTACCGCAGGGCTTGGTCCTGCGTCCAATCCTATTTAATATCTTCGTAAGGGATCTATCTCAGGGACTTCAGGGTAAAATTGCATTATTTGCCAATGATGCTAAATTATGTAATGTAGTGGGCGGAGGTACCGTACCCGTCAGTATGACACAGGACCTATTGGAGAAATTGTCTACTATTTGGCAGCCGAGTTTTAATGCCAAGAAGTGTAAAGTTATGCACCTTGGTAACGGAAACCCTTGCAGAACCTACATTCTGAACGGTAAGACCTTAACTAGAACCGTTACAGAACGGGACCTGGGAGTAATCATTAGTGAAGATATGAAGGCTGCCAATCAAGTGGAGAAAGCTTCAGCCAAGGCTAGACAAATGCTAGGTTGCATCCGGAGAAGGTTCGTCAGCCGAAAACCCGGTGATAATGCTGCTTTACAGGTCCATGGCCAGACCACATCTGGAATACTGTGTTCAATTTTGGAGGCCACATTATCAAAAGGATGTGCTGAGAATAGAGTCGGTTCAGAGATTGGCCACTAGGATGGTCTCAGGACTCAAGGATCTCCCATATGAAGAACGTCTAGGTAGATTGCAGCTATACTCTCTCGAGGAACGCAGAGAGAGGGGAGACATGATAGAGAAGTTCAAATATGTTACTGGCCTTATGGAGATGGAAGAAGACATCTTTTTCCTTACAGGACGTATGGCAACAAGAGGGCATCCGCTAAAAATCAGGGGTGAGAGATTTCATGGGGACATTAGAAAGCATTTCTTCACCAAAAGGGTGGTTGATCTTTGGAATGATCTTCCACTTCAGGTAGCAGAGGCCAACAATGTGCTCGCTTTTAAGAATAAATGGGATAAACATTTGGGTTCACTTCGAGGAAGTGCTTAGGGGGGTGGGTTATCCAAGTGGGCAGACTTGTTGGGCCGTTGGCCATTTTCTGCCGTCATACTCTGTTTCTATGTTTATATCATGTCTGTCTGTCCAAGTTAGTCCCTGCTCAGAAGAGCTTACAATCTATCTATTTAATGTCAAAATGTACAGTGCTGCGTACACCCTTCAGCATTATAGAAGTGTTAAATAGTAGTAGTAGTAGTAGTATGTTTTCCTGCTTCCCCGCCACACACTGAGCAACCTTTTTGTAGCTGCGTATTGTCAAGATATGTTTTTAATTTTGGAGTCTCTCTCCTTTCCATCTCATAATCTCTGTTGCAGGAAGTGTCGTTATCTTGTCTTTGCCTGGGCAAGTTTTAAATCCCAGTGGGAAATTTTTTGATAGGATATTTGCATTTGGAACTGTCTTTAACAGATACTGTCATATATGCAAGAAGAAATAGTACAGCTGGGGGATGCAGTGCAACACATAACTCAGTTTAGCAATTAAATGTGGGAGTAGCAAACATTTTGTTTCTGACCTAACCGTGAGAAAATCCTAGGTGCTACACCTTTGGGTGTTCCACACTTTTGCCTAAAGCATGTTCAGAATGTTTGGTTTTCTTAGATGGGAGGGCAGTTGTATCCATGTTAGCATCTCCTTAGTTAGTTATTGGCACCCTGTATATGAAGAAACCAGTTTGACTCCTGGAAAACCTTGGACATGTCATTATGAACTGTTATGAGAAAAAGAAGCATTTAAGGTCTCAGGGCAATGAGTTGGCAGGATTCAAATGATTTCTTCTGCACAATAAGTAACAAACAGAAATAAAGCATTGTTTCTCCTTCAGGTCATTGCTAATGCTAAGGTTTGGATTGAGGAACCGTAGTTCTAGAGAAGTGATAAAAAATGTAATTGGTGGTATGCTAGTGTAAAACTTAATCTAGTCTTTAGCAGTTCAAATAATAAGTTTGGTGTAAAAAAAAAAAAAAAGATTTATGCTGGGTTTTACTAAATGGCGCTAAGAGGTTTATAGCATGGGCTGGTGAGGTAAATGCTCTGACACTCATAAGAATTCTGTTAGCATTCGAGCATTTACCTTGCTGGCCTGTACTTTAAACCTCTAGTACCGTTTAGTAAAAGGAGCCATTAATTAACCATCCCTTTTATAAAACCGTTTTTTAGCACTGGCCACAATGGTAACAGCTCCGATGCTCATAGGAATTCTATGAGCATTGGAGCATATTGCTTTATGATGCCTCTAAAGGCATGGTGAGTAGTGATTAAGATTAATCTATGATCTATGAAAATCTAAGATTTCTTAGCAACAGCAGAACATAAATCCAGAGACCAAAGGGATAGCACACATCTACCAGCAGGTGGAGATAGAGAAACTGATTAACAGGTGGTCCTATTGGCTGGCACGCCTTCTGCATCTTCAGTATGCTCTATCTCCCAGCAGGTGATGGTTGCTATTCAACTAGCTCCTGGATTCTGGATATGACTGGATAGTTATTTTCTCCTGTTGAGGTTTCTCTTCAGTGAGACAGGGGTGTCCGGCTGAACGGTGCCGGCGTTAGGGGTTACACCTGCCCCCCCCCCCCAGGTCCCTGCCTTACTCTCCCTCCAATGATAGAGGGTCTGACTGGGTCTCAATTTTTCTTCTTTCCCTTCACTGTAAAAAAAAAAAAAAGACCAAAGTAATTATTAAATATTTCTGCCTTCATAGTGCTGAGCAACCGGTATCTGCCGGTACTATCAACAAAGTTGTGAGTATATGTTTTATTTGAACTTCTTTTCTGGTTTCTGGTTGTGGTGGAGCTGTGGGCTTGGTGTGAATCTACAGAAGGAATATGTTTTTTTATCAAATGCTATCTTTTGTAGAGTTGTGGAAATGGTTTATCGACTGACTAGTAAATTTACATTTGTATGAAGTTTATTCAGTAAAGGGCTTCGGATATGTGGATAGAGAGCTCAATTGATAGAACTGGTGCCTTGCCGCGTGTTGTAGGCGCGTGCTTGTTTTCATACTCTGGCAGCAGCGCCACAGCGATAGTGAGATTTCTCTCCGAGGCGGACTGTGCTTGGCAGTTCCCATTGCTGGGTGGAGGTGAATATTTGGACGGCTCCGGGTGTGTTCTTCACATAGCTGGTTCCTGACTGAGTGCAAGAGGCACGTGCTTATTTTCCTAAGTTGAGGAGAACGAAGCAGCGTTCATTTATTTCTCTCCAATGTTCATTTTAAGCATTTTATGCCATGACAGTGGGAAAAATATTTTAATAGTTGGCTTAGGGTAGGTTTTTAATGCACTTTTGATAGAGCTGGCTCATTTCAGCATGAAACAGGCACACACTTGCGTCTCCGGCGCTAGCAGGAGCACTGCAGCATTCACAGGGTTTATTTTGCAGCTGACTTAGGTCACTGTATCCCATGGCTTCCATGTTTTTGGGGTTCTATGCATTGGGAGTGTTTAAACAGTTTTTGCCAATTGCTGTGATATACCTTGTATGTGTGTTTCCCCACTCTCTCTACTTGAAAAGACTTAACTACTTTAATTGGGACTGTACTGTTACACCTCACAATGCTTAAGAAAGAGATTCTGCCCTGTGCTCAGCCACCCAATTTTGTTTTTTTTTTTTTTTGCCGTAATGGGTCGGCAGAAGGCAAATTACTGCACAGTGATGTCAGCGGCATGAGAGTACCCTGTGTTTCATACGGGTATCTTCTTGTCTCTCTTGGGGTCCCTGAAGGGTGAGTCTATGGAGGTTTAGAGATTTTTCCGGAGCTAAGGGAAGTTATTCCATTTACTTCATAGTGCCTAAGACAGGGGAATTGATCAGATGGGGGCTGGCTTTCTCAGAGTTAGACATTTAGTTTCTCAGAGTTAGACATTTCCGGAGAAAAACTGAGAATATTTACAATTTCCCTATGAACACCGAATTAGCACTATCTTTGCTTGGCTCTCATTGTACAGCGCTATTAGTTTTGGGAGATGCCATTTGGCCTAGTCATGGCTCCACGACCATTTTAGAAAATGTGGGCAGTAGTGGTGTTTTGGCGCAAACAGGAGATTTCTTTTATTTGAACTTCTTTTCTTCAATTCTTTGATGTGAATCTTCAAATTTCCAAAGAGCTCTTTTCTCCTGTACTAATTATTGGAATACTGGGGGATGTTCACGTAGGAGAGGAATGTGTTTCTTCCCAGAGACTGGGACGACAGGTTACAGTCTCAGGTTTGCCTTGTTCCGTCACCAAGAACAAGAGTATGGGATTCTATACAGGTTCTAGGATCTATGGTAATGATTCCACTGGGAACTTTGGCTAGCTTTCACGTGAGAACGCTACAGCAGTTGCTTTTGTTCCAGTGGTTCGCAGTATCTCAAAGCTCCAATTGTAGTATCTAGTAGGCTCCTCAAGCATCGCTCAATATAATTTGGTGGCTTATCAAGATTAATATTTTCAAAGGCATGCCTCGGTCTTTGCTGGACTGGCTCATAGTCACCAAACATCCCAGGCTGTCCCCATATTTACAATTTTTTTTTATTTTTTTGCAGGACGGTTGTGCTAAGGGACTGTCTCTCAGTTCGTTGAATATGCAGGTTGCAGCCTTAGCCTGTTTCTGGGGGCATCTTCAAAATTCTTCTATTGCAGCATATCCTGATATGGTGCGGATTCTCAAAGGAGTCATTTGCCCTCCAAAACAGTATCTGTCCTGAATGGAACCTTAACTTCACTGCTAACTTGTCAGGGCTGTGAAGTCGGAGGAAATTTTGGGTACCTGGAGTCGGAGTCGGAGTTGCCAAACAATGCACCGACTCCGACTAAATTTAGATTGGAAATAAAAAAAGCAAGTTTAAATGTCCCAATTCACAAAAAGTTATAATTAATGACTTCTCTACTGTAAGAATAAAGACCAATGCATGCAGTGCCTCACGTAACCGCAAAACGAACACGTGCTTCACTATATGGCACGCAACGCACAATTCGGAGCACCAATACTTATAAATGTATTCTCCCTTGTTGTTGTTTACAACTTATTTCCAACGTTCAACAAGGTTTTCAATACCTTGTTGGTAGAAATCACCTGGTGTAGACTCGAAAAATTCATCCAACCAAGCTCTCCCACCATACGCACAACATCTTTATAAGCGGATGAAGATCTTGTTTCACGTGCAGGGTCGTTTGTTTACCGGAGTCGGAATCAGAAGTACAAAAAACTGAGGAGTCGGAGTCGGATCATTTATCTACCGACTCCACAGCCCTGAACTTGGTGCTGTGTGCTTTTCAAGCCCCTTCACAAGTCTACACTGAAAGATTTTACTCTGAAGGCAGTGTTTCTGGTGATGATCACCTCTTCAAGTCATATTTGAGCATCATGCTGTTTCGTATAGGAACCTCTTTCTTTGGTTTTCAGAGGCCAGGGTTACGGTTCGTCCCATGCCCTCCTTTTTGCCTAAGATTGTGTCTAGCTTCCATTTGAATCAGCCTGTATTTCTTCTATCCTTTTGTGAGGAGGATTATCTGGAGGGCTTTGAGCAGCTCCGTCTGTTGGATGTGAAACAGGTTTTGCATTGATATCTGCAAGTGACAAACGAGTTTTGCCAGTTGGATCACCTGTTTGTGCTTTTTGGTGGGGGTCGTCCTAGGGGTGACTTCCAAAGCCTCCATTGCTCACTGGGTTCAAGAGGCAATTTCATCTGCCTATATTTTTGGCATGCAGGTCAGCCCTGGTGCATTCCTGGTATTATTGGTGCATTCCACAAGAGCTCTTGTGACTTTGTGGGCGGAGTTGTGTATGTTTTCTTTCGATAAGATTTGTCGCGTGCCCACTTGGTTGTTGGTGCATACCTTTCCTAAGCATTACAGAGTAGATTTGGTGGCACAGTAATATGTCCTATGGGACATTGGTTATCTCGGGGGGGGGGGGGTGTATGTGTGTTATCTTCCCTCCCTAGTTGAGGATTGCTTTACTACATCTCATCCTTCTGGATTCATTTGCTGCTGATGACTGGGAAGATGGGGCTTCCCTGACAATTTTATTTCCCTTAGTCGCAGCAGATGAATCTAGAGTCCCATCCTGGTCTCTTTTTGGCTGCTGATCGGTTACTGCAAGTACAGTTGATGTCTGTTTCAATATCTTCAGGTTAGGTTTTGTTAAGGTTTGTTCCAATTTTACACAGTTGTTATTGTTGCTGCCAGAAGTTGATAACATTGTGCAGAGGAGGGAGCCGGGATTAACAGTTAGGTTTCTTCTGCTTTGGGACGAGTAGTACTGAGGAGCCAGAGAACATGCCATCCTACTGTATAGACATCTCGTGCAGCTCTGTGCTTTCTATCTCAGTCTTCTGGTAGATGGACATAACCTATCTGTCTGGATTTGTTTGCTGTGACTAAGGGAAAGAAAATTATCAGTTAAGCCCTAATTTTACCTTCACTTAAATCCAAATGCAGCTTCTGCAGTTTTTTGGGGTTTTTTTTTTTATGACATCATTTGTGTCTTGTCTGCCTTCAAGTTCAAGTTTCAAGTTTTATTTATATTTGATTAATCGCTTAATTAAAATTGTTTCTAAGCGAATTACAATATATAAAAGTAACATATAACTAAACATATTATTAAAATAGGAGATAACATATAAGATGTTATAAAACTAGCAATTTATACAATAAATACAATTTAAAAAAAAAAGGGAGAATTTACATAACAAGTATATAATGAGCTAATAAATTTATACAATAATGAAAATGATATCAACATAAAAGATTCAAGAAAAAAGCATGGAAAAGAAGAAGAAAGAGAACGAGAGAGAGCTCAAAAGTAATTTATAAGTTATAAGTTAAATGATGTGGCAACAAGAGTCTTGTCTGCTGATCAGATTCCTACCACTTGCAATGTCTGATAGACAATCCAATTATCTTCCCAGATAATGTAAAAATACAGGAAAACAAATCTTTGGGAAGGTTCTACCAAAACCAGATCAAAATGGAAGGCTCTATTGTATTTAATATTGTCCCTTTTTATCCTCTATAATAAAATCCTAAGTGCGCATGCCACTGTGGTCCCTGGGTCCGTACCGAATTTGATTTTCAAACACGGAGGCAGGGAACACGCCAGCGACTTCCCCCTCCCGCCCTCACTCCATCTAACAGCGGTTTCAGACTTGCGGCCCCACAGGAACTGTTCTGCGGCCCGCGGTCTGACCGGCTCCCTTACCCTTGCTGAAGTTATTTTTAAGTTTAAAGCCGCCGTGGCAGCTCCTCTCACGAGCCGCACCTGACGTCACGTCAGAGAGAAGGCTTCCTATGCAGGCGCGGATCGTTAGAGGAGCAGAGGAGGCAGCTTTAAACTCAAAAATAACTTTGGCAAGGGTAAGGGAGCTGGCCAGAAATGCTGCTGCACAGGAAAGTGGGCTGGGGGAGGGAAATGCTGCTGCTGCTGCACAGGGAAATGGAGTGGGAGGGAATGCTGCTGTTGCACAGGGAAGTGGGGTGGGGGAGGGAAATGCTGCTGCACAAGGAAATGGAGGGGGAGGGATGCTGCTGCTACACAGGGAAGTGGGGGGGAGGGAAATACTGCTGCTGCATAGGGAAGGATGGGAGGGAAATGCTTCTGTAGCACAGGGAAGTGGGATGGGGGAGGGAAATGCTGCTGCTGCACAGGGAAATGGAGGGGGAGAGAATGCTGTTGCTGCTGCTGCACAGGGAAGTGGGGTGGGGAGGGAAATGCTGCTGCACAGGGAAGGGTGGGAGGGAAATGCTGCTGCACTTGGAAGTGGGTGGGGGGGAGAGGGAAAGCGGGCCATGGGAGGGAAATACTGCTGCTGCATAGGGAAGGATGGGAGGGAAATGCTGCTGCACAGGGAAGGGTGGGAGGGAAATGCTGCTGCACTTGGAAGTGGGCGGGGGGAGAGGGAAAGCGGGCCATGGGAGGGAAATACTGCTGCTGCATAGGGAAGGATGGGAGGGAAATGCTTCTGTAGCACAGGGAAGTGGGATGGGGGAGGGAAATGCTGCTGCTGCACAGGGAAATGGAGGGGGAGAGAATGCTGTTGTTGCTGCTGCACAGGGAAGTGGGGTGGGGAGGGAAATGCTGCTGCACAGGGAAGGGTGGGAGGGAAATGCTGCTGCACTTGGAAGTGGGCGGGGGGGGGAGAGGGAATGCGGGCCATGGAGAGAACTTGCTTTGCTTTGGGGGGAGGGGTGTGCTGGGGGCCAGTGAGCAATCTTGGTTTGCTTTGGGGGGAGACAGAAGGGGGCCAAGGAGAAAGACAGAAAGACAGGCAGGCAGCACACGAGAACGAAAGACAGCGGGCAGGGAGAGAGACAGAAAGAAAGACAGGGGGCAGAGAGAGAGAGACAGACAGAAAGAAAGACAAGACAGTGGGAGGGAGAGAGAGAAAAAGAAAGATAGACAGCGGGAGAGAGACAGAAAGAAAGGAAAAAAGAGACAGGGGCCGGGAGAGAGACAGACAGAAAGAAAGAAAGAAAGACAGACAGCGGGAGGGAGAGAGACAGGAAGAAAGAGACAGGGGCAGAGAGAGAGACAGAAAGAAAGAAAGACACAGACATCTATTCTAGCACCCGTTAATGTAATGGGCTTAAGCACTAGTATTTTAATAATAGGCTTGTGCAGATGGGGGACAAAGTTCACAGGGATGGGGACAAACATTGTCCCTGTGTAATTCTCTAGCTGTGTCACAGAATATTCCTAAAAAAGTAGTCGGGAGGAGAACCTTTGTTTCATTTTATGTGAATAATCTTGACTCAACACAGGTCTCTGCAATAATACCTGCATCAGATGTCCATGAATTCTGAGGCAACACCGTGAGCAATGTAAACATATGTTTATGAAAACACAATTAAAACAGGAAAAAGGCAGCATGTCTCTGTAAAACCACTGTTTTTCTTTGTGAGTATAGCCTGGCGCATTAACACATTTTTTCTGTTTTTAATTGTGGTTTCATAAATGTATCTTACTGCTGTCTCAGAATTTATAGACTTTTGATACAGGTATTATCCCAGGACAAGCAGGCAGCATATTCTTAATGCATGGGTGACGTCACCGACGGAGCCCCGGTACGGACCTTTTTAACTAGAAAGTTCTAGTTGGCCGCACCGCGCATGCGCGAGTGCCTTCCCGCCCGACGGAGGAGTGCGTGGTCCCCAGTTTCTTCGTTTCCGCGGAGCGAAGAAGACGCATGTGTTTTCAACAGCCGTTGAAAAACTAATTTTTGCCTTCCCGCTCGTGTATTTTCTCACTTTTTCCTATTTTTCTTATCGGATTCCCTTATTTTTGTTTTAATAAAAAAAAAAGTCGAGTTTTCCTTATTTTTTCAGGCCGGCCCCGGCGGGGCCTGTTGCCACCATACAGGCCTCCGGATTCAATTTTGCGGAGGCCGTGTTTCCCTTCATGCCCCCTCAACCGGGTTTTAAGAAGTGCCAGCGGTGTGCACGCCTGATCTCCTTCACCGACCCACACAATTGGTGCCTCCAGTGCTTGGGTCCAGAGCATCGGGCTGACACCTGCACCCGCTGTGCTATGCTTAAAAAGCGTACTTTGAAAAATCGGCAGATCCAGCAAAATATTTTGTTTGGTACCGGATCTGCCATGGAACCAGCTGCGACGTTGACGGCACCACAAAAGTCGGCACCGACGACATCGACACTTCCTCGGGGTCGTTGGGCCCAGGTAAGCCGGCTAAGAAGCCTCCCACTTCCCTTGAGCGCCCTCCTGCCACGGTTGCGACACCGGCCCTCCCGGCCCCGCACCAGCCCCGCAAACGCTCCGCTCCGATCTCGGTGAGTGCCTCATCATCGGCCTCCTCATCGCCGGAGCGTAGAGCGGCACCTATGGCACCGAAGAAGAAAAAAGCGGTACCGGTGCCTCCCCTGGACGACCGCATCGCGGCCATACTCCAAACACAGTTACAGGAGCAGCTGCAACAACAGCTCCAACAACTGTTGCCGGCGTTGCTGGCACCGCACCTTCCAGTACAGGACCGGTCCGAGCCTCACACTGTCCCATCGGTGTCGACCCCCTCGGTACCGATTAATACTTCCATGCCGGTGCTCTTGGCAGAAACACCTACAGTACATACCCGTGATGCTGCCAACCCTGTCCGGTCCCAGGAACGACATCGGTCTTCCTCACCCGGTACCGCCTAGGTGCGCTCAGGCAAATCTCTTTCAAAGACCCGCCATGCCGAGCCCTCCACACCGATGTCCAAACGTACGCACCCCGACGTTAGGGACCCAGATTTGTGGGAAGACTCCCCTCACGGTACCGAGGAGGACCCTTCATCAACCGATGAAGAACCCTCCAAGACCGACACCGTCTCAAAACCAGAGCAATCCTCTTTCTCCAAATTCCTTAGGGAGATGTCAGCAGCTCTTTCCATTCCCTTAGAGTCCGACTCTAAAAAGTCTCAGGCTTTCCTCGATGCCCTAGACTTTGAGCAACCTCCCAAAGAATTTCTGAAGTTGCCCGTCCACGACATCTTACGGGAAACTTTCTATAAAAACTGGGAAGCTCCCCTCACGGTTCCTGGAGCCCCTCGTAAATTGGATAGCTTGTACCGGGTTATTCCAATCCCAGGGTTTGACAAACCTCAATTGCCCCACGAGTCCCTCCTGGTGGAATCTACTTTGAAAAAATCTCAGGGTTCCAGTGTATATGCCTCCACCCCTCCTGGCAGAGAGGGAAAAACCATGGATAAATTTGGTAAGCGCCTTTTCCAAAATGCCATGTTAGCCAATAGAGCCAACAACTACACTTTCCACTTCTCCTTCTACATGAAGCATCTGGTGCAACAGCTCTCCTCCTTTCAGAAATATCTTCCTGATCGTAAGGTCCCTCTTTTCCAGCAACATATTTCCAGCCTCCTCCAACTCAGGAAATTCATGGTTCGCTCCATCTACGACTCATTTGAGCTGACCTCTCGCGCATCTGCCATGGCGGTGGCCATGCGCCGTTTGGCATGGCTGAGAGTCTCTGACCTAGACATTAACCACCAGGACCGCCTGGCTAACGCACCTTGTCTGGGTGATGAACTCTTCGAAGAGTCCCTGGACTCAACAACCCAGAAACTCTCAGCACATGAGACCAGGTGGGACACTCTGATTAAACCTAAAAAGAAGACTCCACCTGCTCGCACCTACAGACAGCAGTCTTCCTACCAGCGCAGGTTCTCGGCCAGACCTCTCAACCCGCCTCAACAGCAGCCACGTCGACCTCGGCAACAACATCAAACTCAGGCTCGCTCTCAGTCTCACCAACCTGCCAAGCCTCTACCTCCGTCAAAACCATCTCAGCCCTTTTGACTCTTTTCTCCAGGGCATAGCCAGTCTCCCAACATCATTGCCTCTTCCTCAGCCTATCGGAGGACGCCTCCAACTCTTCCTCAGCCGTTGGAAGGTCATCACATCAGACCAATGGGTCCTCAACATCATTCGCCACGGCTACTCTCTCAACTTCCAGACTCTTCCACCAAACAATCCTCCCGTAGAGTCTGCTTCTCACTCCTCCCAAACCCCCCTCCTTCTGAGGGAGGTCCAATCCCTCCTTCTTCTCAATGCCATCGAAGAGGTGCCTCCGGACCAAAGGGGTCAGGGATTCTACTCCCGCTACTTCCTGGTTCCCAAGAAGACAGGAGACCTCCGCCCCATCCTCGATCTCAGGGACCTCAACAAGTGTCTGGTCAAAGAGAAGTTCAGAATGCTCTCCCTGGCCACGCTTTACCCTCTTCTCTCTCAACACGACTGGCTATGTTCCCTGGACCTCAAAGAGGCCTACACTCACATCCCCATCAATCTGAATTCACGTCGCTACCTCCGCTTTCAGATTCAGCACCGCCACTATCAGTACAAGGTACTACCTTTTGGCTTCGCATCATCGCCCAGGGTGTTCACCAAGTGCCTTATTGTGGTAGCGGCCTTCCTCAGGTCTCACAACCTCCAGGTGTTCCCCTACTTGGACGATTAGTTGGTGAAAGCAACTACATCTCCACTTGTGCTGCAAGCCACTCATCGCACCATTTCTTTCCTCCATCTCTTGGGGTTCGAGATCAACTACCCCAAGTCGCATCTGCTTCCCACACAGCGACTTCAGTTCATCGGAGCAGTTCTCGACACCACTCTGATGAGGGCGTTTCTCCCCTTCGACCGACACCGGACCCTGCTCCACCTCTGTCGTCAGGTGCTCCTTCATCAAACCATCCCAGCTCGACAGATTATGGTTCTCTTGGGCCACATGGCCTCGACAGTCCATGTACTTCCTCTGGCGCGACTCCACCTCAGGACACCTCAGTGGACTCTAGCCAACCAATGGTCACAGACCACGGATCCTCTTTCTCATCCCATCTCTGTGACATCGTCTCTTCAGCAATCTCTTCAATGGTGGTTGAACTCCTCCAATCTTTCCAGGGGGTCTACTCTTTCATCTACCCCCTCACTCCATGATCATAACCAAGGATGCCTCCCCCTATGCGTGGGGAGCTCACCTGGGAGATCTATGCACCCAGGGACTCTGGACCCCTCAGGAGCGTCAACATCACATCAATTTCCTGGAACTCAGAGCCATGTTCTATGTGCTCTCAAGGCCTTCCAGCACCTTCTCTGCCCTCAGGTTCTTCTCCTGTGCACAGACAATCAAGTCGCCATGTACTACATAAACAAGCAAGGCGGCACCGGATCTCGCCTCCTCTGTCAGGAGGCTCTCCGCATCTGGACCTGGGCCACGGACCACAGTCTCTTCCTCAAGGCTGTCTACATCCAGGGCGAACAGAACTCCCTGGCCGACAATCTCAGCCGCATCCTTCAACCTCACGAGTGGACTCTGGACCCCCCAACACTCCGCTCCATCTTTGCTCGCTGGGGCACTCCACAGGTGGACCTTTTTGCAGCTCCTCACAACCATCAGCTGCCCCAGTTCTGTTCTAGACTCTTCTCTCCTCACCGTCTGGCCCCGGATGCATTCCTGCTCGACTGGACGGATCAGTTCCTCTATGCCTTTCCTCCACTGCCTCTGATGTTGCGGACTTTATACAAACTCCGCAGGGACAGGGCCACCATGATTCTCATCGCTCCTCGGTGGCCTCGCCAACACTGGTTCTCCTTCCTGCTTCAGCTCAGCTCCAGGGAGCCCATTCCTCTTCCTGTGTTTCCTACTCTACTTACACAGCAGCATCAGTCTCTACTACATCCCAATCTGTCTTCGCTCCACCTGACAGCTTGGTTTCTCTCGGGCTGACCTCTCCAGAGAATCTGTCTCAGCCTGTCCGTCGCATTTTGGATGCCTCCAGGAAACCGGCCACTCTCCAATGTTACCATCAGAAGTGGACCCGGTTTTCCTCTTGGTGTCTCCTGCATCATCACGATCCCACCTCATTGGCAGTGGAAACTGTACTGGACTATTTGCTCTCTCTGTCCGATGCTGGCCTCAAGTCTACCTCAATCAGAGTCCACCTCAGTGCCATCACTGCGTTTCATGAGCCTATCCTCGGAAAACCTCTCACGGCTCATCCTCTGGTTTCCCGGTTCATGAGAGGCCTCTTCAATATCAAACCACCTCTGAAGCCTCCTCCTGTCGTCTGGGACCTGAATGTGGTTTTATCAGCCCTCATGAAACCTCCTTTTGAGCCTCTTGCCACAACTTCGCTCAAACTTCTAACATGGAAGGTGCTTTTCCTCATTGCCATCACCTCTGCCAGGAGGGTTAGTGAGCTGCATGCACTGGTCGCCGATCCACCATTCACTGTTTTTCACCATGACAAGGTGGTTCTGCGTACCCATCCTAAATTCCTCCCCAAGGTGGTCTCGGCTTTTCACCTCAACCAGTCCATTGTGTTGCCTGTCTTTTTCCCTAAACCCCATTCTCATCCTGGGGAACAGGCGTTGCACACACTGGATTGTAAGCGTGCCCTTGCATACTACCTTGACCGTACCAGGGCTCACTGCTCATCTCCTCAGCTCTTTCTGACCTTCGATCCTAACCGTCTAGGTCGTCCTGTCTCTAAACGGACGCTTTCCAACTGGCTTGCTGCCTGCATTGCGTTCTGTTATGCTCGGGCCGGTCTCTCACTGGAAGGTGCTGTCACGGCCCACAGGGTCAGAGCTATGGCTGCTTCTGTGGCTTTCCTCCGTTCCACGCCCATCGAGGAAATCTGCAAGGCTGCCACTTGGTCCTCAGTTCACACGTTCACTACTCACTACTGTCTGGATGCCTTCTCCAGACGGGATGGACACTTCGGCCAATCTGTGTTACAAAATTTATTTTCCTAATGGCCAACCATCCCTCCTCCCTCTCTGTTAGCTTGGAGGTCACCCATGCGTTAAGAATATGCTGCCTGCTTGTCCTGGGATAAAGCACAGTTACTTACAGTAACAGGTGTTATCCAGGGACAGCAGGCAGATATTCTTACGTCCCACCCTCCTCCCCGGGTTGGCTTCTTAGCTGGCTTATCTTAACTGGGGCCCACGCACTCCTCCGTCGGGCGGGAAGGCACTCGCGCATGCGCGGTGCGGCCAACTAGAACTTTCTAGTTAAAAAGGTCCGTACCGGGGCTCCGTCGGTGACGTCACCCATGCGTTAAGAATATCTGCCTGCTGTCCCTGGATAACACCTGTTACTGTAAGTAACTGTGCTTTATTGCCAAAACACAGCCTGTGTTGAATCTTGAGATTTTCATTTGGAACCAGGTTCTCCTACTCACCTCCCTACTATTCTTGGTTGTTTTGATGTTCCTTGAGGAAGTTGCTCTTCTCCTTTTGTTGCATTCATAGAATATATGCATGACAGAAGGACGGGACTTGGGTGTGATAGTATGTGATGATCTTAAGGTGGCCAAACAGGTTGAAAAAATACTGCGAAAGCTAGAAGGATGTTAGGGTGCATAGGGAGAGGTATGGCCAGTAGGAAAAAGGAGGTATTGATGCCCTTGCAGTGTTCTCCCCAGAAGATTTTTCCAGCCGGGTGGCATGAAAAAGTAGCCGGGTGGGGCGGGACAGGGAAATTTGGTGGTGGGGAAAATTAAGGGCTCCTTTTACTAAGATGCAATAGCGTTTTTAGAGCGTGCAGAATTGCCGCGCTACACGGCTAGAACTAACCCCAGCTCAATGCTGACGTTAGTGTCTAGCATGTGCGGCAATTCTGCGTGAGCTAAGCGCGCGGTAAACCCGCTATCGCAGCTTAGTAAAAGGAGCCCTAAATGTGTACTATTTGTGTTAGTTAATTATTATTAGTTATTTTCCAATGCTCAATATGACTGCCTTTCTTAAGGTTTGACACCTGTTCCATAATTTTTTATTAAATTTAAGAAGTATCCAATTCTAGAAGTGAATAATTAGATATTTGCCCTCTTTCAAATGGTATAGAGCAGCGTCTCTCAAACTTTTTTAACTCCGGCACACTAAACGGAGCAAATGTTTTTTGTGGCACACTAAATGCAGCAAATGTTTTTCATGGCTGAATTTGTCATGAATACCCTGTAGGTCCTAAAAGCAGGCTTGTGGATTAGATATAAATTATGAAGGCAGTGGTATACCTAGCATATGTATAACCAACACTTTCAATTGGAGACTAATGTGGTCATAAGATGTTATAGTGAGAAAATTTTGTAGAAGCAATGTGGAGCAAGTAACAGCTCTAGATGCGCTCTAAAAGAAGGAAAAAGCCTCAGAAAAGGCCCTCCCACCGCCACAAAGGTGGAAATAAAGGTGGTTAAGCGGTAACCTCACAGGCAAAACCTTCGTTTCAAAATGAGCATTTTGAGCAAAAAACTATGCTTCACATATGCAAAACACTTGATAGAGGATAAAACCACTTATCTTAAGCCGATCAGCTTAAGATAAGTGGTTTTATCCTCTATCAAGTGTTTTGCATATGTGAAGCATAGTTTTTTGCTCAAAATGCTCATTTTGAAACGAAGGTTTTGCCTGTGAGGTTACCGCTTAACCACCTTTATTTCCACCTTTGTGGCGGTGGGAGGGCCTTTTCTGAGGCTTTTTCCTTCTTTTAGAGTGCATCTAGAGCTGTTACTTGCTCCACATTGCTTCTACAAAATTTTCTCACTATAACATCTTATGACCACATTAGTCTCCAATTGAAAGTGTTGGTTATACATACAATGGTTTTCAATACATCTGAGTTTTTGTAGATACCTAGCATATGTGACACCGAGGCCTATCATTTTTTGACACCCCCCATCTGTATGGAAAACATGATTTTTAGTAACAATCCACACATCACACAAGAGTGTACCTAGGAAAAGGCAGCATCTTACATACTGCAGTGAGCAGTACATCAGTATACCCATTGTAAAACTAAGCAAGCCAGACTAGTACAGATCAATCCTACACAGTCAAGTCTAACTGAAAACCATGTCTTTCGAACACACAGAACACAGAAAACACTTTCGCCTAGTATGGAATATGTAATCACAAACTAATCCCTCTCCCTTTTACAAAACTGTAATGTGGTTTTTAGCCATGGTGGTGACAGCTCAGACTCTCATAAAATTCTGAGCAATTACCACCATGGCTGGTGCTAAAAAAACGCTCTACAGTTTTGTGAAAGGGGGGATAAAATAGAAAAACGTAGACAAAGGTTAAATTGAACCACCAAGAAGCTGGACTCTGCATACAAAGCAACACCACAGAAACAGCGATGCATCTCCCCTAAAGCAAAAAAATAAATAAATAGAATTTTTTTCTACATTGTCTTCTCTGGTTTCAGCTTTCCTCATAGTCTTGTCACTCTCTTCCTTTCATCCACTGTCTACCCTCTCTCTGCCACTTCTATATGGCATCTTCTCTCCTTGTATTCCCCTTCCATCTCTCCCTTCACCCCTATTATTCTGGCATCCATCTTCTTCCCTTCCCTCCTCCAATGGTCTGGCATCTCTCTCTTCTTCTTCCCTTCCCTCTCCCACACCCCCATGGTCTGGCATTTCACTCTCTCCTCTCCCTTCCCCCACTTCCATCAGCATCTGCCCCCTTTCTTTCCCTCCAACCCAATTCCATCCAGTATCCTTCCCCCTTATGTCTCTCTCTCCTTTCCCTGCACACCAATTCCATCAGCATCTGCCCCCTTTCTCTCCCTCCACCACCCTTCCATACCACCCTGACCCCCTTTTTCTCCCTCCACCACCCTTCTATGCTCCTCTCTCCCTCCAAACCAGCAAGATCCCATGATGACTGCTTCTGTTTCCTCTGCCCCTGGAAGATGTAAGTGACGTTGGAGGGGGTGGGCCGGCAGACGCAGGGAGTTGCGGCAAGGTTCTGCAATGACTGCAGCTGCCGGTCCACCCCTTCCGACGTCACTTACATCTTCCGGAGGCAGAGGCAGCAAATGCAGTCATCGCGGGACCTTCCTGCACTTCAGTGCGGCTGCCGACTCTGCTTCAGAATAAGTACGGCAGCTGCGCTGAGGTGCCATTTAGAGCAGCTCGGAAGGTTCTGGATCCAGCCGGCTGTGTACCACCCTAGGGCTGGCACCCGGGGCGGTCTGCCACTGTATGAGGGGACAAAAAATAATAAAAAGAATGGATAACTTGACCGATTTAGACATGTCATACAATTATAACCAAAAAAAGTCATAAAATGTAATTCTAAACTCAAAAGACTCCAGACGAAAAGCAGACTATGGAAAGGAAACCAGAAAAGACCAATCCCATAGTACTAAGATCCAAATGCTAAAATCGGGCATGTCCATTACGAAGAGACGTGTAGATCACCGCTAATCATAATGAGTGAGTCTTTAAAATATGAGATGGTAACGGATAGCCAGACCTGGTGGACGGAAGTGACAAATACTGGAGCCAAAACCAGAGCACCGTGATGAAACTTGAATGGAAATATGGATACCTATTTATACTTTTGAGTAAAACTGCAATGCGAACATGTCATAGAAAAGAATAAATAATGTGTAAACTAAAAACCAAGAACAACATATTGTAACACCGAACTCAGAATTAATGAAATAACATGCTAAAAGAACTTAACCCCCCCTAAAATAGGGCATATACATACTTAAAATGATGGCTGGTTACAAACAGTATGCCTAGACTATATAGACCTAAACAGGGCAAAAGTAAACCTATGGGAAATAAACATCTGATAATACAGAGTGTATCTTGAAAACATAAGCTGATATAGCTCAAAGACCAGCCGACCGGGTAGATGAAAAGTGAAACCTGGGAAAGATCTAAATTATTGTTCAAATGAGCTTCTATTAAAACCAAAGAATAAAACCACAGCACTCGGGAAAGTAAAAAAGGGAGAGTAAAATGGACTTACCGAAAAGGTCTCTGCACTGATGAGATAAACTCGTATGCAGAATAAATGTGAACATGCGACAGTGGGGCTATGATATTTGATCTGTTGAAAGAGGCACCAAAAAAGTGTCGGCAGTGGATTGAATGCACACTAATAGGGGAGGGGCATCGGGCTGTTAAAAAGGCTGCTTTAATAAATAAATGAAAATACTGGTGAAAAACTAAATAAAAATCCAAAACCTTGATAAAATGCCGAACCTGACTGCAAGTGGTAGTGAAAGTAGCATAAGGCACCCGTAGTACTGTTAGTGCCAGAGCTGCTTAGAATAAAGAACCGTGCTGTACATGAGGAGAAAAAAGAAAGAATGAGGTGATAAGATGTAAAGTGCTGGTTCCTCACTGCACCACTTGATAAAACTAAGGAGCGATGTTCTAGAACAAGGGTGCTCACACTTTTGGGCATGCGAGCTACTTTTAAAATGACCAAGTCAAAATGATCTACCAACAATAAAATTAAAAAAAAACACAAAGCACACTGTACGCATAGAAAATGTTAATTATCATTACTATTCCGGTTTTTTTCCAAAGAGGTCAAAGCAGATGACTATGCACCATAACCTCAGTAACAACCATACAAAAATAGACAAATACCCCCTCCCTTTTTACTAAACCACGATAGCAGTTTTTAGAACAGGGAGCTGCGCTGAATGCCCAGCGCTGCTCTTGACGCTCATAGGCTCCCTGCGCTAAAAACCACTATTGCGGTTTAGTAAAAGGGGACCATAGTATAAAATATAGACAGCAGATATAAATTCAGACACATTTTGATCACTAAATTGAAAATAAAATCATTTTTCCTACCTGTGTTGTCTGGTGATTTCATGAGTCTCTAGTTGCACTTTCTTCTTCTGACTACATCCAATCTTTCTTCCCTTCATTCAGCCTGTATGCTTCCTCTCCTCTAGACCTCATTCCCTTCCCCAACTTTTTCCTCCTCTCTCCCTGCCCTTTCTTTCTTTCTCTCTTCCTTCATGCCCCTTTCTTTTTTTCTGTTTCTCTTCTTTCTTTTTGTCTCCTGCCTGCCCTCTTTTTTTCTTTCTCCCTGCACTCCCCCAAGCCACTGCCAATGCCGCTGCCATCGGGGAACAGGCCCCCCCAAGCCGCCGCCATCGGATAACAGGCCCCAAAGCCGCCGCCGCCCCAAGCTCTCCCTGCTTTGGGCCAACCAGCATTCCTTTTTCCGACTTCAATTCTGCCTTCGGAGAGGAAGTTTCGGCCCAGCCAGGCAGCGATTGGCTGGCCAGAACTTCCTCTCCAACGGCAGAATTGACGTCGGGGAGAGAGGAAGGCTGATTGGCCCAAGATCGCGATCGACCTATTGGGAAAAATGCTGCCGGGTCCTGCCTTCGTGGAAACAGAAAGTAGGCAGGACCCGGCAGCAAGAAGAGCAAATTGTAAGCTTCACTGACCTGTCTCCCGCCTTAGCCCGTAGTGAACGCATGCTTCGGGGATCTAACATGTGCATGCTGGCTTCCCTTCTCTTCCCCCCCCCCCCCACCGTCATAACTTCCAGTTTCGGAGGGAAGAGAAGGGAAGCCGGCATGAATACGTTAGAGCCCCGGAGCATAAGTTCGCTACTGGCTAAGGCCTGAAATCTCCAAGCCGGGTTTTTTTTTTTTTTTTTTAAATGTTGAGCAGCGGCGGCAGCAGCTGAATTTAGTCGGGCGGTCATCTAAATTACCCGGCCAGCCACCCGGCTAAAAGGCCCTAGGGAGAACACTGCCCTCTATAAGACTCTGGTGAGACCTCATTTAGAATATTGTGCACAATTCTGCAAGCTGCACCTTCAAAAAGATATAAAAAGGATGGGAGTCGGTCCAGAGGAAGGCTATTAAAATGGTGAGTGGTCTTCGTTATAAGGCATATGGGGACAGACTTAAAGATCACAATCTGTATACTTTGGAGGAAAGGCAAGAGAGGGGAGATATGATAGAGACATGTAGATACCTTTGTGGTATAAATGCGCATGAGTTGAGTCTCTTTCAATTGAGAGGAAGCTTTGGAATGAGAGGGCATAGAATGACATTGAGGTGGTAGGCTCAGGAGTAATCTAAGGAAACACATTTTTATAGAAAGGGTGTTAGATGCATGGAACAGTCTTCCAGTAGAGGAGGTGGAGACAGAGACTGTCTGATTTCAGGAAAGCCTGGGATAGGCACGTGGGATCTCTTGGAGAGAGGAAGAGATAATGGTTACTGCGGATGGGCAGACTGGATGGTCCATTTGGCCTTTATGTGTCATCATATTTCTATGAATGAATATGTACTTAGCTTGGTCATATAATTATGATGAGTAGAAGACATCTGTATGGCCTTTTTGTTCTTTAGCTTTGACACCATACAATAGCACAGCCATTCCCAACCCAGTCCACACCCCTTCACTGCTAATTGAAGAGAACTAAAATTAGATTGCTTGGTTATAGACTTGTCTGTGCACAATAGAGTCTTTATCTTTTGACCTTCCACTACCCTTTTTGGCTTGGCCAAGTCTTTTGGCATGGGAGACTTGATGAGCCACCCACTACATGCACTGGCAATACTTTGCAGCTTTTCACTTGTGTATTAAATACTAGTGCAGCTATATCCAACCCAGTCCTCGGGGCACAGCTAGTCCTTTGGGGTTTCTGGACATCCACAGTGAATATGCATGAGATTGAGGTAGTACATGCAAATCTAACTCATGCTTATTCATTGTGGATATCTTGAAAACCCAACTAGATGTGCCCTGAGGACTGGGCTGGTTTTTGTTGCCAGTGCATGTAGTTAGTGGCTCATCAAGGCTCCTGTGCAAAAAGGCTTGTCCAAGCCAAATTGGAGAGTAGAGGGTCCAAAGATAATCTCTCTTGTACACCGGCAAGTCTGTAACCAAGCAGTCTAATTTTAGTTCTCTTCAATTAACAGTGTGAGTAAAAGGGGGAGTGGAAAGGAGGGGTGAAAAAAGGGGGCAAATTTGAAGGAGTAAAATCAGAGAACTAAAAGGATGTGAGAAAATGAAATAAGTGAGAAGAGAGTGGTTTTAAGAAGGCATTATGGGAATATTGCCAACGGCTATATAGTATTATGATGGCTGTGGCTATATAAGATATTTTGAGAAACTGGAAATCTTTGGGAAATCTCAGTGTTCATTTATGGTGGTGTTTGCTTTGCTTGATTTATAAATAAGCCATAGTGGCAGAGAAATCTGGGAGCTATCAAATTCAAGGACAATCTGGTCATTCTTGTGTACATTTGTAAAACCTCCTTTTAAACATATGACACAATCTGCAGCATTTCTCATTGTACTGATATGTACAAAATGCTACATCTTTCACCTTCATTGTGTAGGAGTTACCTCTGTTTTGCTTGTGTGAATCAACACTATCTGGTATTTCAGTTTTTTACTATCTTTCATGGATGTTTTGCTTGTAAATTTGCAAAACTTTAATACAAAGTTTGAACTTTTATTGCCCAATGGTATATATGTATGAGTACATTTTCCTATAACATGGCAGGTGTGCCACCTGTAGATGTTCGTGGGGGTCTAAATGGAGCAGGAGCGGATTTGCATTGAATTCACATACGTTATAAAATATACGCACATACACACACAGTTAACATGCATGTACTTAAGGTCCCTTTTACAAAAAGGGGTGAGAGGGAGAAACCCTGAATTGGGCAGCACTACCGTAAATCTGTTTTATAAAGGCACAAAGGTATCTGTTACCTTTTATAAAACAGATTTACCATAGGTTCCTTTTTTGGACTTCTCATGTTGATGTTCTGTTATAAAAACAGACCCTATATTTTTATTGAAACAAAATTAATTGAACAAAACTAAATAAATGCCTGAAAATTGAAAAAAAACAACCCCACTTCCTTAGTGTTGGCCTTTCTGAAGGGACTTTAGTCTACAGTAGTCTTATTTCAGGGGCATAAGGAAAATATTTACATGCCCCTCACCTCAGGGTGTGCCCATACACTTCACAGAAGAGCAATAAAGGGTGAATAAGAATGCATTAAAATGGACAAAGAAGAGGAGAAAGTGGAGCTAGAGTTGTAAGTGTCATCATAGTCATAGCTACACCCTCCCCTTGTCTTCTATGGCCATTGTAGAAGCTGCATATTACTGCACAATAAACAAGACATCACAGAATGTGTATAACAGCTGGCTCCCTGCTGTGGAATGCAATTAACTTGTGTGCTGGCATTATGCTGAAAACAGCTGCTTCCTCTTCCACTCCCTCCCCCTCCCCCACCCAACCCCAAAGTTAGTGGCAGTAGTTGGCGCTTTCCTCCAATCACATTACCACCAGTGGGAAAGATCCAATCAACATAGCTCTGGGGAAAAGTCCCAAGTAAATAAGAAGCAATGACAGAATTCTTTTGATTCCGAGTACATTGCTAGTACTGTATTGCTGATGAAGGGAAATCTGCGGCCTGTTGCTGTTGTTCCTGATGTACCTGGAAAACAGAGGCTTGTATGTTTTCGGCATGTTTCTTTTAGCTACTGTTTTCATGCTTCTATATTTAAAAAATACTGTAATGTAGAAATGCATTTTTTAATCATATCCTGTCCTAGCCTACTTTCCAAAGTGTTTTTATCAAATTTTCAGGACATGAAAACTGTGACTATGTGTATGTGTGTTAGGGGTTTTTTAAATGGATTTTTGTAAGTGTGTTGGCTGCAAAATGTGTGTGACCTGGAAATGAAACTCCTTTGGTTTTAGGAATTATTTACTCTGATTTTTGTTTAAAAGTGTGATTCTGTAATTCGAAATATTGTAAGTCGCCTTGAAGCTATTTAGGCGACTCAGAAATAACAGATTAGATTACTACTACTAATCATTTCTCTAGCACAGGGGTGTAAAACTCAATCACGTTAAGGAGCCAAAATCCAACACACAGGCTAAGTTGTGGGCCAAACCCAGCCCCATCTCCACCTAATCTCCGCCCCCACCCCCATAATAGTACTAATTGTAAAACCATTTTTTCTATTCATTTTTCATACACACACACACTCACACTCTCTCACACACACTCTCACTCTCTCTCTCTTACACACTCTCACTCTCTCTCTCTTACACACTCTCACTCTCTCTCTCTTACACACTCTCACTCTCTCTCTCTTACACACTCTCACTCTCTCTCTTACACACTCTCACTCTCTCTCTTACACACTCTCACTCTCTCTCTTACACACTCTCACTCACACTCACTCTCTCTCTCTTACACACACTCTCACTCTCTCTCTCTTACACACACTCTCTCTCTCACACACACTCTCACACTCTCACTCACACTCTTTCTCACTCCTACCAGAACACAGATACCCCCCATGCAAATATGAAACCAAAAACTAAAAGTATTAATATATACAAACAAAATCCTAAGATTCAAGACTCTGCATACAGTACAACCCCAAAGAAACAAATGCAATTCTTCCTGAACAGTGCAAAATAACAGACAGCAGATGTAAATTCTCAAAATTGACACAATTCAATCACTAAATTTAAAAATAAAATCATTTCCTCTACTTTTGTTGTCTCCCTACCTCCCTCTGGCAGGTGTCTTACTTTCTGGCCGGCTCCTGCCTGTCTGTTTTATGCGGCCCGCGGTGCGGTGCCCCCGGTGTTATCTTCTGGCCGGCTTCCTCTTCCTCACTACCATAGTATGCAGAAAGCCGCGGGTGGTGGATCCTCAAGTCCTGCGCCTGAATCGGAAGCCTTCTCTCTGACGTTGCAGCGTCAGAGGGAATGCTTTCGGATGCGGCGTGGGACACGCGAGGAGCCACGGCAGATTTGTGCATACTGCGGCAGTGAGGAGGAAGGAGCTGGCATAGAGAAGGTGGAGAGGGACAGATTCTTCAGATTAGCGGGGACAACAAAAAGGAAAGGTCATTCAGAAAAACTGAGAGGAGACAGATTCAAAACAAACGCAAGGAAGTTCTTTTTCACTCAGAGGGTGGTGGACACCTGGAACATGCTTCCAGGAGAGGTGGTAGGACAGAGTACAATACTGGGGTTCAAAAAGAGACTGGATGACTTCCTGGAAGCGAAGGGGATTGCAGAGTACAGATAGAGGGTTACTTTACAGGATATTAAATGAATAGGGTCTGAACATTTTAGGTAAGGAGCACTTACAGGTCATGGACCTGGGGGCTGCCACGGAAGCGGACTGCTGGGCACGATGGACCCTGGTCTGACCCGGCAGGGGCAATGCTTATGTTCTTAGAAGATAACACTCGGAGCATTGCACTATGGGCCGCCGGATTTGGCCCGCAGGCTTTGAGTTTGATACCTGTTCTCTAGCGCTACTAGATGTATGCAGCACGGTGTCAGGTCAAAAGTGCACCGGGACAAAGGCGTGCCCAGACAATTGAGCGCAGCGTGGAGGCGCGCGCCGCACTAAATTACTGTTTTTTAGGGCTCTGACGGGGGTGTGTGTATGGGGAACCCCCCCACTTTACTTAATAGACATCGCGCCACGTTGTGGGGGGTGTGGGGGGTTGTAACCCCCCACATTTTACTGAAAACTTCACTTTTTCCCTGTTTTTAGGGATGTCTATTAAGTAAACTGGGGGGGCTCCCCAACAAAAACCCCCGTCTGATCCCCTAAAAACTGTAATTTAGTGCGGCGCGCACCTCTGCGCTGCGCTCAATTGTCTGGGCGCGCCTTTGTCTTTCGCGCCGTTGTCTATGAACCATGCAGCACTGTACACATTATATGCAGGTAATTTCTCTATTCCAAGTGGGCTCACAATCTAAGTTTTTGTACCTGGGGCAGTGGCTTGCCCAGTGGCTTGCCCAGGGTCATAAGGAGCTGCAGTGGGACTTGAACCTAGAATCACAGTCCTCAGCACCACCTATTAAGTTACTCCTCCTCTCCTCACATTCCCCAGATGGCGTACCTTTGTAAGTTAGGAAATTTTCAGTGGTCAAGGGGTTGTAGGGTCGCCTCCGAGATTTTTCCTCATAGCTGCCGGGTGGCAACAATAGAGGCAACATCTGCCCTTTTTCCCTAGGCTTGAGCTCATCATGCATGTGAAATCTCCTACACTCTAGGCAAAAGTGGTATAGCATAAACCACTGGGGCATTGATGCTCTAAACTCACCATGCCTTAATGATTGACACTAAACCAGACTTTACTGGTTTAGCATCATAGTATTTTACCTACTGACGCACATAATGGCTCACCGCGGTCTTTTCTGCGCTTCGTAGCAGCCTCTGACAATACAACGAGGTCATTAATATTAATGCAAGCACTCTGGGCGATGCTCTGACATCCCTTGGTGATGCACAAACTGAAGCGCTGACTTTTAATGCTCCAAAATTACCTCCTGGTCTGGGGGTGCTGGTATTGTTAAAAGTGCATCTTGGGCACATGTGTCTGGGTCTGACAATTGCATTACATGGAAGTTTAAAAAAAAAAAAAAAATCCAAAACCTGGCAGGTGTCACCACCATTATTTCAGATACAAATTGTATTACCAGTGGAAAGAAAAATCTCAAAATAGCAAATGAAAAAGCAAACAAACTGGAGTCATTTATTGATGCATTCATTGGGGTTATAGCACCATATACGTATACACGTGTTTAAAACTGCATCTTGAGCGCATGTATTAAAGGCGAGTTTTATGTGCGTTCATTGAAAACTGCTGATTGCGTGGTGGTTTGCTGTTAGTTCTTAACCCTTCTCCTTACCTCCATCCAGTAGTATCAACAATAAGTCACGCCTATGATGTGTGACTACCACGTTGCATTTCCTGGCGCATATGCACATTTTATGTTGCTTTCTATGGACTGCGCATGTATTAATCACTTTTTCCGACTGATCTGGTGGGATTTACATGCAAGGTTCTTTGGGGATTGCTCACCATTTTGAAATGGTTAAATTTACTGGCACTGCAGCGACCGACGGGATTTTAACAGCTATTTTAGAGCAGTGTTTTGCAACCTTTTTACACCTATAGACTGGTAGAAATAAAATAATTATTCTGTGGACCGGCATCGGTCCGTGGACGGCGGTTGAAGAACACGGGGCTAAGTCGTGAGCCAGACCCCGCCCATCTCTACCCAGTCTCCACCCCAGACCCCGCCCCTTTAATAGTACTAATTGTACCTTGCACATCTGGAAGCCTTCCATCTGACGTTGCAACGTAGATGGTCTGCGCATGCGTCAAGACCCCTGTGAGCCGTGAGTTTAAAAATAATTTTTTTTTATTTTTACTTTTGTAGCCCAGTGAGCCCGTGGTTTTAACCCACTTTAAACCCGCGGGTTAAAACCACGGGCTCTTAGAGCGGGGCAGAGCAGGCAGGAGACAGATGGGGCAGAGCAGGGCTTGCAGAGAACAGGAGAGTCAGAAAGACGTTTTTGACTGGTCCCCAAGAGTCGCTTCTTGCGTTGATCGGCCAGCACAAAATTTCTTTGGTGAATCACGTCCCTGTCTACTTTGCATGCGGTTCCCCTCATTTGCATGCATGGATTGGAAGCGGCTCGCAGGAGAGATAAGTGAATCAGGCTGGAGGGAAATTTGGTTGTAAAGGGTTCGCAAACCGATCGGTAAACGATCAGTTTGCTTTGTGAATCTAGCCCATAGAACCTCTTTCCAACATGCATCACTTTGCGCTTCCTCACATTAAACAACATCTGGCATTTTCATGCTATTTTCCGGTCTCACAAGGTCCTGTTGCAATTTTTCACAATCCTCTTACAGTTTAACAACTTTGAACAACTTTGTGTCATCAGCAAATTTAGTTGAGGTGTACAATTTTTTTTAATAAGGTACTCTTAAGTCTAGGTACTCTAGGTCTAGGCTTACAATCTAACTATGGTACCTGGAGCAATTGAAGGTTAAGTGATTTGCTCAGGGTCATAGGGAGCCGCACCTGGATCAAACCTGTAACCTCTGTGTGCTGAGGCAGCAGTTTTAACCACTTGGTCAAACCTCCTCATGATAACTGGTTCCCGACTCCAGCTCTGAGCTGGAAGTCCAAAGGAACGGAGGAAACTGGCTTCCTCCTCCCAACATAATGTGGAAATTTGTTAATGATTTCCTGTTTCTTTAAATGTGTCTCGACTGTGCTGTGTGAATTTGCAGACCAAAATATACCTAAACTGCTAGTCACTGGTTCATTGTATGTAAAAATATATAGGGGGTTGATATTCAGCTTGTTACCATTAGTGGCTGGTAAGCCTACTTCTAGCTACTTGCTGAAGTAATCCTGAATATTTAATTCTGGGCATGTGCGGCTTCCAGCATTGAATATCCAGGTTTCCAGTGCAATAGGTATGTCATTCTGGAGAAGTGGGTGTCCACTCTATTGCAGATTTTGGTATCATCCGCAAAGAGGCAAATTTTACTGAACAACCCTTCAGCAATATCGCTTACAAAATGTTAAAAAGAACAGACCCAAGAACTGAACCTTGAAACACACCACTGGTAACATCCCTTTCCTTCAAGCAATCTCCATTGATCACTACCCTCTGTCGCCTTCCTCACCTAGTGCATAACTTTGGGGCCCATAACAAGGGCACTTATTTTATTTATTAGATGCCTGTGTAAGCGTTTCCATTAATTTACTTAATAAAGAAGTCAGACTTATTGGCCTGTAGTCCCCTAAGTCTTTCTTTCTTTCACTTTTGTGGAGAGGGACCACTTCTGCCCTTTTCTAATACCACTCCCAACTCTAGAGAAGTATTGAAAAGGTCAGCCAGCGGAGCCACCAGAACTTCCTCAACGTTTTTATGTACTCTCGGATGTATGCCATCCAACCCTATTGCTTTGTCCACCTTTAGTTTAGCTAGCTTCTCTCAAACACAAGCCTCTGAAAATCGGTCAGGGTCTATCTCATCTCCAGCCCTATATGCATTTGTTTTCTGCGGTCCCGTTCCCGTCACTTCAGTTGTGAACACGAACCAGAAATATGTGTTAAGCAATTCAGCCATATCCTTATCAGCTTCTACATATTTCTCCCTTCACCTTTAAGTCTCACAATTTCACTTTTGTACTTCTTCCTATTACTTATATATCTAAAAAAGTTTCCCTCCCTCCACACAGTTTTGCTGTCTGACTATTTTTTCTTCTGTTTGCATCTGTATTTTCCTGACTACTCAAGCTTCTAAACTTTTCCAGATATTTTTGCCTATCTTCTTTCTGCGATCGTCTGTAGTTTATGAAAGCTAACTTTTTTTCCCCTTACCTTCTCAGCTACTACTTTTGAGGACCAAAGTGGCCTTTTCTTCTTACTTTCCTTTGTTGCCCTTACAATAGCTTCTTTCATTTTTGCCCACTGTTTTCCTGCTTCTTCCAGATGTTTCCATCCTGATAACAATTCCTTGATGTAATACCTCATCTGGACAAAGGGTTGTTGTTTTTTTTTTTTAAAGTGTAGAACTTTCACCCTCTCTACACCTGTCTTAATATTAAACCACACCATGCAGTGATCATTGGATGCCAGATGATTGCCCACTATAACATCCAAAACACTTTCCCAGTTTGTAAGCACTATGGCCCCATCCTGCATGGGTTCCATTATCTACTGCTGGAACAGTTCTCCTTGTAGAGAATCCAGGATCTCCCTACTTATAGGAGACCCTAGAATAGGGATACTCCAATCAACATCTGGCATATTAAAATCACCTGTTAGTAATACTTCCCCTTTTCCAGCTATATTTTGAATGTCTGCTATTAAATCTCTGTCTGCTTCTTCTGTCAGTGAAGGAGGCATGTATATCGCACTAATGTAAATAAATATTCTATTCCCTCTTTCCAGATTGACCCACAGTGCCTCTTCCTTACCCTGCAGATCCTGCAATTGTGTGACTTTAATATGATCTTTAACATATAACACCCCTCTTCCTCCTTTTCTTCCTATCCTCTTTCCTGAACAGATTATAGCCTGGTATAACTATATCCCAGTCATGGTTCTCCATTAACCACATCTCTGTATCATTACTAAATCCAACTCAGCCTCTACCATCAGAGCTTCTAGATCCAGAACCTTGTTTCCCATACTTCGAACACTAGTATATACTGCTTTCCAGACATTGTCCTTTTTCTCCCATTTGTGTAGAGGTATTTAGTGATTCATTTACCTAAGGCCTAATACTTATTTGTGGGCTTTGATCACCTTGCCCCAGCGATTCTAGTTTAAAGCTGTCTTCAATAGGTTACATCAGTGGTCTCAAACTCAAACCCTTTACAGGGCCACATTTTGGATTAGTAGGTACTTGGAAGGCCTCAGAAAAACATAGCTAATGTCTTATTAAATAAATTACAATTTTGCATGAGGTAAAACTTTTTATAGTTTATAAATCTTTCCATTTGGCTAAGTCTTAATAATAATATTGTAATTTATAGGTAAAGAGACATATGATCAAGAAACTGTTTTATTTTACTTTTGTGATTATGATAAACATACTGAGGGCCTCAAAATAGTACCTGGTGGGCCACATGTGGTCCCCGGGCCGCAAGTTTGAGACCACTGGGTTAGATGGTCTGCTGATGAAGACGCTTCACTTCTTTGATGCACACCATCCCTGCTAAGCAGCCCTTGGAAAACCATCCCATGGTCCAGGAAGACAAAACATTCAGTATCACATCCATGCAGCCACACATTCATCGCTAGAGTGCGAGCTTCTCTGCCTTGGCCTTTATCCTCAACAGGGAGGATTGACAAGAACACCACCTGTGCACCTGATTGCCTTACCTTCTCTCCCAAAGCCGCAAAGTCACGTTTGATTCATTCAAAGGAGTACCTCAAGCTCTCTGTAACATCTAGGATTGTGGTACCAGGCAGACAGCACACCTCCCCTTACAGAATTTCCTGTTTCCAGCGCTACAGAGAGGCTTCAAGCCTGGCGAAAAGCAGCCTGCTTTCAGTGCAGTGGTGGTGAAGTTCCTAGGGCCACAAGGGGCACAGAGAAGGAGCGAGCAGGGGAGAGAGAGCTGCTGGAGTGTGCATTGAGATATAAGTGCCAGGAGAAAAAGAGAGAAAAGTGAATTGTGAGGAAGGAGGGGGAGGCAGTGGGAAAAAGAGGATGAGAGGGAGATGCTGGGAGAGAGGGAGATGGCAGTGGCAGTTGAAAGAGGATGCGACAGAGATCAGGGGTGGGGGTGGGTTGTCTCCAGAGACTTATCCTGAAATTGAGGCTAAGAGGCAGATTTCCTGTGAAGAGGAGGAGAGAGAAGGAGGAGATGAGAGGAGATGGTAGCCATAGAGAGGAGGAAATAGGAAGAGATGGTGCCCACAGAGGGGAGTTGATTATAAAATTTAAAATCACCAGATTTTATTTTTAGTAGGACTGTACAAACTAAATTTTATTTCAAATCTTTTACATTTGGTTCATGTGATTAAACATTTTAATTGATGTATAGCCCTACTCATTTTTCATGAATTGCTGTTAAGTCATTTTTATTGTATTAGATTCCTGACTAAAAGGAAAACTGAATTGGTTAATCCTATCTTTCTCTTATACTGACCTGTAAACTGTGTAAATGTTCCACTTTTGTAAGTATTAAGTATGAACTAGACCGAATACAGTATATTGAAATGAAAAAAAAAAAGGATTAACCAATTCAGTTTTCCTTTTAGTCAGGAATCTAATACAATAAAAATGACTTAACAGCAATTTTATATATATATATATATATATATATATAAAATGATGTTTTAAAGTTCTGAAGCCAGCTGTCTCTGTGCCCAACTGAAAACAAGGCCTTTGTCTTAGGTTGCATTTTGGTCATTGGATTTTAAATACTGTGCTGGCAGGCAAGTGTTTTGCTTAGTAATTCAATTAACTATCCCCAGGCTACAGGACCTGAGATTTTTCAAATTGATTCTGCTTTGTGGAAGAGACAAAAGAATGACTATATGTTGTTGGAATGTGAATAATTTGTAGTGCATTCAGATTTGAATAGGGTCTCTTGTTGAGAGCAAGCAATAACTTTCACATAACAGTTAAACAAATCTAACTGGGACTAGTGTTGGGCATTCTCAAACATATTTTTGGTGTGATGAATTTATGAAATGCTAAGTTACAGAATATATTACTAAGTTAAGTCATAATACATGTCTGTGATTTTAGTTTATGATTTATTTTTCTGATTGAGTGACATCAATGGGTTTGTGTCTTGTGGCCTGGGATGCTGATTTTAATCTATTTTTATCCCAGGATAAGCAGGCAGCATATTCTCTACATGTGGGTGATGTCATCCATGGAGCCCCGTCGCGGACAGCTTTTCAAGCAAACTTGATTGAAGATCTTGAAGTTTGCTAATGCTGCACCGCGCATGCTTGTGCCTTCCCGCTCAACTAGGGGGCGAGTCTCCTCAACGTGGTCCTCAGTTTTTAGTTTTCCGCGGAGCCAGAAAGCCCTGTCTCTCTTCTCTGCATCAATTTTTTTGTACCTTTCTTGCACCTCAGCTTCTTTTATTGTTTTTTTATGATCGGAAGTCGCTGTGACCCGCTTTTTTATTGTTTATGTAAAAAACCCCCAACAACTTTTAATATCCTTGTTCGCGACCAGGGGACCCCGTTTTTTTTCCTTGGCCACCTGGCCTCGCGTGGCCACGGCCTTTTTTTCCTGCCTTATGTCCCGTTCTGTTACCGGATTCAAAAAGTGCACGCATTGCGGTCGGGTGCTTTCGATAACTGACCCTCATCGTTGGTGTATGCTTTGTCTCGGTGTTGATCACCCTACAGCTTCTTGCCCACATTGTGCCACTCTTCAGCCTCGGGCTCTTTGTCGATAGCTGAGCCACTTCGACAAATATGCAACCTATCATTAAACTATCATTAAACCTATCATTAAAACCTATCATTAAACAAATATGCAACCTATCATCCAAAAACTGGAGAGATCCCAGAGGACTGGAAAATAGAAAATGTCATGCCCATTTTCAAGAAAGGCTCAAGGGGAGACCCGGGAAACTACAGGCCGGTGAGCTTGACCTCGGACCCGGGAAAGATGATGGAAGCGCTGATTAAAGACAGCATCTGGGAACACATAAAAAAAAATGGGCAGCTAAAGTCGAGCAAGCATGGTTTCTGCAAGGGCAGGTCATGCCTCACGAACTTATT
This sequence comes from Geotrypetes seraphini, assembly GCF_902459505.1. Taxonomy (NCBI): domain Eukaryota; kingdom Metazoa; phylum Chordata; class Amphibia; order Gymnophiona; family Dermophiidae; genus Geotrypetes; species Geotrypetes seraphini. The sequence continues at coordinate 110,042,314 of NC_047090.1, forward strand.
ATACTTCTTTGAGGGGGTAAACAGCCAGGTGGATAAAGGGGAATCCATAGACATCATTTACCTCGCCTTTCAAAAAGCCTTCGACAAGGTGCCACACGAAAGACTGCTAAGGAAGCTATGGAACCATGGGTTGCAAGGGGAGGTCCACCGATGGATCAAAAACTGGCTGGCGGACAGGAAACAGAGGGTTGGAGTAAAGGGCCATTACTCAGACTGGCAATGGGTCACGAGCGGAGTTCCGCAGGGGTCGGTGCTGGGACTGCTTCTGTTCAATATATTTATTAACGACCTGGAGGCGGGAACAAAATGTGAGGTTATTAAATTTGCGGATGACACTAAATTGTACAGCAGGGTCAAAACCATGGAGAACTGTGAAGACCTCCAAAAAGATCTGACAACGCTGGAAGAGTGGGCCAAAAAGTGGCAAATGAGCTTCAACATAGGGAAATGCAAGGTTATGCATGTTGGGAAAAAGAACCCGATGTTCACTTACAAGATGGGAGGATCACCACTAGGGGTGAGCACCCTTTAAAGAGACCTGGGAGTGATGGTAGACACAACATTGAAGGCGTCGGCGCAGTGCACCACAGCCTCAAGGAAAGCAAACAAAATGTTGGGTATCATTAAGAAAGGTATCACGACCAGGACGAAGGAAGTCATCCTGCCACTGTATCGTGCAATGGTGCGCCCGCACCTGGAGTAGTGTCCAGTACTGGTCGCCGTACCTCAAGAAGGACATGGCGGTACTTGAGAGAGTCCAGAGAAGAGCAACTAAGCTAATAAAGGGTATGGGGGACCTCCCATATACTGACAGACTGAAAAAGCTGGGGCTTTTCTCGCTGGAAAAGCAACGACTTAGAGGAGACATGATAGAAACCTTCAAGATCATGAAGGGCATAGAAAAAGTGGATAGGGACAGATTTTTCAAACTATGGGGAACCACAAGCACAAGGGGACACTCAGAGAAATTGAAAGGGGAGAGGTTTAGAACAAAAGCCAGGAAATTATTTTTCACCCAGAGGGTGGTGGATACATGGAATGTGCTACCGGAGGATGTGATAAGCAGAAGCATGCTACAGGGCTTCAAAGAAGGTCTGGACAGGTACCTGGAGGACAAAGGGATAGAGGGGTGCAGATAAGAGTAGAGGTAAGGTTATAGGGATAGGATTAGAGGTAAATGGTAAAATTAGTCAGAGTCCACTGTTCAGGCAGTGGGCCTGATGGGCCGCCGCGGAAGCGGCCCGCTGGGCGAGATGGACCTCTGGTCTGCCCCAGCGGAGGCAACTTCTTATGTTCTTAATTAGTCACTTAAAACGTTCTGGTGGTCAAGACATCTATATTTATTTGCCATTTTTGACCACAAAAATGTTCAAGTTAGAAATGTTCAAATCTGTACCATTTAGATGTGGGAGGGGCCACCATTGTAATGGACTGGCCACATAGACATGCCGACAGAGCAGTGAGGCAGTCAGGAAAATGCTGTGAACTTCACATAAAGGGTGCCAGACATACATCTCACCATAACTCTCCTATAATTTATGATAAACTCTCCAAAACTCCCCCAAATCTACTTTACCCACTTATTTATCACCCAATAGCCCTTATGACTACAGGTGGCACCTATAAGGCAGTATAATTGGGTTTTGGAGGACTCATAGCTTTCACCATAAATGTAGTGGTTAGAGTGGCTTTTGGGCCTGGCCCCTTCTCTCTGTGGTTTACTAGCCCACCCATCTGGCTACTTATGACACCTGTGTGGAGTTCTACTTGGCTTCCCTATGCCAGATGCTGCTATTCAGATCTTTGTGGGGTGGGAGTGTGTGTGTGTGTGTGGGTCATTACTTTATCCCTCAAGTGGTCATCTGTTCAGTTTGGGTACCTTTTTGGCACTTGGACATTTTAGGTTAGACCTGTTTTAGAAACGTCCAAGTTCCATCCAGGACTTCTTGCAAAAGGTTCAATTATAGCTGTTAGACGTCCAAATATAAACCTCCCCCAAAACTGCCCCTAACACTCCTCTGGATGCACAGCGGGAAAAACGTCCAGGAAAATTGACGTCCCAGCAATTAGTATGTCCAAATGCCAAGTTAGGCGTTTTTTTGGCCGTCTTTGTTTTGATTATGCTCCTATATAGGTTTCCAGAATTCTGTGGCTGGCTTCCCCATGACATTGTAAATGCAGCATTATGGTGTCCAACTTTTTGGCTAAACAATTTTCAGTGTTGCTTATTGCGATCTGAATCTAGCCACTGGTCCATAGAAGGGTAATAAAAAGAAAATTATTTGAATACCTATAAACTGTGAGTCATAAGTTGTGTTGTATTGATGTATAGTGTCTCTCACAGGATATAGTATACTGGTTTATTATTGACTGCTTGGACTAGGCAAATAAGACGGCTCCAATCAACTTAAATAAACAGGCTGGCAATTAAGATGAGCACAATGGGGTTAACTTGAAAATCTTGAATTTAATCCTCTGAAAACTGGCAACCAATGATACTGCTTAAATAAAGGTGTGATGTACTCCTGCCTCTTCTCATATTGGTATTTTGGAATGTCTGTAACCACTTGAGATTAAACTGAGCCAACCATGCAGAAACAAGTTTCCCATAATCAAGTTCAGAAATAACAAAAGCATAAATAAGTACATGTAAAGATGTACATCATTTTTTCAGTGGCTTACACCATTTAATTTTGTAAACAATATAAGAAAGAGAAGCAAACTCGGAAATACAGAATATATGATGACATTTTACATTTAATCTCGCTCCACTATATATTCTCTCTCCTCCTCAAAAAGGCCTCCTAAGCAAATAGCTAGAAAAACAAGCATCTCATAAATCCCAGTACTCCAGTCGTCATTACTTCCTTCTTCATTCCATGAAGCCAAAAGAGAGAGGTTAAACCTCTAAATCAGCAGAACAGATCAAACTCTCTTTGCCAGTGTCGTAAAAAATGCATCCCAAGTTTGTCAAAGTATTCCTTGATTTCTGGCCCGCTGTGCCAACTGATAGGTGCTCCATGTGTAACAACTTGTGTGTATAATTGTGCCGTTGACTCAAGATGGGTGGGTCTGTTTGTATCCATTGTATAAGAATACATCCCTTAGCAATCATGTACAACACGGGGCTAAGTCGTGAGCCAGACCCCGCCCATCTCTACCCAGTCTCCACCCCAGACCCCGCCCCTTTAATAGTACTAATTGTACCTTGCACATCTGGAAGCCTTCCATCTGACGTTGCAACGTAGATGGTCTGCGCATGCGTCAAGACCCCTGTGAGCCGTGAGTTTAAAAATAATTTTTTTTTATTTTTACTTTTGTAGCCCAGTGAGCCCGTGGTTTTAACCCACTTTAAACCCGCGGGTTAAAACCACGGGCTCTTAGAGCGGGGCAGAGCAGGCAGGAGACAGATGGGGCAGAGCAGGGCTTGCAGAGAACAGGAGAGTCAGAAAGACGTTTTTGACTGGTCCCCAAGAGTCGCTTCTTGCGTTGATCGGCCAGCACAAAATTTCTTTGGTGAATCACGTCCCTGTCTACTTTGCATGCGGTTCCCCTCATTTGCATGCATGGATTGGAAGCGGCTCGCAGGAGAGATAAGTGAATCAGGCTGGAGGGAAATTTGGTTGTAAAGGGTTCGCAAACCGATCGGTAAACGATCAGTTTGCTTTGTGAATCTAGCCCATAGAACCTCTTTCCAACATGCATCACTTTGCGCTTCCTCACATTAAACAACATCTGGCATTTTCATGCTATTTTCCGGTCTCACAAGGTCCTGTTGCAATTTTTCACAATCCTCTTACAGTTTAACAACTTTGAACAACTTTGTGTCATCAGCAAATTTAGTTGAGGTGTACAATTTTTTTTAATAAGGTACTCTTAAGTCTAGGTACTCTAGGTCTAGGCTTACAATCTAACTATGGTACCTGGAGCAATTGAAGGTTAAGTGATTTGCTCAGGGTCATAGGGAGCCGCACCTGGATCAAACCTGTAACCTCTGTGTGCTGAGGCAGCAGTTTTAACCACTTGGTCAAACCTCCTCATGATAACTGGTTCCCGACTCCAGCTCTGAGCTGGAAGTCCAAAGGAACGGAGGAAACTGGCTTCCTCCTCCCAACATAATGTGGAAATTTGTTAATGATTTCCTGTTTCTTTAAATGTGTCTCGACTGTGCTGTGTGAATTTGCAGACCAAAATATACCTAAACTGCTAGTCACTGGTTCATTGTATGTAAAAATATATAGGGGGTTGATATTCAGCTTGTTACCATTAGTGGCTGGTAAGCCTACTTCTAGCTACTTGCTGAAGTAATCCTGAATATTTAATTCTGGGCATGTGCGGCTTCCAGCATTGAATATCCAGGTTTCCAGTGCAATAGGTATGTCATTCTGGAGAAGTGGGTGTCCACTCTATTGCAGATTTTGGTATCATCCGCAAAGAGGCAAATTTTACTGAACAACCCTTCAGCAATATCGCTTACAAAATGTTAAAAAGAACAGACCCAAGAACTGAACCTTGAAACACACCACTGGTAACATCCCTTTCCTTCAAGCAATCTCCATTGATCACTACCCTCTGTCGCCTTCCTCACCTAGTGCATAACTTTGGGGCCCATAACAAGGGCACTTATTTTATTTATTAGATGCCTGTGTAAGCGTTTCCATTAATTTACTTAATAAAGAAGTCAGACTTATTGGCCTGTAGTCCCCTAAGTCTTTCTTTCTTTCACTTTTGTGGAGAGGGACCACTTCTGCCCTTTTCTAATACCACTCCCAACTCTAGAGAAGTATTGAAAAGGTCAGCCAGCGGAGCCACCAGAACTTCCTCAACGTTTTTATGTACTCTCGGATGTATGCCATCCAACCCTATTGCTTTGTCCACCTTTAGTTTAGCTAGCTTCTCTCAAACACAAGCCTCTGAAAATCGGTCAGGGTCTATCTCATCTCCAGCCCTATATGCATTTGTTTTCTGCGGTCCCGTTCCCGTCACTTCAGTTGTGAACACGAACCAGAAATATGTGTTAAGCAATTCAGCCATATCCTTATCAGCTTCTACATATTTCTCCCTTCACCTTTAAGTCTCACAATTTCACTTTTGTACTTCTTCCTATTACTTATATATCTAAAAAAGTTTCCCTCCCTCCACACAGTTTTGCTGTCTGACTATTTTTTCTTCTGTTTGCATCTGTATTTTCCTGACTACTCAAGCTTCTAAACTTTTCCAGATATTTTTGCCTATCTTCTTTCTGCGATCGTCTGTAGTTTATGAAAGCTAACTTTTTTTCCCCTTACCTTCTCAGCTACTACTTTTGAGGACCAAAGTGGCCTTTTCTTCTTACTTTCCTTTGTTGCCCTTACAATAGCTTCTTTCATTTTTGCCCACTGTTTTCCTGCTTCTTCCAGATGTTTCCATCCTGATAACAATTCCTTGATGTAATACCTCATCTGGACAAAGGGTTGTTGTTTTTTTTTTTTAAAGTGTAGAACTTTCACCCTCTCTACACCTGTCTTAATATTAAACCACACCATGCAGTGATCATTGGATGCCAGATGATTGCCCACTATAACATCCAAAACACTTTCCCAGTTTGTAAGCACTATGGCCCCATCCTGCATGGGTTCCATTATCTACTGCTGGAACAGTTCTCCTTGTAGAGAATCCAGGATCTCCCTACTTATAGGAGACCCTAGAATAGGGATACTCCAATCAACATCTGGCATATTAAAATCACCTGTTAGTAATACTTCCCCTTTTCCAGCTATATTTTGAATGTCTGCTATTAAATCTCTGTCTGCTTCTTCTGTCAGTGAAGGAGGCATGTATATCGCACTAATGTAAATAAATATTCTATTCCCTCTTTCCAGATTGACCCACAGTGCCTCTTCCTTACCCTGCAGATCCTGCAATTGTGTGACTTTAATATGATCTTTAACATATAACACCCCTCTTCCTCCTTTTCTTCCTATCCTCTTTCCTGAACAGATTATAGCCTGGTATAACTATATCCCAGTCATGGTTCTCCATTAACCACATCTCTGTATCATTACTAAATCCAACTCAGCCTCTACCATCAGAGCTTCTAGATCCAGAACCTTGTTTCCCATACTTCGAACACTAGTATATACTGCTTTCCAGACATTGTCCTTTTTCTCCCATTTGTGTAGAGGTATTTAGTGATTCATTTACCTAAGGCCTAATACTTATTTGTGGGCTTTGATCACCTTGCCCCAGCGATTCTAGTTTAAAGCTGTCTTCAATAGGTTACATCAGTGGTCTCAAACTCAAACCCTTTACAGGGCCACATTTTGGATTAGTAGGTACTTGGAAGGCCTCAGAAAAACATAGCTAATGTCTTATTAAATAAATTACAATTTTGCATGAGGTAAAACTTTTTATAGTTTATAAATCTTTCCATTTGGCTAAGTCTTAATAATAATATTGTAATTTATAGGTAAAGAGACATATGATCAAGAAACTGTTTTATTTTACTTTTGTGATTATGATAAACATACTGAGGGCCTCAAAATAGTACCTGGTGGGCCACATGTGGTCCCCGGGCCGCAAGTTTGAGACCACTGGGTTAGATGGTCTGCTGATGAAGACGCTTCACTTCTTTGATGCACACCATCCCTGCTAAGCAGCCCTTGGAAAACCATCCCATGGTCCAGGAAGACAAAACATTCAGTATCACATCCATGCAGCCACACATTCATCGCTAGAGTGCGAGCTTCTCTGCCTTGGCCTTTATCCTCAACAGGGAGGATTGACAAGAACACCACCTGTGCACCTGATTGCCTTACCTTCTCTCCCAAAGCCGCAAAGTCACGTTTGATTCATTCAAAGGAGTACCTCAAGCTCTCTGTAACATCTAGGATTGTGGTACCAGGCAGACAGCACACCTCCCCTTACAGAATTTCCTGTTTCCAGCGCTACAGAGAGGCTTCAAGCCTGGCGAAAAGCAGCCTGCTTTCAGTGCAGTGGTGGTGAAGTTCCTAGGGCCACAAGGGGCACAGAGAAGGAGCGAGCAGGGGAGAGAGAGCTGCTGGAGTGTGCATTGAGATATAAGTGCCAGGAGAAAAAGAGAGAAAAGTGAATTGTGAGGAAGGAGGGGGAGGCAGTGGGAAAAAGAGGATGAGAGGGAGATGCTGGGAGAGAGGGAGATGGCAGTGGCAGTTGAAAGAGGATGCGACAGAGATCAGGGGTGGGGGTGGGTTGTCTCCAGAGACTTATCCTGAAATTGAGGCTAAGAGGCAGATTTCCTGTGAAGAGGAGGAGAGAGAAGGAGGAGATGAGAGGAGATGGTAGCCATAGAGAGGAGGAAATAGGAAGAGATGGTGCCCACAGAGGGGAGTTGATTATAAAATTTAAAATCACCAGATTTTATTTTTAGTAGGACTGTACAAACTAAATTTTATTTCAAATCTTTTACATTTGGTTCATGTGATTAAACATTTTAATTGATGTATAGCCCTACTCATTTTTCATGAATTGCTGTTAAGTCATTTTTATTGTATTAGATTCCTGACTAAAAGGAAAACTGAATTGGTTAATCCTATCTTTCTCTTATACTGACCTGTAAACTGTGTAAATGTTCCACTTTTGTAAGTATTAAGTATGAACTAGACCGAATACAGTATATTGAAATGAAAAAAAAAAAGGATTAACCAATTCAGTTTTCCTTTTAGTCAGGAATCTAATACAATAAAAATGACTTAACAGCAATTTTATATATATATATATATATATATATATAAAATGATGTTTTAAAGTTCTGAAGCCAGCTGTCTCTGTGCCCAACTGAAAACAAGGCCTTTGTCTTAGGTTGCATTTTGGTCATTGGATTTTAAATACTGTGCTGGCAGGCAAGTGTTTTGCTTAGTAATTCAATTAACTATCCCCAGGCTACAGGACCTGAGATTTTTCAAATTGATTCTGCTTTGTGGAAGAGACAAAAGAATGACTATATGTTGTTGGAATGTGAATAATTTGTAGTGCATTCAGATTTGAATAGGGTCTCTTGTTGAGAGCAAGCAATAACTTTCACATAACAGTTAAACAAATCTAACTGGGACTAGTGTTGGGCATTCTCAAACATATTTTTGGTGTGATGAATTTATGAAATGCTAAGTTACAGAATATATTACTAAGTTAAGTCATAATACATGTCTGTGATTTTAGTTTATGATTTATTTTTCTGATTGAGTGACATCAATGGGTTTGTGTCTTGTGGCCTGGGATGCTGATTTTAATCTATTTTTATCCCAGGATAAGCAGGCAGCATATTCTCTACATGTGGGTGATGTCATCCATGGAGCCCCGTCGCGGACAGCTTTTCAAGCAAACTTGATTGAAGATCTTGAAGTTTGCTAATGCTGCACCGCGCATGCTTGTGCCTTCCCGCTCAACTAGGGGGCGAGTCTCCTCAACGTGGTCCTCAGTTTTTAGTTTTCCGCGGAGCCAGAAAGCCCTGTCTCTCTTCTCTGCATCAATTTTTTTGTACCTTTCTTGCACCTCAGCTTCTTTTATTGTTTTTTTATGATCGGAAGTCGCTGTGACCCGCTTTTTTATTGTTTATGTAAAAAACCCCCAACAACTTTTAATATCCTTGTTCGCGACCAGGGGACCCCGTTTTTTTCCTTGGCCACCTGGCCTCGCGTGGCCACGGCCTTTTTTTCCTGCCTTATGTCCCGTTCTGTTACCGGATTCAAAAAGTGCACGCATTGCGGTCGGGTGCTTTCGATAACTGACCCTCATCGTTGGTGTATGCTTTGTCTCGGTGTTGATCACCCTACAGCTTCTTGCCCACATTGTGCCACTCTTCAGCCTCGGGCTCTTTGTCGATAGCTGAGCCACTTCGACAAATATGCAACCTATCATTAAACTATCATTAAACCTATCATTAAAACCTATCATTAAACAAATATGCAACCTATCATCCAAAAACTGGAGAGATCCCAGAGGACTGGAAAATAGAAAATGTCATGCCCATTTTCAAGAAAGGCTCAAGGGGAGACCCGGGAAACTACAGGCCGGTGAGCTTGACCTCGGACCCGGGAAAGATGATGGAAGCGCTGATTAAAGACAGCATCTGGGAACACATAAAAAAAAATGGGCAGCTAAAGTCGAGCAAGCATGGTTTCTGCAAGGGCAGGTCATGCCTCACGAACTTATTATACTTCTTTGAGGGGGTAAACAGCCAGGTGGATAAAGGGGAATCCATAGACATCATTTACCTCGCCTTTCAAAAAGCCTTCGACAAGGTGCCACACGAAAGACTGCTAAGGAAGCTATGGAACCATGGGTTGCAAGGGGAGGTCCACCGATGGATCAAAAACTGGCTGGCGGACAGGAAACAGAGGGTTGGAGTAAAGGGCCATTACTCAGACTGGCAATGGGTCACGAGCGGAGTTCCGCAGGGGTCGGTGCTGGGACTGCTTCTGTTCAATATATTTATTAACGACCTGGAGGCGGGAACAAAATGTGAGGTTATTAAATTTGCGGATGACACTAAATTGTACAGCAGGGTCAAAACCATGGAGAACTGTGAAGACCTCCAAAAAGATCTGACAACGCTGGAAGAGTGGGCCAAAAAGTGGCAAATGAGCTTCAACATAGGGAAATGCAAGGTTATGCATGTTGGGAAAAAGAACCCGATGTTCACTTACAAGATGGGAGGATCACCACTAGGGGTGAGCACCCTTTAAAGAGACCTGGGAGTGATGGTAGACACAACATTGAAGGCGTCGGCGCAGTGCACCACAGCCTCAAGGAAAGCAAACAAAATGTTGGGTATCATTAAGAAAGGTATCACGACCAGGACGAAGGAAGTCATCCTGCCACTGTATCGTGCAATGGTGCGCCCGCACCTGGAGTAGTGTCCAGTACTGGTCGCCGTACCTCAAGAAGGACATGGCGGTACTTGAGAGAGTCCAGAGAAGAGCAACTAAGCTAATAAAGGGTATGGGGGACCTCCCATATACTGACAGACTGAAAAAGCTGGGGCTTTTCTCGCTGGAAAAGCAACGACTTAGAGGAGACATGATAGAAACCTTCAAGATCATGAAGGGCATAGAAAAAGTGGATAGGGACAGATTTTTCAAACTATGGGGAACCACAAGCACAAGGGGACACTCAGAGAAATTGAAAGGGGAGAGGTTTAGAACAAAAGCCAGGAAATTATTTTTCACCCAGAGGGTGGTGGATACATGGAATGTGCTACCGGAGGATGTGATAAGCAGAAGCATGCTACAGGGCTTCAAAGAAGGTCTGGACAGGTACCTGGAGGACAAAGGGATAGAGGGGTGCAGATAAGAGTAGAGGTAAGGTTATAGGGATAGGATTAGAGGTAAATGGTAAAATTAGTCAGAGTCCACTGTTCAGGCAGTGGGCCTGATGGGCCGCCGCGGAAGCGGCCCGCTGGGCGAGATGGACCTCTGGTCTGCCCCAGCGGAGGCAACTTCTTATGTTCTTAATTAGTCACTTAAAACGTTCTGGTGGTCAAGACATCTATATTTATTTGCCATTTTTGACCACAAAAATGTTCAAGTTAGAAATGTTCAAATCTGTACCATTTAGATGTGGGAGGGGCCACCATTGTAATGGACTGGCCACATAGACATGCCGACAGAGCAGTGAGGCAGTCAGGAAAATGCTGTGAACTTCACATAAAGGGTGCCAGACATACATCTCACCATAACTCTCCTATAATTTATGATAAACTCTCCAAAACTCCCCCAAATCTACTTTACCCACTTATTTATCACCCAATAGCCCTTATGACTACAGGTGGCACCTATAAGGCAGTATAATTGGGTTTTGGAGGACTCATAGCTTTCACCATAAATGTAGTGGTTAGAGTGGCTTTTGGGCCTGGCCCCTTCTCTCTGTGGTTTACTAGCCCACCCATCTGGCTACTTATGACACCTGTGTGGAGTTCTACTTGGCTTCCCTATGCCAGATGCTGCTATTCAGATCTTTGTGGGGTGGGAGTGTGTGTGTGTGTGTGGGTCATTACTTTATCCCTCAAGTGGTCATCTGTTCAGTTTGGGTACCTTTTTGGCACTTGGACATTTTAGGTTAGACCTGTTTTAGAAACGTCCAAGTTCCATCCAGGACTTCTTGCAAAAGGTTCAATTATAGCTGTTAGACGTCCAAATATAAACCTCCCCCAAAACTGCCCCTAACACTCCTCTGGATGCACAGCGGGAAAAACGTCCAGGAAAATTGACGTCCCAGCAATTAGTATGTCCAAATGCCAAGTTAGGCGTTTTTTTTGGCCGTCTTTGTTTTGATTATGCTCCTATATAGGTTTCCAGAATTCTGTGGCTGGCTTCCCCATGACATTGTAAATGCAGCATTATGGTGTCCAACTTTTTGGCTAAACAATTTTCAGTGTTGCTTATTGCGATCTGAATCTAGCCACTGGTCCATAGAAGGGTAATAAAAAGAAAATTATTTGAATACCTATAAACTGTGAGTCATAAGTTGTGTTGTATTGATGTATAGTGTCTCTCACAGGATATAGTATACTGGTTTATTATTGACTGCTTGGACTAGGCAAATAAGACGGCTCCAATCAACTTAAATAAACAGGCTGGCAATTAAGATGAGCACAATGGGGTTAACTTGAAAATCTTGAATTTAATCCTCTGAAAACTGGCAACCAATGATACTGCTTAAATAAAGGTGTGATGTACTCCTGCCTCTTCTCATATTGGTATTTTGGAATGTCTGTAACCACTTGAGATTAAACTGAGCCAACCATGCAGAAACAAGTTTCCCATAATCAAGTTCAGAAATAACAAAAGCATAAATAAGTACATGTAAAGATGTACATCATTTTTTCAGTGGCTTACACCATTTAATTTTGTAAACAATATAAGAAAGAGAAGCAAACTCGGAAATACAGAATATATGATGACATTTTACATTTAATCTCGCTCCACTATATATTCTCTCTCCTCCTCAAAAAGGCCTCCTAAGCAAATAGCTAGAAAAACAAGCATCTCATAAATCCCAGTACTCCAGTCGTCATTACTTCCTTCTTCATTCCATGAAGCCAAAAGAGAGAGGTTAAACCTCTAAATCAGCAGAACAGATCAAACTCTCTTTGCCAGTGTCGTAAAAAATGCATCCCAAGTTTGTCAAAGTATTCCTTGATTTCTGGCCCGCTGTGCCAACTGATAGGTGCTCCATGTGTAACAACTTGTGTGTATAATTGTGCCGTTGACTCAAGATGGGTGGGTCTGTTTGTATCCATTGTATAAGAATACATCCCTTAGCAATCATGTACAACTACATTTGGATTTATGGAAAGCACTGAAATTGCGGGGATAGCGAGTGAGGACACATTTTGGCAGTTACCTTCAAGATAAGCGCTTATTTCTTTATCTGCTTACCTGCTGATTTGCTTACCTGATTGTAGTAGATACATTTCAAATCTGCGTTTAGATACTACGCTTGAAGTCTGCTTTTCTAACTTACGTGTATATAAGGAGGTTTTTTTGTGGCCTATGATAATAGTGTTGGAGGGGAGCCAGTAAAGTTGTGCAGCTCTTCCCTTCATGGCTGAGGTGTAGCATTTGTTCTCCAAAGCTCCAGAGGCCTTTTTCCTCCTTTTAGAAACGCTTTATAGTTGACAAAGAAGTTAAAGGCAATACACTCGGTATATAACACTGGAGGTCAGCTGTTGTTTGATAAGGTATTTATACTCCAGTTCTTCCATTCATTTTTTTTTTCCCTTAGCAATCAGACGTTCCTTGTACAGAAAACAGCAGAGATCACACACACTCCCTCCACAATATCATCCATTAAATCCAATAAACACTTGCGTGGAGTTGCTTCACAATTCTGGTGATAGAGAGCTCAGACCGTGCCACAGTGATTGCTAAAAATTAGAACTTGCTGAACAGTCCCATATGCAATGTTTATAGGTGGCATTTGGCAGTCCACGTTTGGGACACTTGCCATCTGAGGCAAGAGAGCAAATATCTATTTTTTTAAAATTATTTTAATACACTAAACTTAGTTTTTAAAAACACATTTAAAGTAAAATCACAAATGATTTTGGATCTATGTACCCTTTCTCCTTTAGATAGAAAATAGGTAATTTTTAAACTTATGGGGGTAACCTGTATGCCCTAGAGCCTGTAGGCATGTTTTTGTTAGGGTAGGTGGTTGGTTCGAATGAATGCATTCTTTAAGAAGTAACCACAATGTGCACAAAGTGCACTCTGTTAATGACATTCATCTCCAACTGAGAAAACCCATAAAAATGAAAAATTCTGGATGCCCGTCCCTAGTTTTGTTATGTACTACTATTATTGAACAAAATGTTTAACCCAAAACAGTTCTAATTGTTTGGCTTGCAATGCAAATGTGGTATATCAAAACCTAAGGGGTTCACAAGATTTAAAATCAGTCTATAGAAGAAATAAAACTCCATAAGAAGCTAGAAAAGCACAGAATCATACAGATTTACTTTATAGGTCTTAGAGCAGTATCTTCAAAATTGTTAACGAACAAAGCTCCTGCATTTTTAGACAGACTCTTAATCCCTTATACTCCTATAAAATCTTTAAGATCGGAAGAGAAATCACTCCTCCTAGTCCCCTCATTAAGAGTCATCTATTCTAGGAGAGACACGATCTTTTCCGTCATGGCCCCCCAAATCTGGAATTCGCTCCCAACTAATATAAGGAAAGAAAAATTACTTTGCAAATTCAAAATTCTCTTGAAAAGCTGGCTTTTTAAGGATGCTTTTAACTGAGATATGCTTATTTTATATCCCCAGGATACTCGTTAGAGTAATAGTAAGGTCGATAAGCGAAAATTGAGTGGGTAACCTTTCCCCCATCCTTTTGTTTCATTATCTTGCCTTTTTTTGATTTGATTTACAAATTGTATTTAATCTTTTTTTTACTTTTCCTTTTTGTGTTTGTCCGGTACATAGGTGTGTGAATTGTCTTGTTTGAAGTAATGTGTTTTTTGGTTTTTTTACCCCAATTTTACTAGTACTTGTAAATTGCATTGAATTAAGATTTTGCGCTGAAATCAAAACTTTATTAAACTTGGAAACTTACCATTCACAGGGAAATCAGTACATCAGAATAGTACAGTCAAGTGCATGATAAACAGTGCATCAGGCCTGTTTAATTCTAACCTCGCATTCTTCCTTCATTTCAGCATGTTGCTTGTGCTGACTATGAAAATGCATAGAAAGCAAGAACTAATTTGGGCTCCATATGATTTGCAGTGCAGTGCATTCTCTTCACTTTCTTTTACTCTTTATGAAAGCCTTATGAAATGTGATAATACTACATTTTCTCTGGGGATATGTGGTGCCAGCCAGCACCTGTGGATGGATACTTCAGCTCCTGGAGACTTGGTATCATAAACAACAGGCAAGGATTTCTTTCTTAAATCCCCATGAATTGTCAGTGGCTCTGCTTCACAGGCCCTGCATCTCGGATAAAATTATATATGCTATGAAATGGAGCCATGTACTTCATCCTTCAGAGGGAGAGGACAGATTTCAGCCTCTGATGATTAATTGTTTGGAAACCTTGGTGAAATCTTTGAAAAAATGCCCTCTTAAATACATACCTAGGGATTTTGATTTTCAGTTGTAACTGAAAAACTCCAATAAAACACCCCTGAAAGAGAATTTTAAGATTTCTGGCTCTAACCAAAAGAATCCTCAGAATCATCCATCCTTGGACCTGCTCACATTATTTGTCAATACCTGTTACACCTTGATGATGTCACCAGAGCAGGACTTGCCTGTTTCCCCTTCTACTCCGGCTGCTACTATTGGCAAAGCCACCTCCCCTGCAGCAGTGGAGTATGGAATCGTCCACTTTAGCTTCTCACTTTAAAGCTGCCTGTTCTAGCATTTCTAATTCCTCTGTGGTGATGGCAGCAAAGGCACAAGCTCCTGTGCCAAGGATTTTTTGTATTGAGACTGGAACAGAGACAAGTGTCTAATGCTGGGGCAGGTAGGAGAAGGACTGGTGTTAGCAGATGTTAGGAGTGGAGGTGTGAGAAGTCTGTCATTGTATAACTGTCAAGGTAATTGCTTTAAAAATCCTTGCTATACTCAAATACCTAACATTACCAAATAAGGCTTTATATGTAAGGCTTCTGATTCTAGGGGATTATAAATTCTAATGTAGTCATGACCGATTTCTTTAGGGAAAAATATATAAACTAAATTAACAGTAGTGAATCAGCATTCTGACTAAAATCATAACATAAGAATAGCCTTACTGGGTCAGACCAATGGTTCATCAAGTCCAGTAGCCCATTCTCACGATGGCCAATCCAGGTCCCTAGTACCTGGCCAAACCCCATAGAGTAGCAACATTCCATGCTACTGATCCAGGGCAAGCAGTGGCTTCTCCCATGTCTTTCTTAATTACAGACTATGGACTTTTCCTTCAGGAAATTGTCCAAACCTTTCTTAAAACCAGCTACCCTATCCGCTCTTACCGCAACCTCTGGCAATGCGTTCCAGAGCTTAACTATTCTCCGAGTGAAAAATATTTTCTCCTATTGGTTTAAAGAGTATTTCCCTGTAACTTTGAGTGTCCCCTAGTCTTTGTAATTTTTGACAGAGTGAAAAATCAATTCACTTGTACCCGTTTTACTCCATTCTGGATTTTGTAGATTTCAATCATATCTCCCCTCAGCCGTCTCTTTTCCAAGGTGAAGAGCCCTATCCTTTTAAGTCATTCCTCATACGAGAGGAGTCCCATCCCCTTTATCATCTTGGTCGCTCTTCTTTGAACTTTTTTTTGTGCTGCTATATCTTTCTTGAGATAAAGGTGCCCAGCATTGAATGCAATACTCTAGGTGAGGTCGCACCATGGAGTGATACAGGGGCATTATAACATTCTTAGTCTTGTTAACCATCCCATTTTAAATAATTAATTGACCATGGTAAGTTTTGTTTTATTGGAGGTTCCTTATGAGAGGACACACAAAGTTTGTACATGACTCAAGTTAGGATTTATGGTAAGTTGGAAACGATAGTAATTTTATTGACCAGACAGCTGTTATTGGTGTTATCAGGTGGATTTTTTTCTTGTAAAACCTTATTTTTTCTTTGAAGATATTTGAGTGGGCAGCCATCAAGTCCAAGGTACAACATTCCACGTTGCCTGTATTTTGGGATATTTAATGTGCAGTGAATTATAGAGAAAAGCATGTATCAGAAGTTCAACAAACACTAACCCCTCTGTTGGTCAACATAAAAAAAAAAATCCTGTAAATTTAATCTTAACCAAATTTAGATTCCTCCAATAATAGCCCCCCCCACCTCCCTAGAATTCACAGTAATGGGCATTGCTGTCCTCCACCCTCGCGATGACTGGTCCCTCTTAACTTTTCTCATAGTTCTGGTACTGAGTTGATGCAGGGCCTTGCATATGCACTGATACTCAAGGTTTTGAGCATGTGTAAGTGCTCAAGACCTTGCAAACGCCAAATCCATGAGGAGAAGTAAGAAGAGATTCTTTTTTGGGATGGGGGAGACAGTAGAAGAGAGCAGTGCTGGTTACCATGGAGCAGCAGGGTGGAGGAGAGAAACTGCCTGTATTAATAGCCCACCCTAGATTTATGAAAAGCCTTTTGTTTCTAATAATAACCCGGGTGATTATTAGACAGAATATGGTAACTTTAATGCTGGCTAGTACAAAATATTTTAAAATCTTGCAGTTAAAAACAGCATTTAACTGCAGCCTTGTAGTATAGGATTGACACTTCTAAAGAAAAATTTCCTTTCCCTAAAGGATTTAATGTAACTGTACGCTAGATGTGGTGTATTTAGATTTTAGCAAAGCCTTTGACAGTGTTCCAGATAGACGTCTAATAAATAAATTGAGGTCAGGAACTGGTTGAGTGGAAGGCGATAGAGCGGGGGTGTCAAAGTCTCTCCTCGAGGGCCGCAATCCAGTCAGATTTTCAGGAGTTCCCCAATGAATATGCATGAGATCTATTTGCATGCACTGCTTTCATTGTATGCTAATAGATCTCATGTATATTCATTGGGGAAATCCTGAAAACCTGACTGGATTGCGGCCCTCGAGGAGGGACTTTGACATCCCTGCGATAGAGGGTAGTGGTCATTGGAGATTGCACTGAGGAAAGGGATGTGCTTCAAGGATAAGGTGGTCCTGGAAATAGAGAGAAGAGCACAGACAGAAGGAAGTGTAGCCAGAGACTGGGAAAAGTTGATTAGAAAAATAAAATCACCAGACAACAAAGGTAGGAAAATGATTTTATTTTCAGTTCAGTGATTGAAATCTGTCAGTTTTGAGAATTTACTTTTCTGTCTATATTTTACACTGTTCAGGAAGAAATGCATTTCTATTTCTCTGGTGGTGTACTGCATGCAGAGTCTGACATCATAGTAGGTGTTATTTGTGTATATTAGTTTGTGGTTCCTTGAAAACTTTTCTATTTAAGGACGCGTTTGAAATCTAAGAATATTAATCCAATCCTGTCCAAACAGAACAATGCTTATTCCTTTGCCCTATACTACCTCCTCTTAAAGATTTTGATCTTATTGTGTCCCCAAACCATTTTTCCATTATTGTTCACTCCTATAACCATTGTAGTTCTGTCATGCTTCTTTTAGTAAATCATCCATTATTCGTTAGGTCTGTTTTAACTTTAATTGTTAGTATTCCCCATTTCCCTAGCAACAGCAGCAGATGAATCCAGAGACCAATGGGATAGCACACATACATCTACCAGCAGGCGGAGATAGAGAAACTGATTAACAGGTGGTCCCATTGGCTGGCACTCCTCCTGTATCTCCAGTATTCTCTATCTTCCAGCAGGAAATGGTCGCTATTCAACTAGCTCCTGAATTCTCGCTGTGACTGGAACTTTATTTTCTCTTGTTGAGGTTTCTCTTCAGCGAGACTGCCATTCTGTTTCTCCTGTTGAGGTCTGTTTTAACTTTAATTGTTGGTATTCCCCATTTCTATAGTTTTGGATTCAAACGTTCCACTATCATATGAGGCTATAATTTGTGGAACAATATTACATGTGAAACCCACTCTAGATAAATATAAGAGTTGTCTATTTATGATCATGACAGGTATAGCCATTCAACTGATAATGAGTAACTGGAAGAACCATGACAGAATAAGTTATACTTTTTGGTGGGTGAACGTGTGCACCACATACAGATATGAAAGAATTAATGCAGAGTGTAGGGGATTTAGTAGTGTATTTAATAAAGTTTGGAGCCCATTGACTAAATTTGTAAAATTATAATAATGTTTATTTATCTTATCTTTCCTTTTGTTCATTTACCTTTACACATCCATGGGGGGTGGGGGGTTGGAGGGAGGGGAATAAATATTGATGGGGACATTTGGGTAACTTTATTCTTCATTTATACTATACTATATATTATGTTATATTATGTTGTTGTTATATGTAGTATAATTGAACATCTTGAATGATATATATGTTACCTATACAGATATTAGTGTAATGTATGTAATACCTACTGTTTGTTCATTTGCATGACATTGTTTTTGATTAAAAATCAATAAAGATTAAAAAAAAAAATTCTTTATATAAGTGTTTTTATCAAATTTTGAATAAACTTGAAACTTTATTTGCATAGGGTTCATCTGTGTTCTGCATTGTGTGACCAAGGCCAGGTATTGGTAGGAATGAATGTCGAGAAGCATTATTGGCATCATGGCCCCAAGTAGGAAGATATTTGTTGGCTCTCCCAAAATGGTCCTCACTTAAAAATTAGCGAAGACTACTGCTCTATATGGTATGTGAGGATTGAATGCAGTTTTTTGCTAGGAGCAAAACAGTACTAGCATCTTTTTAAGACAGACACAGGTAATGGCTCTGTTCACAGGTCCAAGTAAAAAAAATTGTATGTGCTGAAATGTTATGTGTATAAATTAACATCACAAAAAATTTTGTAGACAATAACTCCCTCTTTTACGAAACTGCGATAGCAAGTTTCTAGCGCGGGGAGCCGCGCTGAATGGCCTGCGCTGCTCCCGACGCTCACAGGAACTCAGTGAGCAACACAGGCCATTCAGCACGGCTCCCGGTGCTAAAAACTGCTATCGCAGTTTTGTAAAAGGAGGCCTAAATTTTTTTAATGCTGATATTGTATCTATAGAACATTCAGCATGTGTGCAGATATGTGCCAGTACTTTTTTGTTAGCTGACCTCAGTGCAGGGCCTTGTGAGCATACATCGGGTGTGCTCACACTGATTAGTGCACAATTTTTATGTGTTAAAAATTAGCACTGGTGAGCAAATACTGTACTTCATTAGAAGCTGCGCACTTAACACATGACTCAAATGTACAATTTTCTGCATTGGTTCCTGGTTGTGGTTTGTTTCAAGTTTATTTAGAATTTCTTATACCACCTAATCAAACCTTCTAGGCGGTGTACAAAAATATTAAAACCATCTACTGACTAAAATACAGTTTAAAAAAACACACAACACTAGGGCAAATATTAGCTTTTAAGGACTAATAAACTAACAAAAAAAATTAACGAACAGAGATAAGCGGGAAAGGAGGGCTGGAACTACAATATGTAAAGAAAAAGAGAACATGTAAGACAGAAGAACAATAGGAAGGGGAACAGGTACACTTCCCCCTCCCCATTCGCGGTTCCTGCACTCGCGGTTTCATATAATCGTGATTTTTTTCTGGGGAGGGGGAAAATAAAAAAAACAGTCTTAATGTAAAAAAAATCCATCTTTTTTTCCCTCCCTGCCGCCTTCCCGGCCTTATCTGGTGGTCTCGAGACTGTCGGGAACTCCCTACAGCCATTTCCTGATGGCGATCTGCACGGGGCAGGAGCGTAGGAAGATCGCTCCTGCCCCGAAAGCCCTCTAGACCACCAGGTAAGGCCGGGAAGGCGGCAGGGAGGTGGGGGGTGGGTCAGAGCCGGATAATCGCGGTTTTTTGGCATTCGCGGTCCGGCTCTGCCCGTATCCCACGCAAATGACGAGGGAGAAGTGTATTAAGATTCTTTCTAAATACGGGGTAGTCCTTAAAAGGGCAATTAGGAGTCAAAGCGTCGAGAAAGAGAAATGTCTTTAGTTTTGACTTAAAAGTCTGTATGGTTTTCACCTCAGATTTGCTTGCCACTTATATTCCCAGGGTGAATTAAAAGGAACCATTTATGCCACAGAGAGGACTGCACAAGAATGATTGCATAGTGGCTACCTTTCAGTGCACAAATTATGGCCATCACAATGGGAAGCAGTGCTTTGTTGGTCTCTGCAATTTTCACAGTATTGTGAATACCTTTTAAATGAGTGGAAAACAATTATCTTGAAAGTACAAACAGAATCGTCCTGCTTTATTTTTATTTGTATTAATAACGCTGGCTTTTTTTGTAAAGACACTTAAGTCCAGTATACCTAAATCACAAATCAATGTCTTTTGACAACTGGACCCAAAAAGGCTTAGAGTCACTTGAGTAAGGAATTAAGGACGCCTCAGCCCCACCACTCCACCGTTGTAATTTTATTTAATATTACACCGGGAAGGCTGTGTGGTGCCTCATCATCGGCAGTCCATTGAAATTAATTTTTTATTTATTTTTGTTTAGCCGTTTTATCTTTTTTCAAATTTTATTAATCCATTATTAATATAAATATTAGATTCAATAAAATTATAAATATTGACTTATCTCAGCCGCCTTGGGAGCCAGACCCGACATGTTTCGCACTGCTTGAGTGCTGTTTCAAGGGTCTCCCTGCGAGAGTAGAAAGGAGAAAAAACTAAGTCAAAACAGTTCGTTCTTAGTCTCCCCCCTTTTTTTCGTTAAAAAGTTTCCTAATCCAGTACTTTACGTCCCCTAAAGAACTTAATTCTGAACCAAACTAAAGGACTCACCGGGGCTGCCGCTGTCATCCGACTCCTGCTATAAATTTTTCATGATGGCGGCGGCGTCTCCCGGGTCCATTTAAATAACAGCTGTGATCGTATCTTAAACCCTCCTACTTGATGATGAAATCCTGTATCTCAGCCTATCAGCGTGCCCCATTCAACTTCACTATTGAGCCCACGTGGTGTCACAGTATCAAGCTCAAAAATGTAGCGTTGTTCCATCTCGTTTAGTTTAGTTAAATTTTTCCCACCCTCCATACCCATGATCACATCTATGACACGCCATCTAATGTCTCCACTGGTGTGTTTATACTTTTCCCAATGTTCCACCAATGGGGCCTGCATGATCTTATTATTTATGCGGGATTTATGTTCTGTGAGCCTGACCTTGATTTTCCTGTTAGTTCGTCCTATATAAACCAGATCACAAGGGCAGACTATTGCATAGATCACATTTGTAGAGTCACAGTCTGTATCCGATTTGGACCTAAGTATCCTCGTTCTATCTGGGACCCTCCAAGTATCCCCTTGAATACCCGAAGGGCACCATTGGCATTTTCCACATGCCCTATGGTATCCTAATTCTACCTTAGTTTTGATACCATACTTCTGGAAATTACAACGTTGGGCCAAGGTGGTACCTCGCGAATATGCTATCATAGGGAATCTTTCCAATGGGGTGTGAGATTGAACTACATGCCAATATTTTCTTAACAAGCCTTCCACCATTCTAGAAGCCCTTGAAAACGGAAGAATACAAGTAAGCAAATTTTCATCCAGCTTCTGAGAGTTTTTAGATTCTAAAAGGAGAAGCTCACGTTGGGCATATCTTCCCCTTTTATACGCTAATCGGATAGCTCGCTCCGGATACCCTCTGTCTCTAAGTCTATCTGCTAGTTTGTTAGCATGTATGTTATACTCGCTCATTGAAGAACAAACCCTGCGAATCCTTAAAAATTGGGCAATCGGTAGATTAAACCTTAGTTTATACGGGTGGAAACTTTCGTAATGTAAGATGGTATTGCGTGCAATTGATTTCCTATACAGTGAGGTAGCTATTTTTCCTTCCTGTGTATAGATGGAAATATCCAAAAACTGTATAGATTGTTGATTACATGTCATAGTAAAACTTATATTCAGATCTACTGAATTTAAGTATTGCAAAAAAGAGTCAAGTTCAAGTATGGTGCCATCCCAGATGAAAAAAATGTCATCTAGAAAACGGCACCAAAAACAGACGTGAGGGTACCAGCCTGAACCGTATACCCACTTTTCCTCAAATTTTGCCATGTATAGGGATGCAGCAGAGGGAGCCAATGTGGCCCCCATTGCCACCCCCTGTATCTGTTGGAAAAATGTGCCTTGATATTCAAAATAATTGCTATTGATGACCCATTTTGCCAATTGTAGTAGAAAATCAATCGTCATGCGATGAGGGGGGTTCTTTTGTAGGGTCTCTCTGATAACTTCCAAAGATTCTGTCTGGGGGATTTTGGTATAGAGAGAGACAACGTCAAGAGTTACCATCCATTTGTTTGTCATATCTAGCTGAAGGTGAAAAAGATTTCTAATAAAGTGGGACGAGTCCCTAATATAAGATCTTATCCGAGGGACTTGATCTCTCAGAAAATAATCCACCACTTTCGATAGAGGTTCTAAAATGGACTGGCG
The DNA here is from genome assembly GCF_902459505.1 of Geotrypetes seraphini. Lineage (NCBI taxonomy): Eukaryota > Metazoa > Chordata > Amphibia > Gymnophiona > Dermophiidae > Geotrypetes > Geotrypetes seraphini. The sequence goes on from NC_047090.1 coordinate 110,064,881, forward strand.
GGTATTGACTATAGGACGCCCTGGGGGATTAGTAATGGTCTTATGAATTTTTGGCACAAAGGAAATACGAGGGATCTTAGGATTCTTCTCAAACAAGAAAGAATACTCCTTCTGAGTGATGGTACCTTCTGTTAGATGGTAATTCAGAAATTTGAGAATATCTTCACCCAGCTTTGTAGTGGGATCTTCGGACAAGGGGACATATGCTTGTCTATCTGAGAGTTGGCGATTTGCTTCCACCTCATAATCAGTTCTATTGAGGATAACCGTGGCCCCACCTTTATCTGCTTTTATTATCACTATATTTTCATTTTTTAGCAGTTCATTAAAGCCTTGGTGTTGTGATTTGGTGGTGTTATAAGGGCCCCTATTCACCCATTGGTTTTGTAATTCCTTTAACCCTTGGCTCACCAACTGGCGAAAGGTGAAGATCAAGGGGTCCATTGGGCCAGGCGGTATCCAAGATGATTTTACCTTGCATACTTCAATGGACTTGGGTTTAGGTTGAGGCTGATCCTCTTGTTCTTCTTCTCTCTCTTCCTCAATTACTATTGCATTTTCCAGTCCCATGTCGGTATGGAAGAACACCTTCAATTGCATTTTCCTGATGAATGAGTGAAATGCCACATGCAGCCTAAAAAAATCTGGAGGTTGGGTCATCACAAACCCCAATCCTCTTTCCATAATTTCTTCTTGGTGGACAGTAAGTCTTAAAGAGGATAGATTCATCATGGTCGATTGGTCCCCGTCCGAGTTTTCATTGTTGGTTGTTGTAACATTGCTCTTCCTCGTGGTTGTCGTGTCCGTCCTCTGCCCCGTCTTTCCACATTGGTGGACTCCCCTGGTTTTTCACTACTTGCTTCCATAGAGGATTCACCGGTAGAGTCTGAGTCTCCTGAAGTGCTGTCGAATGCTACTTTCTTTTTTATTGGAGCTGCAGAGTATCTTCTCTGCCAGGTGTATACCTGATCATTCAAGTAATCACGTTCGTCACGTTTCCATTTTTTTATTTTATTCGCTTTTATCTCTTCTCTAAACTTTTTCATAGACATCTTCAGATCTTGTAGTTTAGAATCAAAATCAGATATATCAGGTCTTTGCTTTAAATCACTCTCCATCACACTCGCTTTAGCACAAAGTTCTTTCTCTGTCCCTTCAGTAGTCTCCACCAGGAGGATCATTAAATCTCTGGAGCATTTGTTTAAAATGGCTGTCCACCGGTCCGAAAAAGATTTGTCCGTGGAAATCATCTTGGGCTCTTTTATAATACGTAATCCCCTGGGTATCATCGTCCGCTTGAGATATTGTACCAACGTGCTACTGTGTAGCTCTGCCCTGATTGCCCTCTTCATTGTGTTTTCTAATTCCAGCCAAGAGGCCTCCCCAGACGGTATATCTTCTTCATCAAGTAGGGCTGGTTTTGAAAGAATACATTTGAAATATTCTTCAGTGTACCCTTCAAATGAAGTCTCTTTTTGAGCCATCTTCAATTCCACTTGAAGCTAGTATTAATAACGCTGGCTTTTGTAGCATATTGTTGAATTTATAATGTAAGAGCTGGGAAAGAAATTGATTTGCCGCCTTTGAACATTGGGGAGAAAGTTTTAGCTTGTTGCGAAACAAACAAATTAAAATATCCTCTTGGACATCAGTCTTGCCTGAAAACCGAAATGCAGTGCAAGAGAGATGCCAGTGGTCTGATTCTCCTTGTGCGCTGATGGCGTGCCGCTGTGTGTGTGCTGCATTGGCACCTGTGTTCCTTAATGCTAATGATTTAGACTTGGTTTCCATGGCCATAGCTGTGGGTGGTAGGATGATTCATTCTAGTAGTTCCCACAGACTTGCTCATAAATTTCTGAGCTGCTTTTAATCTCATTCCCGCATCTCCCCTATTTCCTTTCTGGCACAGTTATCCATTTTCCCCCTTTGGACTAACAAAGGTCTTGCGATACATGTCTGCCCATCTCGGGTCCTCTGGTTCTTTCATCTTAGGAAAAGTATAAATTGCTCTGTTTCGATTTAGTTCTCTGTTCATGGACACAAGCCTACAGTTTCTAATCTCCTTACATAGCTCTCCCTAACCACTCTGAACTTCTGCTTTGTTATTACTTATGGCTGTTTCCTATCATGCTCTAAACTAGATGGCATCTTTTGCATTCCTTTCCGTCTCACATTTTCTCTCCTCCTCCCCACCCCCCAGGTGTCTAATTTAAACACTACTTTGGTGCAGTGTTGATGAAATGTTTAGAAAAACTTGAGTGCCAGTCAAAATGCTTAGAAGCAGAGTGGGGATAAAATTTGATTTAATGTCTCATCCATTTAGGCTGACCCTTTTTGTTTGCTTTCCTTGCCCCTTTCACCTTCTGCTGCCTCTTAAGTCTCAAAGGAGCCACCTCTTTCTTTAGTCTTTCATCTTCCTTGCAGACTGGTGAACAGGTGTTAGGTGCTAACTCTTACCTGCCTAGGTGATTTGCCATCTGAGATTTTTCCATTTCTTGCTACAGTAGAGTCTTAGTTAACCGGGACTCTCACAACCAGCAAAAACTTTGCCGGTGGAGAAAAAAAGGTCCCCCAAAGCACCAGCAGCAGCATTCTGAGCCATAAATTAGAGAATGACAAAGTGACAAAATTCATCACTGTTCCCGTCCCCGCGGATAACTGCGGGGAAACCATCTTCATGTCATTCTTTAAGGAGAGAGGGAAGAATCGGAGTACGAATGGCCACAACCACTGATCCTCAAGCTTTGCTGTGAAGAATGCTGGTGTAGAAGGACTGAAGTTGAAATAGACACTAGAAAATGGCATAGGATTATTTCCCGCGGTTATCCGCGGGGACGGGAACGGTGTCATTCTCTACCACAAATTCTCCCTTCCTCAAGCCCCAAAGCAGCTATGAACCCCCCTCTATCCCTCCCTGAAGCACCAATGCAGCAGCGGTCTTGAACTGCAAATGCCTCCTCCCTCAAGCCCTGAAGTGGCCGAAGCAAGCAGCAGTCCTGAACCGCAAACTCCCTTGCTCCTTCCTTCTCTCCCTTCCTTACTTGAGCGCAGCAAATCAGTAGGAGGTAGCCTCAAAACAGGCTGCTCGCAGCCAGCTCTGGCAGGGCCTTTTCTCTAGTGCATCACTGTTGTAGTAGCATTTAATTTTTTAAAGGGTTTTCAGGATGTCCACAGTGAATATGCCTGAAATAAATTTACATATAATGGATGCAGTGTATGCAGATCAAATTTATGCATGTTCATTGTGGATATCCTAAGACCTGAGTGGCAGAGGGGTTTTTCAAGGATCAAGTTGAGAAACACTGGATTACAGGACCTGAAGCAACGTGGATTCACTAGAGGCAAGTCTTTTAGACAAATCCGATCAATTTCTTTGACTGGGTGACCAGAGAATTGGATAGAGGTAGTGCATTTAGATTTTAGTAAGGCCTTTGACAGGCGTCTAATAAATAAACTGGCGTCTAATAAATAAACTGAGTGCCCTTGGGATGGACCCCAAAGTGACAGGCTGGATCAGGAACTGGCTGAGTGGAAGGTGACTGAGGGTAGTGATCAATGTAGATCACTCTGAAGAAAGGGATGTTACCAATGGTGTGCCTCAAGTTTTTGTTTTTGGGTCTGTTCTTTTTAACATTTTATAAACAATATTGCTGAAGGGCATTCAGGTAAGATTTGCTTCTTTGCGGATGATACCAAAATCTGCAATAGAGTAGACATTCTGGATGGTGTGAATAAAATGAAGAAAGACCTAGCAAAGCTTGAAGAATGGTCTAAAATTTGACAGCTAAAATTTAATGCTAAGAAATGCAAGGTCATGCATTTGGGCTGCAAAAACAAGAGGAAACAGTACAGTTTAGGGGATGAAGAACTTATGTGCACTACAGGAGAGCGGGACTTGGGTGTGATTGTATGTGATGATCTTAAGGTGGCCAAACAGGTTGAAAAAGTGACAGCAAAAGCTAGAAGGATATTAGGGTGTATAGGAAGAGGTATGGCTAGTAGGAAAAAGGAAGTATTGATGCCCCTCTATAAGACTTCTGGTGAGATTTCATTTAGAATACTGTGTACAATTCTGGAGACCGCACCTTCAAAAAGATATAAAAAGGATGGAGTCAATCCAGAAGAAGGCTACTAAAATGGTACGTGGTCTTCATCATAAGGTGTATGGGGACAGACTTAAAGATCTCAATCTTTATACTTTGGAGGAAATGCGGGAGAGGGGAGATATGATAGAGACGTTTAAATACCTATGTGGTGTTAATGCTCATGAGTCTCTTTCATTTGAAAGGAAGCTCTGAGATGGGAGGGCATAGGATGAAGTGAAGAGGTGATAGGCTCAGGAGTGAGCTAAAGAAATACATTTTTACAGAAAGGGTAATAGATGCACGGAATAGTCTCCTGGTAGAGGTGGTGGAGACAGACTGTGTCTGAATTCAAGAAAGCATGGGATAGGCACATGGGATCTCTTAGAGAGAGGAAGAGGTAATAGTTACTGTGGATGGGCAGACTGGATGGACCATTTGACCTTTATCTGCCATCATATTTCTATGTGAACTCACCGCAGTCATTCAGATAGTGGCTCTGCATGGGGCAGGAGCCTAGGAAGATCACTCCTGCTCCGGTTCACTGCTGGACCACTGGGGCTTTAAAGGTAGATTTTTAAAAAAATCTGGAAGGTGGGAGGGAGGTGGGATGTGTCAAAGTTGGCTGGCTGGGACAGGAGACGTGAGGGATTATGCTAATTGCAGAGCCTGGCATGGAGAGAGGGGAAGGGGCTGGGTGCAGAGCCTGACAGTTCAGGGGAGGAATTGGGGGGGGGGGGAACAGCTGGATGCCCCAGTTTATGTTCGAGTCAAGCTTTTTTTCCTCATTTTTTGATGGATAAAAGGTCACCTTAGTTTATATTTGGATCGGTTTATATTCAAGTATATATGGTAATAGGGAAATGAGCTAGTATGCTCTATTGTGCAATTACCACCCTCTTTGTATAAGTAATCCTAAGAAACACATTTGTCTGCAGTCAGATTCTGAAGGTAAGGTAGATGGGCCCCAGTCCCCAGATGTACAAAATATAAATCATTTCCTTGAAAGATGCCGACTTTTATCTGTAAGGTTTTCTTGTAAAAGTGTTAAGAACCACAACAAAAATTTGCTTATTACTGCATGAGCTTTGATGTTAAGGAGACAGATGCCTGGAGTTAGTATTGAGAATCCTAACAGCCTTGTAACTGTTAACATGGCCTTTTGTACGCTGTTGAAGTGTAAACAAAAATGTGTAGTTGACTCTGTTTATAGCTGGTCTCTTTGGAAGCTTACCAAGAAGTAGCTCTAATGACACCAATAAAAGACATTGATTGCCTGTCCAGAGTCCTACTGAGCAAAGCCCTTGCACAGTGCATCCCAAAATCCACATATATATTGCTGGAGGACTGGGAGGGGGAAGGGAAGTTAGTCAATTTGGTTTACACTGAAGATCAGTGAGGAGTTGGCTTTTTTGAATTTTTAGTCTTAATGCAGTGAATTTTTTATTAATATTTTTGGAAATACATTTGAAAATAAAATCATAAAATAAAGAAGTCGTTATTACATCAACACAATTTAGAAAACGTCCATTTAAATAACCAGCAAGCCCTCATCTAGGGGAGGACAGAGTAATACAAATACAAAGAAAAAAAATCCATTGCATTTTTAAATTTTTACTAGATCCTCATCCAAATCCGTGCCATTAATTCAATTTCAGACTTCCTAAACACACAAGTCTGCTCCTTCTAAAGTTATTCCTTCTAATGTTTATCTATAAATTTCTCTAATTGAACTGAATCCACAAACATATTACTATTATCTTAATGATACTAAACATTTACATGGCAGTTTAAAAAAGCTGTAGTCCCAAAGCCAACACCTAAGGTTTCAAGAGGAGAAAAGCTTTTTTGTGAAGCTAACGCTAAATGGACTACATTAGGAAATACTTGAAATTTTCCTACCACAAAATATGAAGTTTGCTTTTAAAACAGACACTTATCTTTCTCATAAGTAATGAGAATTATTCTAGAAGAAATATTATGTTGGGAATTTTTTAAAGACCCAGGAAGGTCAAAATTGTGTATAACAAACAGTATTAAACTCCTCATGATGTGCAACACTAGTCCAGCACTTATTAGGAATACAGTAAAACCTTGGATTGCAAGTAATTTGGTTTGCAAGTGTTTTGCAAGACAAAACATTTTATTACATTTTAACTTGATATACAAGCAATGTCTTGCAATTCGAGTACATACAGTGTACACGTGTCACATTATCATAACTGAGCCGATGGTTCTTCTCTCTCTGACGCTGCGGGAGTGTAGTGACTGTTCTAAATGAGCACAGTCATGCAATACAAGTACGCATATTATTTTGTATCAGAGTTTTTGGGTTGTGGAACGAATTGTCTGGAGTTTCCATTATTTCTTATGGGGAAATTCGCTTTAATATATGAGTGCTTTGGATTACAAGCATGCTTCTGGAACGAATTATGCTTGCAAACCAAGATTTGACTGTATACTGTAATAACAATTTGGTATATGCAAAGTATTGTTAGATAATTATAGGTAAAGACACTGTTAATACATTTGTTCAAGCTTTTTTCTCAAATTGATGTGCTTGTAGCTAGCAGCAGGAATAAGAGATTGTGTTTTGTGATATTTGGCTGGTGTTTGTATTGTGTATGTATGTTTTTATTGTGACCTGCTTAGGCTTTAAGCGGAATCTAAGCTTTTAAAATAAAATTTTTAAAACCTGAAATATTTTTCTATTAAAATTTAGAGTAGCAATAAGTAATTGAAAGGAGAAAGCAGCATTTAGAAATAGCAGATTTCTTTCCATCAAACCTTAAGTGCAAAGTGAACACATCTGTAATAGCAGGAAAAACTCTGAAGAGATGAAATCTGTGGCTTTAAATTATGATGACCCATTTATCCAATGCAGAAATATGAGTTCACATTTGAAAATTGAGCAATAGGTTCTTGAGAAAAAGAAAATAGGTAAGTGACAAAGCAATTCCACTAGTCCTCCATTATAGCTTGCAAAACATCATTTAAAGTAACCTCTTAATTCCTTATATCCAGCTTTGGAAACTGTACTTGAGAAGGCAAAGTTACTGCTTTTGGAAGATCGCTAGGATACAAAAGAAAAGCATACGAACCCGGTAATCTTGACAAAAATAACTGAGATGGAGATAATATAGTACCCAATGGACATTTGAGAGATGCAGATATAGAAACTCTGGATGTTGAAGGGGGGGGGGGGATCTATTTCAGTAGAGATCCGATGGATTGGTGGACTGGACCAGAGGTTTCTTTGTTTCCTCTCCCGCCGTAATATGGTTTCTAGGTGCAGCCTCTTTAATGGATGGCTTCTGGGATGGCAGTGGGCAGAACGACTTGGACCTTTCCCTTCAGTATCAGTCTTTATGGAAATTCAGGATTATGCATTACTCCTATCCAGCTGCAGGGGCTGGCCTAGTTTTTACATGTCTCTACAGTTAACTTAGCTAAAAAAATTGTAAGTTTTATGCCTTTTTCTTTAACCTTAGGTTAGTATAGTTCATTGGAACTTTTCAGATGTTGGGGGAAGGACAGATAGAGAATTAGACTTTGCAGATTACAGTTCTATTCTGAGATCAAGTGTTGGTGTTTGTGTCTCTTCTCCAGTGGCCTCTTCAAAGTCTCTCTTCTGACGGGATCTGCCTGGCCTCTGCCATTGTCCTAAGCCTGTTCTTTGGAGCCTGCTGATGAGGCATTCTGTACTTCACCCTGACAGTAGCTGGTGTCTTTACAGCAGCTGGTGTCTTTAGCATCTGGTTTTGCTGTTTTTTGGTAAGGTTTTTTAGACCCTTTTTAATATTTGTCATTCGGAGACGTGTTGAATTGATATCCATGCATGTTCCAAGAGTTGGGTGGTATGCTTGATCTGGGAAAAACAAAATAATGGTGATTTTACTCATAAGAATAGCTATACTGGGTCAGACCTTCTGGCCTAGTCTCCTGTTTCTGCAGTAGCCAATCCAGGTTACAAGTATCTGGCCAAACCCAAATAATAAGAGCATTCCATTCTGCCTTTTCTAGGGCAAGCAGTGGCATGCCAATCTCAGTACCTCCCAGTGGGACTATTTCTAGTTTGGACTGGTCATATTCTGGGGATCAGTTGCTACTTGTTCCAGTGAGCTATGTGTGCATGGTATTTTCTGGCAGTTGTCTTGACTAGGTCCTAGGTCACAAGAATATGCTCCTATGTTGATCACCTATGTTTTCTGTTTTCCTCAGGGAATATATGCCCCCTTCAATGTTCCCTGTTTTTATAGGCAGGCACAATGTGCAATAGCAGCATTTTGGGCACCATCTTTTTTCCATCTCCTATCATCTATGGCAGCATAGCCCTTCTTTAAAAAAAAAGAGGGGGGGCAGATGCAGTCTATTTTGTATGCATGTGGTGGTCCTTGAGTAACAGATTTTCTCTTCTCAGGAGAGGCATCTTGTTTTTCCGAGGTGGAAAGAGCAAGCTCTGCTCCCTACACTCTGGCCTCCTTCTCTGGAGGTCGAGCATCATGGGTGATAGCACGGATCTCTGTCTGGTTGGACTGCTTCATTCCCCTTTAAGTGGGTGCAACTTCTCCTGTCAGTTCCTGTAGTCTCTCTTGTGGAAGGGTAAGCATAATCCTGCCTAGTGGGCAACTTTGTTCCATCACTGGTCGACCACCTGGTTGTTTATGCTGGCTCCATATCCATTGATTTTGAAGCATGATGCTGCCTTCCTGTTGACCCAGCAAGAGCGGTTAGTTGTAGCTCCAGTCTGGAATGAGGAGCGTAGTGGTTCCAAACTACTCAGCACATCCCCTTCTCTGGGGCCTCCTGCCCTTTCAGCTCGATTCTATCTCTGAATATGGAATGGAGCACCTACTGCCCATTCAACACAGCCCATCTCTAGATGTAGAGTGTGGCATTGCATACCTAGCTGACTCTGCTTCCTTTTGGAACAAGGTGCTATCTGCTTTTCAATGCTGCTGCATCTCTGTATGTAGGACATGGTGCCTCTTGTCTGTTTAGCACTCTTTCTTCTCTGGATGAGGAGAGGGACAGATTCTTCAAACTTTCGACAACTACAAGAACGAAAGGACATTCCGAAAAATTAAAAGGAGACAGATTCAGAACCAATGCTAGGAAGTTCTTCTTCACCCAACGGGTGGTGGACTCCTGGAACGTGCTTCCAGAGGGAGTGATAGGAGTTCAACCCGATTCACTAAACAGCTTCTCGATCAATCTCCGATCCGATCCACCCATACAAATGAGGGGAAATGGCATGCAAAAGTAGGAAGCCATCGATTCACTAAGCAGAAGAAGAAACACAGATTGAATTTGCCGATTCGAAAAGAAGCGACTGCTGAGGACCAGTCGCTTACTATCCTTGCCGACTCTCCTGCCCTTTCCCACCCTGAAATATCAGTATCGAGGTTACAACCCCATATAAAACAACCATCAAAATTAAAAATAAAACTTTTAAATATCTTTACATATGTGTAAAAATTCCTTTTTTATATATTCTGTTAAAAGCGCATTGCGAGCCCATGGTTTTAACCTGCGGGTTTATAGCGTGTTTTGTTCGATAATCTGGCTACACAAAATAATTCACTGTGTCGGTCACAAATTATTCCTTTTTAAAAATGTCCAACTCGTAGGGCCAGCAAAAGTAAACTGCAGCCACCCCTCCCCCTTTCTTTTGAGCTTGATTGTGCTTTACTGCCAGTGTTGTGCGGGAATAAACCCCGCCCACTAACTATGTAGTAAGGGTGAAGAGCTAGCGCACACGTAAATTGCATCAACAACAAGGATACTCTGCGCATGCGTTTCGATCGCTCTTACAGCAATCAGTGGGATCGCAATAGGGCGTTTGTCCGATCAGATCATTTGCATATAGAATCTGTAGTGAATTGGGGGGCATTTTTACCTTTCTGCTGAAGCATGCTCAGTGTGGTTTTGTTGTCTTTTGCTGTTGGGAACCAGTGCACCTCTGAATGCCTCAAACTCATGATGAGAAAATGAGACACATAATATATTCTGTGTATTTGGTGTCTTACTGCAAAGTCAGTCTGAATTTCTTGTTATACTCCATATTATTCAGCCTCCTGCGTAGCCTCTGCCTTAGCTCTGAATAACAAATATATTCAGAAAAGCAACCAAGAAAAATTTTTTCATGCTGTCAACCTCAAAATAAGTAAATCGACCAAATGCCACCCACCATTTCAACATATGTGAAATGTACAATTATAGTCACTGAATTAGCCCAAGTAATCTGTAAGTAGTAAAAAGGAACAAAGTATCAGTTGTTGTATGGCCAAATAATGGCTTGAAGAAAAAACCCTTAAGGCTTTCACTTTAGAAACAGTTGTGGATATTGGCATATTGCCATAAAGAACACTGACACAGTAGGAGGAGAGATGTAAACAAAATGCCTCAGGCTTAAACTAATTTTTGATACTTAGCAAACCTTTTGTAACTTCTGTGCTTTTTAAATTAATGCATAAAACATTTTCCTTAGCAACAGCAGCAAATGAATTCAGAGACTAGTGGGATAGCACACTTCTACCAGCAGGTGGAGATAGAGAAACTGATTAACAGGTGGTCCTATTGGCTGGCATTCCTCCTGTATCTTCAGTATGCTCTGTCTCCAGCAGGCGGACAGTTGCTATTCAACTAGCTCCTGAATGCTGGCTGTGACTGGGCAATCTATTTCTACTGTTGAGGTTTCTCTTCAGTAAGACAGCAATTTTATTCTCCTGTTGAGGTTTCTCTTTAGTGAGACAGGGGTGTCTGGCTGAACGGTGCCGGCTTTAGGGGTTATACCTGGGCCCCCCCAGGTTCCTGCCTCACCCTCTCTCCAGTCGCTATATATTTTTCATTTTTCCCATCATTAAAAAAAAAAAATATAGGGGGAGACCAAAGCCCTTCCAGTACTGAAGCAGCTACAACAAATGTAATTTGCTCAGCTTTGCGAGTATATTGGCTCTGCCAGTACTAAACAATCAGTGGCTTCAAGCCTTAACCTTAACAGGTTTAATGTAAGTATGTTTTGTTAGAATGATTTTAGGCTCTGGGTTCCTGCATCGAGTGTGTGGTTTCTTATGGAAATTTTAGGCTGTGGGTTTCTGAGTCATGAGTGGGTATGTTAGAGACATTTTTGAAGGCAGGTTCCTGCCTCGAGTGTGTGTAATTTTATTTTCAAGCTTGCTGTGACTTGCAGTGCTACAGATGAAGTGAAGCCGTATTTGTGTGCGAGTGAATGACAAACATGTTTGACACTGGTCTTAACGGTGGCTCGGAAAGCTCCAGCAATGCATTTCCATAACAAGTTGGAGGGGTTAGCCATTTGCCATGCTTGAAAAGCACGCGCATTTGATTTGGTAACTTTCGCAAACCACACTGAATTCGTGAAGAACGGGTGTGACTCAATTTACAATGGCGTCAAAGGAGTTGGGTTTTGTTCCTGCTCGCTGAAGGTGCGAGTGTGTGTTATTTTCTTCTGGCAGTCCCTCTGCAACAGTCGCAGCTTTCCTCCCCAAACACTAAAATTATTGCTGTTTGCCACAGCTGCTGTGTGATCGGAGGCAACAGTGTCGGAGAGATTGGGGCATGCTTTCCTGATGCCGCTGCAGTCAAGTTCACTGGGTTTTCTGTCTCAGCGGCTTAATTTGTTGAACGGTACAATTTTCTTTAGTGGGGCCCATTGTGCTCTGCATAAGGAGTTGTTTCAGGAGAGACTCAATTCTATTCTCTGCTGCCCAGTTTCGACTGGTTCTGGACTAGGTCAGCAGGAGGTGCATCGCCGCTGAGTGTGGTCAGCAGCAGGAGACTACTCTGTTTTCAGGACTGATATCTCTTCCTCTCTCCTAAGGTCCCTGTCTGGTGAGGATATCACCACACTGGTAAGCATAGACAGGCTTGTCTGTTTTATTCTTCTTTCATCATGTGTGCAGCGCTGCAGGTGTCTGGTAATGCTATAGAAATTATTACTAGTAGTAGTACTAGGGTGAGATTTCAGTTCGAGCACTCTCTGGCAACAGAGTAAGATGACCTGGCAGCACTTCACATCGTCAGATAGGAGGGGCTGACTTTATGTTTCAGGCGATGCAGGGCTTTCATATTCAAATGATGTTACACAGGCTTATGCGGTTTACAACCCTCTCATGGCGAGTGATAGACCTTATATTCTCTGGCCACAATGCTTGGCGGACACTCGTTTCAGTTCTGGGCCATGTTTGAAAGAAGTCTTAGGGTACTGTAGGCTATATGATTTAAAAAAAAAAAGAAATGTCCACCTGTCTCGGTAATGGAAGGGTGGTACTGATGGATAAGCGGGATTGGAGTGGGAATCATCCCTGCAGTTATCCTTTGCGGCTTTGCTGTTGCAGGCCACCAGATGCACCTCTTATGCTGTTGGGCAGAGATTAGACTTTCTAACTTGCACTTAGTACGACTTTCCTATTAGCGCCATTTGGGTTGAACAGAGATGGATACTATGAGTTCCACATTCTCAGGATATCAACTGATATAGACCAGGTGGACTGTTTTATGGGCCTAATCATACTTCTCCTTCCCGTGCTAACCCAAATTTGAACTGTACAGTTCCTTTATTCCGTCCATGGATTCCATGTATCATCCTGACTGTGCCCAGGACACCAGCGTTTCGCTCTGAAGGTGCATCGTTGATGTCCGGTCTGTGGGTCATGAACATTATTCGATACGATAGCAACTTACATTTCTTCTTTTAGGTTGCAGATTCTTTTTTGAGGTCATAGTGTCATGTGCAGCCAAAAATGGTGTTCGAGCGTCCCCCTTCAAGTGTTCCTGTACTTAGGGCTGGTAGCTACAGTTTCTCCAGAACAAGGAAGCCAGGCAAGCTATTCCATTTACTCATAGTGCCCAAGAAGGGGGAGTCAGTCAGATTGGTTATGGATCTAAAGTCAGACTGGTAATGAATCTAAAAAGGGTCAATTAGTTTCTCAACATCAGACATTTTTGAACAGAGATAGTGAGATGATTTTTTTTTTTTTTTGCAGCGGTTCCATCAGGGGAGTTCTTTACATCGCTCAATTTCAAAGAAACCTATTTACATGCTTTCATTTAGCCACCGCATCAGCGGTATATTCGCTTTGCTGTCCTCTGCCAGCACTTTCAGTATAGAATGATTCCATTTGGACTAGACACAGCTCCATGAACATTTTCAAAGGTCATAGTAGTAGTGACAACATTTCATTGCAAAGAGGGGATTCAGGTACATCTTTTCATGGACGTCTGGTTCATTCGGCCATAATCCAGACAGGACTGTTTCCCAGTGTCACAAATGAGTGATTTCTCTTCTACAATATTTGGGCTGGATCTTCCAATTTACAAAGACCTCTCTTATTCCGTTCCAATCATTTTAACATCTAGGGGGTGTTGTTTGACAACCAGGTAGGAAATATGTTTATTCCCAGAGAACGGGGTGATGAGATACAATCTCAGGTTCTTTTTCAATCATCCAGCCTGAGAGTATGGGATTATCTACAGGTTCTAGGATCCATGGTGGCATCTGTAGATGTAGGGCATTGAGATCAATTTCACATGAAACTGATGCAGCAGTTGCTTCTGTCCTGGTGATTCTGGGTATCTCAAGGCTGCAACCGTGCTCTCCTGTAGACTCCTCAGGCACCGCTCAGCATGAATTGGTGGCGCAGTGAGATCAATCTGTTCAAAGGCATGCTATGGTCATAGTTGGACTGGCTCATAGTTATGAAGGATGCCAGTCTGTTGGGATGGGAAGCTCACTGCCTTCAGTCCTCAGCGCACAGAGTCCAGTCTCAGAAGGAGGCTCAGTGCTTGTTCAACATTCTGGAGTTGTGAGGTACTTTAGGTGTTTTAGACCATGCTTCAGCAATGGCTGATGATAATCTTTTAGGTGAGTGTCATGGCGGTGGTATATCTCAACAGGCAGGGAGTTAAGCGAACTCCTCAGTTGGCGAGCGAGGTAATGGTTCTGCTTCAAGCGGCAGAAACTCATCTTCCTCTTCTATCAGTGGCTAATAGTGCGGGTCCGGAAAAATGTTTAGGCAGACTTCCTTAGCAAAAATCTTCTACATCTGAGAAAATGAGAACTGTCCACTCAGGCGTCCCAACTCCCATTTTATACAGCTGGTGATTCTTAAAACTAGACCTCAGTGTCTCTTCTTGAAATGCAAAGCTCCCTCGGTTATTCAGCAGATGCAGGGAGCGGGAGTCAGAGGGGGTAGACGCGTTGGCTCTTTCATAACCTCTGAGTTCTCTCCTTTATATGTTTCACCTTTGGCAGATGCTCGGCTGTGGGTTACATCGCATAGCTCGTTTTCAGGGCAAGGTGATCCTAGTAACTCTGGATTGACTGCGTCTTCTATTGTATGCAGATAACATGGATCTTTAGACGGGTGAACAGTTGAGATTCTGTTGATTCCAGATTTACTCACTTAGGCTCCAATCAACATGGAAAATCTGTCCCACTTTGGTCGACGGTGTATGCTAGAGTCTGGGGAGTTTTTGATCCTTGCAGTAGTGCTCAGGGTATTTCACTCTTCCAGGCTTCTCTGTCTCACATTCTTTCTTTTTGGCAGAATGGTGTGCCCAAGGGCTTGGCTTTTAATTCCCTGAAGATTCAAGTGCTTTTCAGCATAATGTAGTTCGGTTCTAGAAAGGTGTATTGCATATTCATCCACCTGTTAAGAATCCCTGATTGGAGTATAGTTTTAGGTTACACTTCCCCCTCCCCATTCGCGGTTTCCACATTCGGCGGTTTCACAAATTCGTACTTATTTTTTTTGTGGGGGGAACCCATATTTTAGCACGTTCTCACCTCTCTCCAGCCTTCCTCCCGGCATCTCGGCTTTACCTGGTGGTCTAGCAGGCTTTCGGGGCAGGAGCAATCTTCCTACGCTCCTGCCCCCGTGTAGATCGCCAATAGGAAATGGCTGCTGTGAGCTCCCGCCGTAGTCTCGAGAGTGGTCTGGTAGATGTGTGCTATCCCTTTGGTCTCTGGATTCATCTGCTGCGTCTAAAGGAAAGAAAATTAACAGGTAAGAACATAATTTTTCCATTTTCATTATCCTGCTAGACCAGTCCAGGTCTATGGGTTATGTCCCCCTTACTAGCAGATGAAAGCAGAGACTTGATTGAACATATCCATGTCATTCTCTTGGTTGAGCTGAGAACTTTTCAGCACCCTCTCATATACTGCTTGTGGGGTTTTTCTGCACTTAAGACATTTATATCTCATATATATTTGCCTGTACAGTAGAATAATTTTTTATTCATTGTATTGTGCTGACATTATGAACATCATATGTTTGACTGCTCTAATGTATGTCTATTAAGGTGTGTCATTTGTATTGTGCTGAAAACATGCCATATCTGTGTTATATGGATATTTAAGATTTGGTTCAAGTATTTAAAATTTTTAGCTTTTAAGTGTGCTACATTCAGATAAAGCAAGCATTTTCCTGTCTCAAGGGTCACAGTCTGAGGCACAATGGAGGGTTAATTGACTTGCTCAAGGACACAAGGAGATTTGAACTGGGCTTCCATGAGGACATCCCACTGTCTTCATGCTGCCAAGTGTGATGTATAATTTGTACTGCACTCACATTTTGATATTTGTGTTGCACCTCTCCCTCCAAATTTGCGGGTTTAGGACTCTTGACTTTGGTTTTTCGTGAGTTTCTAAACTCTGACCTACCTCTGCCTCCATCCCGCCTCCTGGAAATCTCCACACTTTACCTGGTGGTCTAGTGATGGTCTCACAAAACTACAGTAGAAACTCATGAAAACCAGTTTTTTTTTTTCTCAAGGGGCAGGAGTGTAGGAAGATCACTCCTCCCTGCTTTACCGTTAGACCACCAGGTGAGATGTAGAGAGGTTCGAGAGGTGGGAGGGAGATGGGGGGTGGGTCATTCAGCCCTAAGGTTATTCGCAATTTTTCCATATTCGCAGGCCGGCTCTGCCCCTAACTATTCTCTAATGAATTTGGAGGGGGGAAGTGTATTTGATTATTGTTCTATTCAATTTTAATGTGTATATATGCATTAGAAACATGGAATATGACGGCAGAAAAGGGCTATAGCCCATCAAGTCTGCCCACTCTAATGACCCACCCCCCTGACTTTACTCCCTTAGAGATCCCACGTGAATGTCCCATTTTCTCTTAAAATCTGACACGCTGCTGGCCTCAATCACCTGCAGAGGTAGACTGGTCCAATGATCGACCACCCTCTCTGTGAAGAAGTATTTCCTGGAATCACTAAGAAATTTCCCTCCCCTGATTTTCAGCGGATGCCCTCTGGTGGTCGAAGGACCTATAGGAAAGAAGATATCATCTTCCACCTCGATACGGCCCGTAACATATTTGAACGTCTCAATCATGTCCCCCCTCTCTCTTCGTTCCTCTAGTGAGATAGAAACATAGAATAAGACGATAGAAACATAGAATATGTTGTGTTGTTTCTATTAAGATTTCAATTTTCCTATCTTCTAGTTTACCTCATTGATTGAATTTATATTTACATTTGGTCATTTCACTATTTTTATACTGTTAACAAAATTGTAAGCTCTCTCTCAAACTATAACTGCTGTACACCCATAAATACATAAGTAATGGTAGGAGATATATTCCTGTTTAACAGCAGAAAGTAACTCACTTCAGTTGTAGAAAAGCAGCGAAAAGGTTACTGAAGATGGTTGCTTATGAAATAGCAGGTGTGGAGTAATTTCTGCTTCTGTAAGCCAATATGTTTTCAGTCACGCTTGGACACAGCACCTTGTCATTAATTCTTTACCGACTTGCAGACAAAGGAAATGTTAAGAAAGGAGTGCCCCTGTGAGTCTGCACTTTGTTATATTATTAATCTTGGGAAAATAGTTCACAGAAGGGTAAACTTGGAGGCAATGTTGTTTTTCAGGCAGCAGTTTTGGTTTTGGTTTTGAACATCTTGAAGTGGCAAAGCACTTGATAACTTTCCATTAATTTAATATACACTTCTCCCTCTGTATTCGCGGTTTCGGTTATTCACGTTTTTTTAGCTTGCTGGCTCCTCCCCCCCAAATTACATCAGCTTGCATAGAGAAATTGCTGATTCCAAGCATATACAGAGAAAATCGCTGATTCCCAGCACTTTCTTCACCGTGTTTTGCCTCTCCTTCAGGATAGAGAATGACACGGGGAAAAAAAATCTGTCCCCGTCACTGGACCACCGTCCCCTTCACTGCTCCGTCCCCATAGCATCCCCCCTTCCTAATGAAACTAGTTACTGTTTTAAATTACTTTTAAAAGTAATAGATTATGCTGAAGTAAATAATGAAGGAATTTATAACTGAATTTGATACTAAAGGAAAAGGAGAATAAAGTAATTTGCTTAATATCCCAAAGAATGTCAGAGGATACAAAATTTGAGCGGTGTTTTGCAGTGCCTCCTACAGGAAAAAGCTGGAAACTGAACTAAGCAGCAGCTCTTGTTAGATCAGATCAGGATTTCAATTACATGGGCTACTAGAAAACAAAGAATTTGAGGTAGATGAACTGTGGCAAATTAGTTGGTACTTATTTACTGCCAACCTGCGCTGCTGGCAAAATTTCTGAAGTCTGTCTGATTTGAGTTAAGGAGGGCTTTACTCTCTTCATAATGAGTCACCTCTGGGGTAAGAGTAGACACTCTGCCCAAAATCTTGTGTGGTCCGTGCATCTCCCTTCCTCCCCCCCCTTACCTTCTCGGCGCGTTTTAAGGTTTTTTCAGAGTACTTGTTGAAAGCCACCGGAGCCTACGTGCATCGCGTGCGTGTGTGAGCGGAAGCTTTTTCTCTGACGCAACTGAATGTGATTGGTAGAATCAAGAAGCCTTAAAAGAATGACTCGTTCATCTTTTTGTTGTTGCTACCAGTGATGCATTAGTCACAATGAAAATCGAAGAAGATAGACAGTTTCTAATCATGCAGATGCAAGATGTTTCGTCACGCAGCAGGGCTCTTCAGCTAGGAAAAGAGACAGCTGAGGAGGAGATATGATTGAAGTCTACGAAATCCTGAGTGTAGTAGAATGGGAACAAGTGGATCGATTTTTCACTCCGTTAAAAATTACAAAGACTAGGGGACACTCGATGAAGTTACAGGGAAATACTTTTAAAACCAATAGGAGGAAAATAGTTAAGTACTGTGGAATGACATTAGTTACCAGTCATTGAACAATGCTTAATAAATTGTTAGGCCAACAAGCCTGTAAGTAGCACAGTATGTACTTTAACTTCTTTCCATGTGCATTTGCTCACAGTTCAGGTTTAGATGGAAAATTAATATAAATTCTGAATTTGCATTTTATGTCTTAAATTAAAAATTGTTGAGCGACCTCTAAATGTCCACCAAATGGCTTATAATTTGGCACATTTAACAGTAACCATAAATAGAACAAAAATAGACTTGTGAAGGTCATGTCCCATGAAATTGATTTTATGGGGGGCCATGTTGCTGTTTCTAGCCTCAGAGCATGCTGGCATCTCTGGCCATTGAACATGACTCTATAGCTAGCTTTGGAGTGAGCATGCTATACAGTACGGTTCTGCCCTTGGATGTGGGGCACATCTTTTTTCTGGCATTGCAGCTCATCTTCATTGCTAAATGTAGAGCTAAATGACGCCGCCTGGCTATACTGAATGTCCCCATCTCTGTACATGGAGTAAAGACCATGTTGCAGGCCTCCATCTTTGAATATAGAGCTCAACTTCTGGATGTGTTGCATGGCTCCACCTGGCAGTTCAGCATGACCCCCATCTCTGGTTGTGGAGCATGGCTGCACCCAGCAGTACAACTTCACTCCACCTCTGGATATAGATTGTGGTGCCACCTATTCATTCAGCATGGCTCTGTCTCTGATTGTAGAGCACAGCTCTACCTAGAAGTACCGCATGGCTCTGTCTCTAGAGGTAGAAGATGGTTTCACCTGACTGTTGAGTGTAGCTCCAGCTCTAGATAAAGAGCATAACTCTACCTGGCTCTTCTACATGGATATACCTCTGGAAGTAGGGAGTGGCGGCTCCTGGCTGTTCAGCGTGAATCCTTCTCTAGGAGTAGAATGCAGTTCTACTTGATTGTTTAACATGGTTCCCTCTCTGTATGTTGGGCACACATCTCTAGATGTAGAGCATGTCTCTGTCTGGCTTAGCTCCATCTCCATCTCTGGTTGTAGTGTGTGGCCTGTTTGGCATGGCTCCATCTCTGGATATAGAGCATGGGTCTATCACTTGAGACCATCTGTGGCTCCATCGTAGAACACAGCTCGGTTGCTGGCTGTCGAACATAGTCCTGTTTCAGACATTTCTGGCACCAAGCACAACCCCATGTCTTGCTGTTGGGCACAATCCCATCTTTCAGGTGCATATTCTTTGCTGGCTGCCAAGTGAGATGCCTTTCTTGGCTATTGAGTACTTATCCTTGGCATAGCTGCATCCCTAGGGGGGCATTCATGATGTCTTCCCTGATGTTTTTCCTAGACTTTGGACACTGTTCGTCCTTTACATCATAGAGTATACTTTGCTGTCTCCTCTGGGTGCTCTGGTGGCTCAGGTTGTTTATTCGACACTGAATTTAACAGGCTTGTCCTAGCGGTTTAATTCTTTGCATTGAGTGGAACAAGTCTTGCTCCTTGGAGGCCTGGTGTGCAGTTTTTGGTCATTCCTATGGTGGGACAGATGGTTCTTTCTGAGGTAGAGCTCCTTCAG
Source organism: Geotrypetes seraphini (assembly GCF_902459505.1). Taxonomy (NCBI): domain Eukaryota; kingdom Metazoa; phylum Chordata; class Amphibia; order Gymnophiona; family Dermophiidae; genus Geotrypetes; species Geotrypetes seraphini. The sequence continues at coordinate 110,084,676 of NC_047090.1, forward strand.
TTAAGTGGTTCTTGTGGTGTTTCTTAGAGATGGCAATTCTATTTTGGCCCATCCTTCAATTCCTTGGGGAATGGCTGACCACTTGGCTTCTTAAATTTTGGCCACCAACTTTGAAACCAATATTCTCTTCTTCCAAATTTGCTTTTCTGGAAATGACTTTGCCATAAAGATTGAACAGCTAAGATTCATATTTCCCTTGTGGTCGGTGCTGTGTCGGGGCTTCTGCTGGGCACTGGCCGGTTGGCTCGGCGTCGTGCGTGTGTGAGGAGTGACAGGGCGGCGGGCAGGGAGAGAGCTTGCCTGCGCTTCTTCCAGCGGTTGGTGAGTGAGTGCGGGAGGAGGGAAGTGGCCAGAGTGTTCCCTGCCACCGGGTTCTAAAATAGAATCTGGCCATGGATCAGAAAACACGGCCACGGGGATCATGAAACCCTAAGGGCCTGATTCTCTAAAAGTGCGTCCCGATTTTAGGCAGCTGTAGGCGTCCTACAGCTGTCTAATCAGCCAATCGGGATGCACGTTTTAAAAAAAAAATGCTCCCCAGGCAGGCCGCCTATATTGAAGGCGAAGCCCGCAAGACACCTAGGCCCTGATTCTGAATAGGACGCCCGGGAGAGGCGTCCTATTCAGAATCGGCCTAAACTAAACCCCGATTCTGTAACCGGCGTCCATGTTACAGACGCGGGTTAGAGAAACGGGTTAGATTAGACACGGCCCGCTACACTTATCGCGGCAAGGGATCTCTCTGCCGCTATAAGTATAGCGGGCTGCGGCCCCCTTACCAGGAGGGTGCCCAAACCCTCTGCCCGAAGACGCACCCCCCTCCACACACTACCGACCGCCCCCCGACACTACCGACCTCCCCCCCCGACATTACCGATCTCCCCCCCCCGACAATATCTTTCGCTGGCAGGAGGGTGTCCAATCCCTCCTGCCCGAAGACGCACCCCACCCCCCGGCGCTAACATTCCCCAAACCTCCACTCCACCAAACCTGTTCTTAGATGGGTCTTGCACGTCTTGAGCCGGCAGGCACGCCTCGTCGAAATGAAGCGGGCCCGCCCCTTCCCGGTCCATCCCACCGAAGCCTAAGGCCTGATTGGCTCAGGCTCTAGAAGCCTGGACCAATCAGGCCTTAGGCATAGCGGGTCCGCCCATCCCCACTAAGTTTAAGGTCTGATTGGCCAATCAGGCCTTAGATTAAGTCTAAGGTCTGTTTGGCCAATCAGGCCTTAGATTAAGTGGGGATGGGCGGACCCGCTATGCCTAAGGCCTGATTGGTCCAGGCTTCTAGAGCCTGGGCCAATCAGGCCTTAGGCTTCGGCGGGATGAGCTGGGAAGGGGCGGGCCCGCTTCATTTCGACGAGGCGTGCCTGCCGGCTCAAGACGTGCAAGACCCATCTAAGAACAGGTTTGGTGGAGTGGAGGTTTGGGGGTTGTTAGCGCCGGGGAGGGGGGTGCGTCTTCGGGCAGGAGGGATTGGGCACCCTCCTGCCAGCTATCGATATTGTCGGGGGGAGATCGGTAATGTCGGGGGGGGGGGGCGGTCGGTAGTATCGGGGGGGGCGGTCGGTAGTGTCGGAGGGTGCGTCTTCGGGCAGAGGGTTTGGGCACTCTCCTGGTCAGGGGGCCACGGCCCGCTATACTTATAGCGGCAGAGAGATCCCTTGCCGCGATAAGTATAGCGGCCGCGTCTACTTACAATGTAGGCCAGCATTTTGCTGGCCTACATTTTAAGCTTCTCCTCTACTAGGGAGACGCGTAGGGCCGCCTAGGTTCAGCCTAAGGCCCTTAGACAAGCTTAGGCATCTTGCGGGTCTCCCTAGGCGCCTTCAGGCTTTCCTGGGGAGCATTTTTTTTTTAAAAACGTGCATCCCGATTGGCTGATTAGACAGCTGTAGGACGCCTACAGCTGCCTAAAATCGGGATGCACTTTGGAGAATCAGGGCCTAAGTGCGCATGCGCACTTAGGGTTTTATTATATAGGATACATAGTCACCTTATCTGCAGGCAGGATATTAGTTCAACTTCTTTTAAATCTCCTCTCTTCAAACCTCTGAATTAGTCTGGGGCAAATTATCCAATTTAGATTTATCTTGCAAAAATATTTCCAATTGCGATGAATCAACAAAAATGTATTTATTGTTCTCATGTGTGACCAAGCATTTGCGGGGAAATTTAAGAAAGAATTAAGCTCCCACACGGGCCTTTAGCTGTAGGAACTGTTTTCGCCTATATTGTGTTTGCTTGGAGACATCGGGGAACACATTTATATTTTGCCCGCAGAACAGGGTCTGTCTATTTGAAAAATAAAGTTTAAGAACAGCTTGCTTCTCTAATTCAGTTTTGAAGGTGACTAACAGGGTAGCTCTTTTAGCAATATAGTCATTAGATGACTCCAAAAATTGTGATATATTTAAACTGTCTGAGGATACAAGCTGATCTGTTCCCCCTTCTTCTGATATAATCTTAGAGCTTCTCGGGACATAATACAAATTATCAGGGAGAAAACCTTCTGTTGTGAATTTAAGCTTGTGAGTCTTTTAGTTTATTAAGCAGATTATAAATATTTTAAATAAATAAGAAGATCCAGATGGTAATAAAACCTTGACTTCTTTTGATGCTCAAGTTAGGATAACTAATGCATAAAAAATAAAATTGCTTGCCGTTAGTTTTTAAGAACCAATCGCATCAAAGAACGATGCTTGTCTGGGCAGTAATATCCTTACGCACACAGATATTCATAACATTGACTGACTCTTGCGTACACAACATACATGTCATCTCTTGTGGTGTTTACTTATGAAGGGAATTTTTAAATATAAAATAAATTTCTGGAATCTCTCGTGGCACACCCGGAATCTCTTTAGGGCACACAGTTTGAGAGACACTGTGCTAGAGTAAGAACATAAGAACTTGCCTCCGCTGGGTCAGAACAGAGGTCCATCCCGCCCAGCGGTCCGCTCCCGCGGCGGCCCTCCAGGCCCATCACCTGTGCAATGGTCTCTGACTATTTCTATAGCCTACCTCAACTCCTATCCGTACCCCTCAATCCCCTTATCTTCTAGGAACCTATCCAAACCTGCTTTGAAGCCCTGTAATGTGCTCTGGCCTATCACAACCTCCCGGAAGCGCGTTCCATGTGTCCACCACCCTCTGGGTGAAAAAGAACTTCCTAGCGTTTGTTCTAAACCTACCCCCTTTTAATTTCTCCGAGTGCCCCCTTGTACTCGTGGTTCCCCACAGTGTGAAGAATCTGTCACTGTCTATCTTTTCTATGCCCTTCAGGATTTTGAAGGTTTCTATCATGTCTCCTCTAAGTTTCCGCTTTTCCAGGGAGAATAGCCCCAGCTTTTTCAACTTGTCAGCATATGAGAAGTTTTCCATACCCCTTATCAGTTTAGTCGCTCTTCTTTGGACTCCCTCAAGTACTGCCATGTCCTTCTTGAGGTATGGCGACCAGTACTGGACACAGTACTCCAGATGCGGGCGCACCATTGCACGATACAGTGGCAAGATGACTTCCTTCGTCCTGGCCGTGATACCCTTCTTAATGATACCCAACATTTGGTTTGCTTTCCTTGAGGCTGTCGCGCATTGTGCCGACGCCTTCAATGTTGTGTCTACCATCACCCCCAGGTCTCTTTCAAGGTTACTTACCCCCAGTAGTGATCCCCCCCATTTTGTAGATGAATGTCGGGTTCTTTTTCCCTACATGCATGACCTTGCATTTCTCTATGTTAAAGCTCATTTGCCACTTTTTTGCCCACTCTTCCAGTATCGTTAGGTCCCTTTGCAGGTCCTCGCAGTCTTCTGTGGTCCTAACCCTGCTGCAGAGTTTGGTGTCATCCGCAAATTTTATAACCTCACATTTTGTTCCCGCCTCCAGGTCATTAATAAATATATTGAACAGGAGCGGTCCAAGCACCAACCCCTGTGGGACTCCGCTCGTGACCCATAGCCAGTCTGAGTAGTGGCCCTTTACTCCAACCCTCTGTTTCCTGCCTGCCAGCCAGTTTTTGATCCATCCATAGTTTATCATGGTCAAAAGCTTTGCTGTAGTCGATGAAACAAAAGTATTGGGGCTTTTGGTATTTTTTGCTCTTCTCCAATATCCATCTTAACATTGGCAATAATGTCTCTTGTTCCTCGACTTTTTCTGAAACCAGTCTGAACTTTGAGTACCGTATTTTTCGCTCCATAAGACACACCAGACCATAAGACGCACTCTAGATTTAGAGTAGGAAAACCAGAAAAAAAACCCATTCTGAACCAAATTGTGTACTAATATATACCAGGCTCTGCATCCTGTCTTCCCTTCCCTGCCAGGCTGTTTCTTTCATTTTTCATATACACACAATACACACAACAGATATAAATTATCAAAACTGACACATTTTGATTATTAAATTGAAAATAAAATCATTTTTCCTACCTTTGTTGTCTGATTTCATGAGTCTCCTTCCTTCCTTTCTTCACTCAGGCCAAACAATTGTCCCTTTCCATTTCCTTCCTTCCATGTTCCAAGTTCGTGGACCCCCCTCACTGCCTTCCAGCCTTTGTTCTTTGACCTACCTACTCCCATGTTCCGAGTTTGAGCCCCTTCACTGCCTTCCAGCCTTAGTCCTTCGTCCTCCTTGCCACGCCGGAAACTGCCTTCCTCCCTCCCTGCCATGCTGAAGCCTGTCTTACCCTCCGCCGATTCCTCCTCCTCTGGCCCCGGTCTGCCGCTGCTGCCATGCCGCAACTCAAGGAAGGGAAGGGAAGGGCCAGCGTGCAGCGATTGGATGTCGCCGGCCCACAAGCTTTCTCCTGATGTCAGAACTGACATCAGTTCTGACATCGGGAGAAGGCTTGTGGGCCAGCGACGTGCAATCGCTGCACACTGGCCCTTCCCTTCCATTCCTGGTGTTGCAGTGAAGTGGCGGTAAGCAGGGATTAGGAGCAGCGGCGGGCAGCAGTCAGCCCGTGTACCCCCAACAAGTGGGACATTGTAAAAAGCTACAACGGGGTGGGTGGGGGTGTTTAAAAAAAGTTACCTTCGCTTCATAAGACGCATCGAATTTTCCACCCAATTTTGGGTGGAAAAAAGTGCATCGTATGAAGTGAAAAATACGGTAGTTCTTGCTCAGTGTATGATATGTACAAATTGAAGCATTTATAAAAGAAAACCTCCTTTCAAGGATCTATTTCATAGTCCTATATTACACTAATTAAAATCAGACCACTGAAAAGTTATTTGCTCTACAAAAATACTGATCAGTTTTTCTGAGTTAGGCTCTCCTAGGGGTTCTTTTACTAAGCTGCAGCAAAAAGGTGGCCTTAACACACCCTTACACAGGTTTTCCCTGTGCACTATGGCCAGGTTTTACCATATTGTATACTAGGGAGATTCAAATTACCCAATGGTGACAAACTAACAGCTCTATCACTGATCACCTTAAATAGATAATAATAAATATAATATATATAATAAAATTACACTATCAAACTGGCTTCAAAAAGTGCTATTAAGTGAATGCTGCATAAATCTATTTTTACTAGCAAGTTTTGAAACAGTACATTTATGGCTTAAGAATCCAATTTCCTTCAAATTCAGAACTTTACACCTGCAAAATTTTATTAAAACTCTGAATTAGCTGCTTTGATATAATATTGTGCAACTTTTTAAATACTGCCTGTCTTATTTTCACTAGTGTAGTTTACAGGTAGTTATATAGACCAAGTATAGAAAATAATAGAGAATCTGTGAAAAAGAAGAGACAGACTTGACAGAATGGGATGAAAAGAGGGGTTTAGATAGGCATTGAGAAGGGTTTCTAGTTGAGCTGCTTCTTACCCAAATTCATCCAGTTTTCTCACATACAAAGCAGCTCATTAATTCAGCAAAAATTGGTGTGACTGCAGGTTAGTAACAGAGGAAATACAGTATTTGATTGGTTAGTAAATCAACCTTTTAGCAAAGCTACATACATTTGGCCAGGGGAGAAAGAATCTGAACCCCCCCCTCTACCTGGTGAACCTTTAGGCCTCCTAAAGCGGTGGCCGATCCACAAAGACAGCACTCTGAATGGGCTGCTTGTGGCCTGGAGGGGCGAAAGGGATAGAGAGGTTTGACCCAGGGCACCAGGGAGGGAGAGAGAGAGAGATGGTAGACAGTGGAAAAGAAACAAATGTTGGATATGGCAGTAGATGGTAGAAAAAAATAATTCTTTTCTATTTTGTGATTAACAATATGTCAGATTTGAAATGTGTTACCTGGTGTTAGACAGCAAGCATAAGCTAGGATCTAAGAAAGAGAGAGAGAGTCTTTTTTTGTTTATTTTGTTTACAACATAGTGCTGGCATATGGTTGGAGAGGGCAAAAAGGGATGGGGCAGTGGGGGGGGGGGAGGGGATAGGAAGTGGGAAAGGCTTTAAAATAAACCTGCCAGGATATTGGGGAAAAAAATGCCTGATTTGGTGGGAAAAACGAATTGAACTGAAAATCAATTTAATATGCCAAATCGAATTGAAAAATTTTTCCCTGAATCGGGCAGCACTAGTAAATAGTTCAAAAAAAACAAACAAACAACACATTTCCTGAACCAATTTAAATACACAATGCTCCACTCTAACTTGGATACTCATAAAAATGACAAATGCTTTACACTACCAAACTCTCACAGCAACAGATTCAGTCCATATACCGTAGCCAGAATTTCATTTATACCGGCTGAAAGGTTAGATAGAGGACCTATGGGATATCAGACAGCCCTCCAAACAACATAGTTTGGATGGGTAAATTCCTCATTTGTCCCAAGGTACCTCCTCCACCTAATTTTATCTATATCTTTTTCTTATTCTTAATTTCTAAGAAATTAAGAATAAGAAAAAGATATAGATAAAATTAGGTTTGGTAGTGTAAAGCATTTGTCATTTTTATGAGTATCCAAGTTAGAGTGGAGCATTGTGTATTTAAATTGGTTCAGAATAAGAAAAAGATATAGATAAAATTAGGTGGAGGAGGTACCTTGGGACAAATGAGGAATTTACCCATCCAAACTATGTTTTTTGGAGGGCTGTCTGATATCCCATAGGTCCTCTATCTAACCTTTCAGCCGGTATAAATGAAATTCTGGCTACGGTATATGGACTGAATCTGTTGCTGTGAGAGTTTGCTTTATGGTCTGAAATAAGGAAGTTTACTGTAAGATGGCTCAATTACACTACCAAAGCAAATGTACTCAACTGAAAGAACACAGTAGAATGCTTATGCTTTATTATTTCAAGATTTTGGTGTACGCATAATTAACTGTGGAAAATAAGTTAACTTGTAAGACCTTATATGCAGTAAATTACTTGAAATAGTAACAACAGCAGCTAGTAACACCTTATAAAAACTAAGGGAATGGGATGTGATAACATGCCTTTTCTTATTTTGTACCTGGGGCAATGAGCTGCATCGAGATTTGAACCCAGTTCCCCAGGTACTCGGGCTGCTGCACTAACCACTAGGTTACCAATTTATTAAAGAAAATAATCTGAAACCAATCTGAAATAATCTGAAACCAATCTGAAACCGCTTTGTTATGAGAGGCAGAATAGACAGATATGCCAGGGAGAGGAAGAGGGAAGCTACTGAAGATAAACTGGAAATAAAAAATTTCAAGAAACAAAAATATGAGCAAAATAAGCAAAACCATGTTGACAAACAAGGCTTAATTCTTTCAAGTTTATTTCCCATTCTATCTCAGTGGGAGGAGAAGAAGTTTAATGAACAAGGCCCAAGAAGAGCAGCGCACAGGGCCATAAGGAAGAAGCCCAGTTTGAAAAAGAGTTGAGTCTTCCACTCTTTTGGCTAGTGGACCTAGGTAAGGCTGGAGTGCTGTAGTGATTTTATGCACAACCACCAAAGGAGGCAAGGGGGAAGGGACAGAGTGGATAATGTCTCATGGGTAATGGTTCTCCACTTAATTCTCGGGATACACCCAGCCAGTTGGGTTTTCAGGATATCTGCAATGAAATGTGACAGGTCTGGTGTCCTCCCAAAGACTGGGTTGAGAACCAGTTCATGTGACATCCAGTAGCCAAATTAAGGACACAGGACTGCAAGGTTCCTAAAGGAGAACCGGTACACAGCCCAAAATGTGATGAAATTACTAGGTTAGGTTATGTTGTGGCTAGGAGACATAAGATGGAGGAGGAAAAAAAAGACACATTTAGTTATAAAGGCAGATTCAAGATACCAACATCCTAGGCTTGGCTCTGAGGTTTTTAATGGGTCACAGGCCCACTTGAAGGAAAAAAGGAGACAACTCATCTGGTAGAAAAATAAAGTGCAAACAGAAAAAAAAAATAGTTGAGAGATTTTTTTTTTAATTCTTTATTCATTTTTACACTTTCAATAAGTGAAAACAGTAAAGAATACATTTTATACGTAAAACAACACTTAATATCTTTACATGACTTATAAAGAGTTATAACCTCCCCCCTACCCCACATTATCCATCAAGTTATCCATTAGTTATCATAGTTTATGGTAAGTGCTCTATATCAAATATATCCTATCCACATATTAAACATTTATAAACCTTAAGAAACTGTTACATAATCCTTCCCCCCCAAGGAAGATAAGAATTAGTGTAAAAACTTTATTCCCACCCTCCCCTTTCCCTGGATATGCAAATTAATACATCAATAAAAATCAAACAATAATGATTCTACAAAAGACATCAATGGGCCCATATTAATTTGAAATTTTTTGTGTTCCCTGACAGATCAGCATTCCTTTTCTCTAATTTATAAATTAACATAAATTTGCCCACCAAAATGTAAAGTTAAGTCGATCCCAATTTTTCCAATTTCGTGTGATTAATTGTATAGCTGTACCCGTCATAATTAAAAAAAGTCTTTTATATTTATCTAAGGGATCCTTAACATATAATAGTGTACCACAAATCACAACTTCATAAGTCAAAGGGATCGCAACTTCTAAAATATTATTAATATGTCCCCAAATCGACTTCCAAAAAATCTGAATCATAGGGCAATAAAACAGTAAGTGATCCAATGTCCCCCATGTCTAGATGACAATGCCAAAGAACGAAAAACTCCCAAGCCCCAAGGCGAAAACTGTGATCAGGGGTAGAGACCGCCCACAAAGAGAATGGAGGAACTAAAATGTTCCGCTAAAAATAACCTAAAAAAATATAACTTAGAGTTGTGTAGAGAGCCCTCAGTCACACAGCCACCTCCGAACGGAGGCAACAGCTGTCACTGGCTTACACCAAAAGGTGTCAACTGTGGAACATCCTTGGGCTCTCAGTGAATTTAGTGCAAAATAACACGAAAAGTGCTTAAAGTGCTTACTTAATCTTCACTCGAAGTGAGTAGTCTCTACCCCTGACCCATTTTCTTCTATTGCTTTCACGCAGCAGCCGTAAGATTGACCGGCTCCTGCCTAGCGTCAGCTGTTCCTGAGGAAGGGGGAGTACTCCCCCGAAACGGAGTCCCGTTGGACGTGTGGTGATATGCTGATCGCCTTTTTGAAGAAGCTAAGTATCTTCTTTTGAATTTGCTGGTCGAATTTGGACACTTGTTTTCTGGTAGCCCCTCTCGATCAGGGGTAGAGACTACTCACTTCGAGTGAAGATTAAGTAAGCACTTTAAGCACTTTTCGTGTTATTTTGCACTAAATTCACTGAGAGCCCAAGGATGTTCCACAGTTGACACCTTTTGGTGTAAGCCAGTGACAGCCGTTGCCTCCGTTCGGAGGTGGCTGTGTGACTGAGGGCTCTCTACACAACTCTAAGTTATATTTTTTTAGGTTATTTTTAGCGGAACATTTTAGTTCCTCCATTCTCTTTGTGGGCGGTCTCTACCCCTGATCACAGTTTTCGCCTTGGGGCTTGGGAGTTTTTCGTTCTTTGAGTTTTGCAGCTCCCATTTTTTCGGGTTTTTCCAGCTTTAGATGACAATGCCAGCATCTATTATACTTTGAATTATCTAATTTATTCAATCTAACCGGGGTCCAAAAGGAGCGATGTAACAAAAACAAACAAACCAAGTTTGCTTCATAGATGCCGACGCAGTATATTTCATCCTCCAAGACCAAATCCGTGGCCATCGAGATACAGAAATGTACTGTTTAATCTGGATGCTCCAAATGTCTCTAAGAGCATTTTTGGGTTTCTTATGTACAAATTCCAATATTAATTTATACCATCTGGGCAGCTTGATGCCCAAGCATATCTATCTGAAAGCAGAGGAATTGCAAGCTGTAGTAATTTTTAAAATTATGCCAATCAGGGAACCCTTTCTGAATAGCTTACTTCAGCTGCAACCATTTATAAAATTGAAATTTTGAGAGACCAAAAGATTGTTGCAACCGTGAAAAGTCAAGCAATTTTCCATTTAAAATGACATCTTCTAGTGTTCTCATGCCAACCTCCATCCAATCCTTCCAGGCAATTTTAGAGCCGCCTATTTGTACCTTGGAGTTTAGCCATATGGATTGACATAAAGACTGTTCTATAGGAATTTCAGTTAGCTTATTAATATATCTCAAAGTCTTCCAAGAATCTAAGGTAATATAATTATCCTTAGCGTAACTAGGTAACTTAATGTCCAAAACATGAGACAGACGCATTGGGGACATAATTTTCCACTCCAAAATTAACCAATCTGGATAATGCTCCATGAGGTCAGGCAGGATCCAATACATACTCTTGACGCAGAATATAGGCCTGATATCTATGAAAATTTACCCCTCCCTCCACAATCGGTTTTTGTAGAGATACTAGAGCAATTCTAGCAGTTTTGCCCATCCAAACAAACTTGATAAGAATACTATTCAATTTCTTATAAAATGACCCCTGAAAATAAATTGGCAACATACCCATTTGGTAACAAACCACAGGCAAGATAATCATTTTGACTGTTTGGACTCTCCCCCACCAAGATAAATGTAATGGGTTCCATTGCTCACACAATTGAGTAACCTTCAGTAATGAAGATTTTTCATTTATTTTCATCGTTTCTTCCAGCGTCTTATGGATCCATATTCCTAGATATTTTATACCCTCATCTTTCCAAAGAAAAGGGAATGACTCAAACAATCCTTTTTGGCAATGTATATTGAGCGGAAGAATTTCTGATTTACTCCAATTTATTTTATATCCTGAAAATTTTCCAAATCTTTCAATCAAATCAAGTTGAGAGATTTTTATTTTCATACACTCCGATAGCCAGTCAAGTTTTTAAGATACTCTTAATAAATGTGCATGTGTAAGCAAACTTATTTCATGCACATTCACTGTAGATATTCAAAAAACATGACTGGTTATATAATCCCCAGGATGGGGTTAGGAGGTCCTGCTCTAAGGAAAGATATTTTCAAACAAGTAAATCACTGTCATCACTCAAGGATGATGCCAGTTTGGGGGCCATGATTGTAGGAGCCAGAGAAAGAAAGTGCCTTGAAAGGAGAGAGAATGGATGAGGCTAGGGAATGGGTTAATGAGAAATATAAACGGGGGCTTAGGCTATGGTGAGATGTGTATGAAGAATGGCAAAAGGCGTTTGCCTCTGGCACGGCTATCAGCTTGGGTGGTGGATTGACTTGAGTGAGGGAGGCTACTGGCTTCTGCTGGTACTGTGTAAAGTTGCATTGAAAGGCCGTATCCATTAAGCTTGCTTTTCCCATAGTCATAGAGTGGGAAAAACAAACAAGACTTAACTCTGGCTTTAAAATAACTGCAATAAGCCTTGTGGTCAGTTGATGGCTTTTAAGTTTTTTTTAGAATGGCTCCTAAATTAAAAAAAAAAAAAAAAAAAATTTGCCAAGTGTTGTTCTATAGCAAGGGTCTCAAAGTCCCTTCTTGAGAGCCACAATCCAGTATGAATATGCATGAGATCTATGTGCATGCACTGCTTTCAATGCATATTCATTGGGAAATTCCTGAAAAAACCCGACTGGATTGCGGCCCTTAAGGAAGGACTTTGAGATCCCTGTTCTATAGCATAGCTTCCCAAAACAGTCAAAAACCCTGCATTTGGGGACCCAATCTAGATACGTGTGCCTCACTTCAATCTGAGCCACAACAATAAGAGCTCCCGTAGAATAAACCTGTTCGCTTTTCCCTCACTAAAATCGTGCCACCTGAAAAGATTTTTTGAAAGAACCTTCTCCTTTCAAGCGGCTAAACTAAATACATGGCTCGCCCAAATTATACTTGATGCCCCTTCATATCTCAATTTTAGAAAGCAGATTAAAACTCAGCTATTCAACAGACCGAATCCTTAATCATACCCATGACCGCCCCCTCTCACCCTTCTAAGATTGTGGCTCCCTCCTTCTCCTTATAGGCTCCTTCCTTATGGCGTGTATGCAGTTCTCCTTCTCTTAAACTGTATGCATGTACTTATTGTATCTATTGCATGTATTTTGTTGTATGTACTTTCTAGTGCATGTACTTATGCATGTTCTTATTCCTTGTACTTATTGTACTCTTTGTTCATATTGCATGTATTTTTTGCTCCCTTCACTTAAATTGTAGACGTATAACCAGCATGTTACTTTTATAATTGATTTGCTCATTTTTGTTGTCAATTTCAACTGCACTATTTGTACTGAATCTATCTGCTGTGAACCACCTAGAACTCCCTGGGTATGGCGGCATACAAAATAAAATAAAAAAATATTATTATAAACGTTATCGGCCTGGACCTCTGGGGGATTGTTGCGTGCTTTCTGTGGCCATGATAATGGGATTACAGACGGAGAAAGTTTGATACCTGCTATTCTACTGCATAGGCTGAGGTTTGCAACCCTTGCTAAGGCATTGTGGGTGAGCGGGGGATTTGGACAGACATTCAAAACTGATGCTTTATTATTGCTGCAGCCAGACTGGTACTAGCTAGGATGACTGGAATAGATAAGGGCATTATCAAAGCATCTGAAAGCTGCCCTTCCCCCAGTGTCTTTATTTTAAGGAGGAGGGAGGTATGTGAACAAAAGTAGCTCTGAATGAAGTATTTATGAATCACCATTTTATGGCAGCAGGCAATTTCTCTGTCTTGTTACAACTCCAATAACTGTATTAACATTGATGATTAAGTTACAGTATAGAAGTCAGGTTTTCCTGAACAATACTACGTAAGGAACAAAGGCAAGTTTTTGGCAAGTGGAAATTAAAGATCAAAGGCACAGTTATTTGCAGTGCACAGCAGTAGGGTTATAGGACAAATCTGAATAGCCTGTGATTTAATCTCCTATTTCAGGGCCATGGGTTACTAAAGGTTCCCCCCCCCCCCAATTTTGCATTCATAGGGTGAAAAAAAAAGCTCTACTGTATGTCTTAGGTCCTATTTTAGCCATGTAGATTAATGACACTCACATTTTATAAAAAATAATTTCCAAACCTAGGGTAAAGCACATAGACGGAGAGGGCAGTTTTTAAGTTCCCTGTGAAATGCAACTTGAAATGTAATGGTCAATTTTTATGACCCTAGTCAACTTAAACAATTTAGTGAGAAGTCCAAGCATCCGGGTTGATAGCCCCTCAGTCAGCAAGGTTTGATATTGTTTAAACTGCTATGATTAGTTTGACTTATGGCCTGCTTTCTTTCATTGGCTGTATTTTTTAACATTTTGAACTAAAAATATATATTTATTTCTTCTCCTCCTTACCATTCTTTTCTTTTCCTTTCATTTTTTGGAATCTAGATGATTCTGAAATTATTTCTATTTTGTGTTTCAGGTTGTCATTTTTCTAATTATTTCTGGATAATCATCCTAATAGATTTAATATATTATGGAGTGAAGTGGAGGAAATGGTTATTAGTGCTTTAGCTTGAGAACCAAGGGAACTGGGTACAATTCCCACTGCAGCTCCCTGTGACTCTGGGATCTCAGTTAACCCTTTATCGCTCCAAGTATCTATATAAAATATGTAAACTGCTTTAATTGTAACTAAAGAGCTGCACAGGAATGGGGTTGGTGGGAATCATGAGAGGATTTCCCTAGCTCTGCGGGGATCCTGTGGGAATTTCCCCAGACTTGAGGGAATCCCGGTGGGATGGATGATGATTCTTGGGGGCTCCTGCAGGAGTGTATCTGGCCAGCTTGCCTGCCTTCAGCGCTGCATCAACATGGCCTGCCTTCAATGCCCCTTCCTCCTACATGTTGTGACTAACCTGGAAGGCTTCCCTCGGGCAGTGTGTTTTAGTATAAGGAACTAGAACTGCATGAGAGGATAAAATAGATGCTGCATAAACTAGGAAGAACGTAAGGTAAAAGAAATGCTGCATAGGCTGGAGGGCAGGAAAGGAGGGCAAGAGAAATGCTGCTAGTGGGGGAAGGGAAGAGAATAGTGGTAGGGGAGGGAGAAATATTAGATGGTATGGAGAGAGAAGGGAGGGACAGATGGAAAGGGATGCAAGAGGGAGGAATGTTGGCTATTTTGGTGGAGAGAAGAGAGGGAGAGATGTGGCACCATGTGGGAGAGGTGGGGGTTGGTAGGGAAATGAATGAGCAGAGGATAGTGATTATAGTGGGTAAAAATTTGGTAATGGGGAGTAGACTGAAGATGGAAGGTAGTGTGTCTCTGGAATAAGTTGCCTGGACACCTGAGACTATGTACTGACCCTTATAGTTTAAGAAACTGTCAAAAACCAAGCTGTTTGTAGATGCTTATTTGTAGAGACACTCCAGCTCAAGTTAAGTTTGTTCCTTATGAAAAATAGTTTCTGTATTGGTTTTTGGAGCCCACAAGCAGACAGTCTTGCTCATCTGTTTGTAGGAACTTCTAGTTTGTGAATTGGTTTAGTTGAGAGTGAGTGAAGTTATAATTTCAGTTTGGAGTGAACAGAAGTTTGTTAATTTTAAGTTTTGTGTTTAAACTATGTATGTTCATTTTATGGAAACTGCTCAGATCTTAGGTGATATATAAATTTTGAAATAAATAAGAGGGGTAGCTGAACAGTGGGGGGAGAAAGGGTTTGCTTGATGGAAAAATAAATCTTTAGACAACAAAGGTAAAAAATGGAATTTATTGATTGAAATGCGTTAGTTTTGGGAAATGCAGTATATAGCAAATGTCTTTGTATTGTGCTCAGCAGAAAAGAAAATGTATTTCTGTTTATATTTCTCCAGTGTTGAAGTATTTGCTGACCCTTGCTGTAGCTTCCTTGAGCCACTGAGGTGCCAGCAGCTGTGGCTTAGGGACATTGCTGCTGCTTGCCAAGCTTGGTAAAAGGGATTTTTGGCAACTTTCAGAAGAAGTCTTCAGCTGACATAGCTTGAGGGTCCTCATCAGCTGGAGTATTTTATATTTTATATATACATTAAAGATTCTAGCAGAGACCAATTTACAAAGTATGTATTCTTCCCAAGTAAAAATTCCAAATTTAAAAAAACTTTTTGTGTATTTGTAAATTGGTTTCCACCAGAGCCTCTAATTCAGTAGTATAATTAAATGAAATAACTACTTCTGAAGTTTATGGGAACGGACTGGGATGGAAGAGATTACTTACAGGGATGGATTGGGATGGGTTCAAGTCCAGCAGAGACAGGTGGGGATGAGTTTGATTCCAGTGGGGACTGGCTTGACTTCTGTCCCCAAGCAACTTTCTAATTGTAACCTCAGAAAGGATAGTACTGTATATCAAATACGATTCAATTTCTCTTTCTTGTCCTTATGTAATTTAATTCAAAATTTCTATAAATAAAAAAAATCCTAATGTTTTTGGATTATTAGATATAAAGTATTTTTAGTTTGTCATGCATAGAGCTACCTACAAAGATTCTGACTAAGCTAAATTGTGATAAGTATCACAGTTTTTGATTCCTGGTTTTGTTGAAATTGTTTAATAAAGGTATAAACTGGGACTCTCCAAATATGCAAGTCCAAAAGAATGGGATAAAGCATGTCGTTCCCTTCTCGACAAAATCACCCCAGTCAGCACTTGCACAATTTCAGCAAAAAAGCAGAAAACCCCTTGGTTCAAGCACTCCTCAAGCATCAGTTGCGTTCCCTTGAACGTAAATGGTGCTCAAATCCAAATATACTCAATCTTAGCAAATACAAACAACATTCTCATTTCTATAAAACTTCATTAAATGCTTTAAAGAAGAAATATTACTCTAAATGCATCTCTAATGATAAGAATTCAGCCGCTCTATTTACTATCCTCAAAAAACTTACACAATTCAAACATATACAGACTGCTCAACCTAAGGTTTTCTTTCTGCTCAACAACTTGCAGATTTTTTTGTAAGAAAAAATCAACACCATCAGAAATAACTCAGGATGAGGAAGAAACTACTAGTACTCTTTGTTCTGCTTGCATGCACTTTACCCTGTTGGGCCACCGCATGTGCGGACTGCTGGGCACGATGGACCTCTGGTCTGACCCAGCAGAGGCATTGCTTATGTTCTTATGTACCCTCCCTTCTCTGAAAGACATTCACTGTGTAATTCAATCGCTTAATTCAAAAGGGACCAAATCAGAAATCATTCCCTTATTCATTCTTAAAAATTTTTTTTTGCCACCTTTGGACCCTACATTCATAAGCTCATTTGTAGTAGTCTGCAGGCTTCGTCATTGCCAAATCTTGGAAACATTCCACTATCTATCCGATCTTAAAAAAACCATAAAGGGAATATCTCATATTGTTCAAATTACAGACCAATTACTAACTTACCATTCCTAGCTAAAATAACAGAAAAAATCATATTCAATCAGTTCACGGATTTTGTTACCAAAACAAAAATCCTACATCCAAATCAAATGGGATTTTGCCAGCATTATTCCACTGAACATTCTCTGTTAGGCTTAACGACCTTCATTCAGTATTACCTCAATCAACATAAGTCAGTTATTCTTGTCTCATTGGATCTTGCAGCAGCCTTTGATGCCATTGATCATTACCTTCTGCTTAAAAGATTAGCCTCAGTTGGTATTTTCGATCAAATTTTGGAATGGTTCCATTCCTACTTCACTGACCGTTCTTCTACTGTTATTTTCGATAACGCTTCCTCTGAACCTTTTTCAAATAATTCTGGAATTCCTCAGGGTTCTATACTTTCTCCCCTTCTGTTTAATATTTATATGGCCATTCTATGCCAGTCTATTGGGTTCAAAGCCTACGCATATGCGGATGACTTTCAAATTATTCATCCTTTGGACTCTTCTAATAATAATGACCTTAATGCCATAAACCTGAAACTTGACTGCATCAGCGACTGGTTAAAAGAAAACATGTTGTCCTTGAGCTTCTCCAAAACTAATAGTCTTTTTTTCCCTTGGAAAGATAATATTCACCTTGTATCCCCAGTTTGCATTAACAATATTCCAATCAATTCAGTCGAAACAGTAAAAATCCTGGGTGTAATCATAGTTAACAGACTTAATTTTCGTGCACAAATTGGAGCTGTAATTAGAAGTTGCTTTCACAGACTAGAATGATCAGATCGCTAGCAAAAATCTTGGAACCATCTTCACTAAACATCTTGATCCATTCTCTTATTTTGAAAATAGACTGTAATTCCCTATATAAGGAAATTTATCAAAAAGACATCAGGCGCCTGAAGCTAATACAAAATACAGCTATTAAAGTCATCGCAAACATGAAAAAATGTGACACGTCGCCTCCCCATCTTGAAGAAAACTCACTGGCTTCCCGTCCATATAGAATAACTTACAAGATCGCCATGCTAACATTTAAAACTCTCAAATCAAAGGAACCAGCATTCATTGATAAATATCTGATCCTGCATGAACCTAACAGATCCCTAAGATCTTCCAATCAACACCTGCTTTGGGTCCCCTCAATGAAAATCATAAATACTCGCCGGACATCAATATTTTCAATTATGGCTCCCACAATCTGGAATGCCCTTCCTACTCATCTTTGATCAGAACAGAAGACAAATTTAAGGAAAGCTTAAAAAGCTTCTTATGTTATACTTGGTAATTAAGATTGAAATTAATAAATAAAATAATAATTAAAAAAAAGCTAATTATTTAAAGACGCCTTTGTATATTGAACTCTGCTCTCTATTTTCACTTATCTGCCATCATGTTTCTCTATTTCTATGGTGTTTGAATTCAAAAGGGCCTGGGATAGCACATGGGATCTCTCAGAGAGAGAGAAAGAGATAATGGTTACTGCAGACTAGATGGGCCATTTGGCATTTATCTGCCATCATGTTTCTAAGTTTCTATTAACTCCAACTCTTCTTTTTTTTTTCTATTCCTCCCATTACCCCTTTTGTTATTTTCCTTATTTGTTCTCTTTTCTAGAATCCATTGCAGTTCTCCCCAGGGCAGGATTAATTCATCGAGGGCCCCTAGGCACACAAGTACACTGGGCCCCATGCCCGCCCTGCCCCACCCCACCCCACCCCATCATGCGCCCAGGTGAAAACAGGAAGCTGCGTCAGAGGGAAGCTTTGGGCAGGCAGCACCGCTGGCACAATTATAGTTCCTGTTGCCTTTCTTACCTGCATTGCTTGCTTGTCTTACTTTCTGTCGATTGGGGGGGAGGGGGAGTGCATTGCCAATTGGGGTGGGGCCCACGTTGCCGATCAATGCTGGAGTGGCCCATCGCCGATTGGAAAAAAACAATGTTGATGCCCTCCTTCATCGGGCCTCCCTGACCATTTCGGGCCCTAGGCACATGCCTACTT
The DNA here is from genome assembly GCF_902459505.1 of Geotrypetes seraphini. Lineage (NCBI taxonomy): Eukaryota > Metazoa > Chordata > Amphibia > Gymnophiona > Dermophiidae > Geotrypetes > Geotrypetes seraphini. Next base: position 110,103,346 of record NC_047090.1, read on the forward strand.
GGCCTATTGGTTAATCCTGCCCTGGTTCTCCCCCATTTCCTAGTGTTAAACGTATCTGTTATTATGGGTCCTGTCATATGTCTTTGTTTATAATTGTTATTTTGTTTTTAAATTGTCCCCCTTTAATATTATGAATGTGCAACACTTAGTATTTGATAGGCGTTTAATCAAATTTTTAAATAAACTTGGAAACTAAAATTTTTATGCCTGATACTCTTTTGCTCCTTTGGACTTTTATTATAATTGGGCAATATCACTATGAATTTCCATCTGCAACTTCCTAGGGACTACAGATTGTGAACTACCACTGAAAAATCTTGTTTTAAAGATGTATCGTTTCTACACTAATTTAATATGAAGGACACATGCAATTAAAACCTCAGTTTATGTACATTATTATTGTTGCAAATACTGGTTGACAGTTAAAACATATGTGATATTCATGCTAAACACTAACAGCATGGGTAAAAGACTGGCTTAGCGGCAGACTTCAAAGGGTAATGGTAAACAGTACTCCCTCAAAAATGTCGGAAGTGACCAGTGGAGTACCGCAGGGATTGGTCTTGGGCCCGATACGATTCAATATCTTTGTAAGGGATCTGCCTCATGGACTTCGAGGCAAAATTACATTATTCGCTGATGACGCTAAGCTATGCAACGTTGTGAGCAGCGCAGCAGAACCTAATGGCGCAACCGTGCCAGACATCATGGAACTGGACCTACTTTTACTAGAACAATGGTCCAGTACTTGGCAACTGAATTTTAATGCCAAAAAATGTAAGGTAATGGACCTTGGTAACGGAAATCCATGCAGAACATATACCCTGAACGGTGAAAACCTAACAAGAACTGCAGCAGAACGGGATTTGGGAGTAATTATCCGGAATGATATGAAAGTTGCCAATCAGGTGGAGAAAGCGTCAGCAAAGGCCAAACAAATGCTGGGATGCATTAGAAGAAGCTTTATCAGCCGAAAGCCTGAAGTTATACTGCCGTTAGACAGATCCATGGTGAGACCTCACCTGGAGGACTGTGTTCAGTTTTGGAGGCCACATTATCAAAAGGATGTGAAGAGAATGGAATCGATTCAGCGAATGGCCACTAGGATGGTCTCAAGACTCAAATATCTCCCATATGAAGAACGTCTGAACAGGCTACGCTTATATTCTCTCGAAGAGCGCAGAGAAAGGGGGGACATGATAGAAACATTCAAATACATCACGGGCCGCATTGAGGTGGAGGAAGAAATCTTTTATCTTACGGGTCCCATGATGACAAGAGGGCACCCGCTAAAGCTCAGGGGGGGGGAAGATTTCATGGGGACACCAGGAAATACTTCTTCACTGAATGGATAATTGATCGATGGAATGGTCTTCCACGTCAGGTAGTTGAGGCCAGTACCACGCTCGACTTTAAGGGACGATGGGACCGTCTGGTGGGGTCGCTCCAGAAGAATGTTTAAAGGATGGATTCTCGAGGAGGGAGGGATCTTGAGTGGGCAGACTTGTTGGGCCGTCGGCCCTTTTCTGCCGTCATACTCTGTTTCTATGTTTCTATTCTCAGACTGCAGAAGTAAGCTGGGCCGAGTCCTGTGGTTGGTTCGGATATTCAATGCCAGACTGTTTCTGAAGACTGACATTGAATATTCAGGTGGTTTCTGGAGGTACTTGTGACATCTGAGAACACTTGGGTAGAGCATAACAAATGTGGTAAATGCATTATATGCCCTTTAAGTTTGAACATCACACAATTTATTTGCAATACCTCTGGAGTCATCTACATAATAATGTATCCTTGAAACTCATCTATGTGGGTAAAACCAAGAGATCCATAAAGATGCAGATTATAGAACATCCAGAGCAGAATCAATAGCCAAATTACATCAGCTCCATTAAGAGCACATTGGGAGGAGATGCAACATGCCACAAATGAATTGAGGGTTTTTTTGTGATAAGATCATCAGACCAAATCCAAGAGGAGTCAACATTGATTCTATCCTCTTAAGGGAAGAACAAAAGATGATTTTTGATTTGATGACAGTGCATTCAGAAGGGCTAACTATGGAAATAGATTATAATGTCTTTCTTTGAGCTGCCTATATTGTTTTAGAATACTTGTAATATTAACTAGGGTGATTGTCAGGGGAATAAACATAATTCCTTGTTGCATTTCAGATAACGTTTACGCAGAAACCTATTCAAATAGACTTTGCCCAAAAATTTCTTCTGTTTTACAATTAACTAATACCTTGTTTTGCAAGCATATTTTTTTTACCTTTGCACTAATACCTCAGTGCATTGGTATTCATTCTTCATGAACTAGATTTTGGAGCTCCATCTATATGCGCTGTATCTATTTTCTATAAATATTTACTTTGGCACACAACCTTTATGCAGTTCATTTATTAGGATTATTCAGTACTTTTTTATGCTTTCAGCAGCTTTAATATTCATGAGTACTCACCTCATGCACATTACCAATGAGAAAATTTTTATGATTTAAAATGCTAAACTCCCAATGTTATATGCAGCAATTTATGATGGTTTTTTCGTCATTAGATTAATATGTAGTCTTTTGGTGTTGAAACCTTTTATGAAAAATTGTTATATATATATTTTTTTCATATCTTCATTATGTCATTGACAGTTCCTACATTTACAAGCAACCCTCTCATGCACGTCACCATGCGCATATCTTGAAGGATTAGATGTTAGACTCTTGACTCACATATGCAACGCTTAATGAGGTCTACTTATTAAATCAATATACATGCTCCCACGATGGCACCTTGCTCTTAAAATTCCATATACTGTACTTTAGGTATTTACACTACAGTTGGGCTACACACCTCTTTATAAATCATGGTTGCCTTTTTTCTTTTTAAGAAGACATGCAGCTCCAATTTTAAGTGTGAAGCTCATTATATTTAAATCGGTGTATCGTAAACTTGTGTGCTGCGGCACAATAGTGTGCCATGGTGAGATTCCAGGTGTACCACGAAAGAGACAAGTTGGTTACTTCCAGCAATTCTCCTCCTTTTTGCCCCCCCTGGCGATTTCCAAAACCTGGCAGCTTGTCCGTGTTTTGGACACCCCCAAGCTCAGGGCCTTGTCTACAGGACCTCTGAGCATGCATGGACGTCAACGTGATGACTATCATATACATGTGTGTGACATCACCAGTCGATGGCTATGCATGCTCAGAGGTCCTGTAGATTTGGACCTGAGCTTGGGGTCCTTCCAAAACCCTCAATAGAAAAAGTTTGTGAGACACTGCTTTAAATACACTTTTTTGCGTAAAGAACCCTGTTCTTCAGAAAATCTATTTAGTTTATTTATTTTTAGCTGGTTCTATTTGCATGATTTTTATTCTTTAGAAGGCACTAACCTTGATGTTATACTTATTCTTCAGTACAATTGTTTTATTTTGGGGCTTTAGTCTCATTAAGTTTCTAAGATCTTGGTTTTGGTGTTTATTTTTTATGTATTGCATTCACCATGATCACTCAGCAGTTTTTATACTTAACAGTATCTACCTAATGCATGGCATCAATGATTGTTGTTAAAATTTAAATGCCAGTATCCAACATTTTTTTTTTTTTTAATTCGTCGAACTGTATGTCCAGCCATCTGATCGTCCAGAACGCTAAGTCATCCATCTTTATATCCCATTTTTGTCCATAAATTCGTCCAAGTTACAAATGTCTAGAAAAAGACCTTTTGGGGTGCGGGAGGGGCCAGAAAAGTGATGGACTGGACACCCAGACATGGCACCAGAGTATTGGGGTACCTTACAGGGCACTGCTGTAAACTTTACAAAAAGGGTCCCACTTAAACATCTCACTACAGCTCCCTTATGGTGAGCCCCCAGAATCTACTAGACCCACCTATCTACCACCCTAATAGCCCTTATGGCTGTAGGAGCCACTTATGTGGCAGTACAAAAGGGTTAGGAGGTTTTTTGAGGGGTGCACATTTTTCACCATTAATGCAGTGATTAGAGTGGCTTATGGGCCTGGGTCCTCCTCTCCATGCTTCACTAACCCACTCCCAAGACCACTTAAGCCACCTCTGTACAGCTCTACTAGGCTTTCCTATGCCAGGCTGATGTTCTGGAGGCAGATATGTAAAGTTATTATTACGATTTTTATGGGGGTGTGGGTGGGGTCAGTGATCACTGGGGCAGTGTGTGGGGGTCTGTACTTTGTGTCTGCAGTGCTTATCTGGTCACTTTGGATACCTTCTTGTGACTTAGACCTGGTTTTAGATGGCCTAAGTCACAACTTCCAGGATCCATCTAGGCCAGTGGTCTCAAACTCACGGGTCGCATGTGGCCCCCTATTTTGCGGCCCGCAGTCTAGTACCCGATCCCGCACTCTGAGCAGAAAGAAAGGCACTGGCGTCAGCTGACTTGCAATTGCCTGCTACCGTCGTTGACTGTGCATCCTTTCTTTCATTTCTTTTTTTCAACAATTGTCCTTTTCTATTCCCTCCCTCCTTCCCATGTCTTCAGTGCCTCCTTCCTATGTCCTTAGTGCCCCCCAGGGCCTCCTTCCCATGTCCTTGGTGCCCCCAGTGCCTCCTTCCCATGTCCTTAGTGCCCCCAGTACCTCCTTCCCCATGTCCTTAGTGCCTCCTTCCCATGTCTTTCGAGCCCCCAATGCCTCCTTCCCATGTCTTTAGTGCCCCCAGGGTCTCCTTCCCATGTCCTTAGTGCCCCCCAGGGCCTCCTTCCCATGTCCTTGGTGCCCCCAGTGCCTCCTTCCCATGCCTTAGTGCTCCTTCCCATGTCCTTAGTGCCTTCAGTGCATCTTTACCATGTCCTTAGTGCTCCTTCCCATGTTCTTAGAGCCTTCAGTGCATCTTTACCATGTCCTTAGTGCCCCCAGTGCCTCCTTCCCATGTCCTTAGTGCCCCTTCCCATGTCCTTAGTGCCCCCAGTGCCTCCTTCCCATGTCCTTAGTGCCCCTTCCCATGTCTTTAGTGCCCCCAGTGCCTCCTTCCTATGTCCTTAGTGCCCCTTCCTATGTCCATAGTGCCCCCCCAGTGCCTCTGTCCTATGTCCATAGTGCCCCCCCAGTTCCGCTGTCCTTAGTGTCCCAGTGCCTCCTTCCCATGTTTTTAGTGCCCTCAGTGCCTCCTTCCTATGTCCTTGGTGCTCCCAGTGCCTCCTTCCCATGTCCTTAATGCCCCTTCCTATTTCCTTAGTGCCCCCCAGTGCCTCCTTCCCATGTCCTTAGGGCCCTCAGTGCCTCCTTCCCATGTCCTTAGGCCCTCAATGCCTCCTTCCCATGTCCTTAGGCCCTCAATGCCTCCTTCCCATGTCCTTAGGCCCTCAATGCCTCCTTCCCATGTCCTTAGGCCCTCAATGCCTCCTTCCCATGTCCTTAGGCCCTCAATGCCTCCTTCCCATGTCCTTAGGCCCTCAATGCCTCCTTCCCATGTCCTTAGGCCCTCAATGCCTCCTTCCCATGTCCTTAGGCCCTCAATGCCTCCTTCCCATGTCCTTAGGCCCTCAATGCCTCCTTCCCATGTTTTTAGTGCCCCCAGTGCCTCCTTCCCATGTCCTTAGTGCCCCCAGTGCCTCCTTCCCATGTCCTTAGTGCCCCTTCCCATGTCTTTAGTGCCCCCAGTGCCTCCTTCCTATGTCCTTAGTGCCCCTTTCTATGTCCATAGTGTCGCCCAGTGCCTCTGTCCTATGTCCATAGTGCCCCCCCAGTTCCTCTGTCCACTCTCCTTAGTGTCCCAGAGCCTCCTTCCCATGTTTTTAGTGCCCCCAGTGCCTCCTTCCTATGTCCTTGGTGCCCCCAGTGCCTCCTTCCCATGTCCTTAGTGCTCCTTCCTATGTCCTTAGTGCCCCCCAGTGCCTCCTTCCCATGTCCTTAGTGCCCCCCAGTGCCTCCTTCCCATGTCCTTAGGGCCCTCAGTGCCTCCTTCCCATGTCTTTATGCCCCCAGTGCCCCCTTTCCATGTCTTTAGTGCCCCCCAGTGCCTCCTTTCCATGTCCCTCTCACAGCATTCCAGACTTTGTCCCACCCCCCACCCCAGAAGCCAGCCTGCCTGCCTGTCTACCTCACTCCCTCCCTGGCCAAAGCCAGCCTACCTCCTTCTCTCCCTGCCGCGCACGCAAAAAAAAAAAAGCCTCCCTCTTTCCTTTCCCCGGGTCCGCTGCTATCTTACGCCCTGCTGCTGCTAATACCAACACGAAGTCTTCTTTCCGACGTCAATTCTGACATTGGAGAGGATGTTCTGGGCCAGCCAGGTAGCGATTGGCTGGCCCAGAACGTCCTCTCTGACGTCAGAATTGACGTCGGAAAGAAGACTTCGTGTCGGCGTTAGCAGCAGCAACAGGGCGGTAAGATAGCAGTGGATTGGGGGAAAGGAAGGAGGGAGTCTTTTTTTTTTTTTTTTGCGGCAGGTAAGGACAGGAAGTGATCTCCTGTCCTGTTGTCCCTGAGCACAGTTTCGGGACGCTGTCATTGAAAACCGGACATTTCGGTGTCCCTAAGCTGTGTGTGGGGACAGCGGGTCTGAAAATGGGACGGTCCCGTTCAAAACGGGACGTATGGTCACCTTAGTTATACATGCAGTACGACTAAATCTAGGACAGCCCAAGTCCCATCTCAATCCCTCCCTCGACACTCCTCCTGACGCGCCCCTTTTAGCTCTGGTCGTTTAGCAGCACTGTGAAGGCCTAGGTCATTTTGAAATACGTCTAAAACCCGGTTCGATTATCGACACTTGGATGACTTGTGTTTTAGATCGTCCAAGTGGGTCTGTCTGTCTCGAGGCTCTGTCTTCATCCCCCGAGTCACCTGTAACTTTTTGGGGATCCAGGCCAGGGGGCCGTTTTTTCCCCGCTACTTTGTCGAGGTTTGCCCCTCCTAAAAAAGCCCCGGTCTTCTCCGCCCCTTTGGGGCAGGTCTCCGACCTCGAAACCTTCTAGACACAGGCTTGTCTTTGAGTTGGACTCTTGGTTGTGTTCCCCATCGAGGCAGCTACCAGCCTTTAAGGGGTCTTTGAAACCGGTGGAGGAATTTTCCTTTACCCAGTCTTCCCCGAGGCGTCACCAGCTAATTCTTCAGCCCCCGGGGTCTTCCCCAGCCCACCTAGCAAGAGGTCATTCCTCGACGCCCTCCAGACACTTTAATAGAGCCTCTTCAGTCTCCCATTCATGGGACTCTGAGGGAAATTTCTCCCTCTTTCTCGGCTGCCCCCAGATCTCACTCGGGGTCTCCTCAGGAGGATGAGTCTTCTTCTCGAAACTCCTCCTTTACTCGTTTCATCTCTGACAAGGGTAGGCCTTGAAACTGGACCTCCAGTCTGAGTCCCGTTATACCTGGGAATATCTGGAGGAGATGGGTGTTGATTGTCTACCCCGCGAGGCGTTGCGCTTGCCATTGCACCAGGTTTTCCAGCAAACCTTTCTCCGGAACCTGGAGACCCCCTATGCGGTCATGGCCATTCCCTCCAAGTTGGAGTCCCGTTACTGGATAATTCCGGTAAAGGGGTTTGAAAGTTCTCAGCTTTCTCATCAGTCCTTGGTGGTTGAGTCTTACTTGAAGAAGTCCAATTCCTCCAAGGTTTACGCTGCTGTCCCTCCAGGCCGTGAGGGCCATATGATGGACAAGTTTGGTCGCCGTCTTTACCAAAACTCCATGATGACAAATCGTATCTTCACATCCTACCTCCGGTTCTATGTGGACGCCCTCCGCTCGTTCCGGGAGGACATACCGGATTCTCGGCATCAGGAGTTTCATCTCCTCGAGGAGACCCTCTCCCATTTCTGCCTCTATATGTTTCAGGCGGCCTAAAATGGTTAGGGCTCTTCAGCTTGGCTGAGAGGAGATATGATTGAAGTCTACAAAATCCTGAGTGGAGTAGAACGGGTACAAGTGGATTGATTTTTCGCTCTGTCAAAAATGACAAAGACTAGGGGACACTCGATGAAGTTACACAGAAATACTTTTAAAACTAATAGGAGGAAATTTTTTTTTCACTCAGAGAATAGTTAAACTCTGGAATGCATTGCCAAAGGATGTGGTAAGAGCGGATCGCATAGATGGTTTTAAGAAAGGTTTGGACAAGTACCTGGAGGAAAAGTCCATAGTCTGTTATTGAGAAAGACATGGGGGAAGACACTGCTTGCCCTGTATTGGTAGCATGGAATATTGCTACTCCTTGGGTTTTGGCCAGGTACTAGTGACCTGGATTGGCCACCGTGAGAACAGGCTACTGGGCTTGATGAACTAATGGTCTGACCCAGTAAGGCTATTCTTATGTTCTGATCTTTCATACTCAATGTTGAGTCTAACCAGACCCCTAGAATTTTCAATTTTCTATGCATCAGGAGTTTCTGGTAATTCGCCACAATGTCCTTAGGCCATGGTGGATTTTTATTCCTCCCTATCAGCATCAGATCTTACTTTGACAAATTCAATACTAATTTATGGGCAACCATCCAATTATTTACTGCTTTCAAGCATACTGATAACCCCTCTTGTAGATCACTTTCCACTCCTTCATAGGGAAAAAGAATTGTATGTTGTCAGCATATAGATGATAGGCCACACATAGTCGTTGAAACACCTCCCCCAGTGAAGACGTATAGAAATTAAAAAGCAAGGCCGAAAGTGCCAATCCTTATGGCACACCTTTGGTCACAGATCTAGTATTGGCCAAATGACCATTACTTTTTCCTAAATCTTTTCTGTATTCATAACATATCATTGGGTTGTAATGTGTTGCCTGAAAAGTTTTTGAACTCGGGAGCCTGTGGTTGGGGCTTCAATGTGTAGCAGATGAATTTGTTTTTTGATGTCTCTTCCATTGAAGTCAGTTTGCATAGGCATGTTGTAGAAGCAGGTGTCTTCAGGCCCAGAGAGTCTGGTACTGTGATAGCCCCTGGTGGTTGAATAGTACTAAGAGGAGGCAGCCCACAAACTTTGGGCTAGAGAGGGTTTTCCGAAATGTTTTTAGACATGCTGGCCAACAGAAATGAAATATATATTTTTTAAACAAATCTGATTTTTGCAGATGCATTCTGATTTACTGTTGCAAATGTTTAAGTTTAAAATATATTTCCTTTTGAGATGGGGAGATTTTTGAAACAAAGACCAGGCTAGATTTGTAAATCTCTAATACAACATAAATAATTCTGCAATGAAATTATTAAATTTCTGTTATCTAGAATATATACATAATTCTTATGGTTGAAAATTACAGCCGCTTTTCTTTCTTTTTGTGTCTAGAACAGAATTTGTGAAACTTGCCCTGGATCCTCAGTGAGTCAAGAGAATATGCGTACATTGGAAACAGTGTATGTAAATTTACTTTATGCATACTTATTGTAGATATCCTGAAAACTCTATGGTTCCCAGGGTAGAGGCTGGTCTGAAGACTTCTGTTGTTGCTTTGAAATGAATGATGAGTATTTGAAAATTATTCCTGTTGGATTTCTGAGTGAAGGGGGGAGATAAGTTTTAATCATTGTGAGAAACTGGAGAGAAAGGAAGAGGGGGCTTTGTAAAGGGATTGGGGGGGGGGGGGCTTGAAAATTTAAATAAAAGGAAAATTGAAAACAACCCAAAACCAACAAAAAATATTATGCTGGTGCCAGTAGCCACAATAAATAAGTAGCTTAAAATGGCTTTTGAGCTGTCCTAAATTAGGCTGCTTAGCTATGCGGGTGCCAGCACTGAATACTGCGGGCAGCTGCATAACCCCAAGCATCTCCCTAATGCTTCCCTCTGTATTGGGGAGCTGCCCCCGATCTGCTCATATTTTTTCTGTGGTGGTCAGAGGCGATATTCAATGTCACTGCCCAGTTCAGTACCATTGAATATTGGGGGTTAAGTGAACAATGTGGGTTTAATGCACTGTTACTAGCAGTATGCAAGAAAAAGTGATTAGATCACTTCTATTTCTGTCTTCTATTATCTTCTGCAGTCCCATTTCATGTGAGAATCCAGAATTGTAGTTTTTAACCACTTCCACTTTATCCTCATCAGCTTCTGTATATGCCTGTTATCCACTCTTGGATCTCGCAATACTGTATTTGTACTTCCTCCTATCACTAACAAATCCTAATAAAAAAGTCAACCCCCACGTTACCATATTGACTGTTTTTCTTCCATTTGCATCTTTGTTTTCCTGACTACTTTACTAGCTTCTCTTAGCTTTAACATGGGAAGAGATCAGCTAAATTTAAATAGTTTTCAATATTGTAAATCAGGATAGGTTTTTTTACTTTTTAATAATCCCTAGGGAGTTGATGAAGACATGCTGAGAAGGCAAAATGGACATGGGAACGAGGTGGGATAAAAAAAGAAGTGGGAGGACCATGTGATTTGCAATGATAGCACGCCAAAGCAATGCGATTACCCACTGATTCATTCAGTAATTCCAGAGTTATAAAAATACCCTCCTGCAGTTGTATACTCTTAGTTGGAATAGACATTTTGTACACATTGAAAACACTTGCTTCTAACCTGACTTACACTCAATATGCAAGGTCTCATGAGAGACTTTAACAAATATAGTATTAGAATTTCTCTTTACAATGTTGATGCCTCTGTAAATCCATGTGTGGTATTGGCCAAGGATTGAAAAGTACAGATGGCACAATTCAGTTTATATATGCTGCAGGTAAGAACTGATAAACAATCCTTGTTTCTGTATAGAAGCAGCAGAGCAAGGCTATGGCGAAGCATTCCAACCTCAGGAGCAGTACAGTGGAGTTGTGGGAAACACACAGGTGAAACATGACTATGTCACTTGTGTATGCTCTGCAGTGCTATAGAAGTGTATAGTAGTAATATTAGCATACTCCTTCCTTCAGGAAGCACTCCTCTATAGCTTTAAGTGCAAACAATTTTTATTGAACAGTAAAGGAAGATACACTCAACAAACGAACAGTGGTGGTGGTCAATATAATACAGAAAGACTCCCAACCCAAACCCCTCCCCCTCCCATTATGCAAAACAATTAATATTGATGATAAAAGAACAAGAATAACAGCAGAAACAAAAAGGTACAGTCATAGCATCAACAATTTTCCCACATGTTCCAAACTGATAGAACCCCCCCCCCCAACACATGTCCAGTCCCATATCCCAAGGACCCGTAGCAAGAGAGAGAGAGAGAAAAAAAAGGGACCAGACAGGAAATAACCATAAATAACACCTAAGTCCCGCCCAACACGTCCCACCCCAAGCTAGCCTCCCCAACCCCCCAGAATAGAGACGAGGTAGAAGGAAACAAAAAACAGTGGAAAACAGGGTAGACTTAAAGCAAATTCAAAATTTGGTTGCACTTTTGAGGTGGTAGAGAATTAAGATAGGGATCCCAAACAGCGAAAAACTGCTTATTCTGCCTAGAGGTACCTCGTGCATCCTTAGCCTCCCAACCCAATAACTCAAGGATAGCCAGTCTCCAACCCCAATAGGAGGGGGAATCTGGTGAGGTCCACACTTTCAAAATCGCTTTCAAACCCAAAATACCAAGCTTCCGAACCCACAATCGAGCTCCCCTTCCCTCGAACCCCACATGAACCCAAGAAGCCCAAAAGGAGCACCTCGGGAGATAGCAGCAAGGGCTGGCCCAGAATGTGTCTAAATAGGCTCCAGCACGCTTCCAAAAGGTTTGCACAGAGGTACAATGCCAAAAAACATGAAAGAAAGTGGCCTCTGCCAAGGTACATTTCAAACAAAGAGGATCCGGGGCATAGCCCATTCTAGAAAACTGGGAGGAGCACAACAAAGAAAAATGGGGGAGACCCAATGATCCACAGTGAAAACAATCCACCAATGAAAACAAAAACTGGATACAGATGTTCTGGAGATAATTTATTAAACACTGACATATAAAACCATGAAAATTCAATTAAAAAAGTACAATGATAAAAAATACTGTGATAAAAATCCAACCGGTTGGATTTTTATCACAGTATTTTTTATCATTGCACTTTTTTAATTGAATTTTCATGGTTTTATATGTCAGTGTTTAATAAATTATCTCCAGAACATCTGTATCCACAGTTTTTGTTTTTGTTTTCATCAGGGGATAATATAGGACCTATGTATGACCTGCAAGGCACATTCCCGTAAACAGCACAACGGACCTCAGACCTAAGCTGAATCATCCATGTAGACACCACACCCCCAAGATCACTCTCCCATTTACCATGGAACAGCAGGAAGTCCTTAGCAGGACTCAATGCCAGCAGTGCTTTGTGAAGAAGAGAAATAGAGAAGAGTCCCTCAAAGATCGGATCAAAAAACTGATGTAACCGCTTCCCCAAAGGAAAGCTCATCGCCATCTTATCCAAGGAAAGGTAATAATGTTTAAGTTGGCAGAAAGCATAACAGTCCCCCCAGGTGTCCTCTATCCTGCGAGAAAAATCGGCATAAGCAAGCAAGGTCCCCTCTGGGCCCCTAAGATGTTCATGCAAGGTAACGCCAAGCTCCTCCCAGCGCTGTTCTCCCTTCCCGGCAAAAAAGCCACATTTCCCCTAATGGGCAATAAAGACGATACCTGCGAATTGCCTCCCAAGCACAATATCAAAACCCGCCAGGCCTCACGTAAAGGAGAAATGAGTCAACTGGTTCTAAGATCTCTAGGCAGAAGCTTCCGGGGAGCCTGCAAGAGCGAATAAAAGTGATATGGGGTCACAAAAGCTTGCTCTAAATCTAAAGGACTGTAACTTGCTGTGCCATAAAACCAGTCCGCTACATGGCAAAGCAGACAAGCCAGATTGTATAGTGCTAGATCGGGAAGCCCCAAACCGCCCGAAGCCCAATTAATGAATAACGAGGGAAAACGAATCTTAGGTTTTTTATTCGCCCAACAAAACCGACAAAGCAGCCGATTAAGTTGAGAAAGATCCCTAGCACACAATTTCAGAGGGAGAACCTGCAGCAGAAAGAGCCATTTGGGAAATAGGATCAGTTTATAAAGATTAATTCTACCAAATAAGGACAGAGGTAGATTATGCCACTGCTCAAACCGACACTTAATCTCCGCCAGTAATAGTTGGCACTCCTCTGTAGCTTAAGAGAAGTAGAAGGCATAGCACATGGAACCGTCTCTCTCTAATTCCCAGAGGAGAGAAGGAGCAAAGTCCTGAGGTCTTGGAGAAGGGAGAGAAAAGAACTTAGGGCTAGATTCACTAAGCCCACTGATCAAGTCCCGACCACAGAGCGACCCCTTTGCGACCCGATTTTCCTCCGACCCAATTCACTAACCTCCGATCCGCACATGCAAATAAGGGGGAATGGCATTCAAATGTAGGCAGACAGTGATTCACTAAAAAAAATGAGGGATACCAACTGGGCTGACCGATCCAAAAATAAGCGACTGCTGAGGACCAGTCACTCGGGTCCTTTCCGACTGCCCTGCCTTCTGCCGCCCTGCTTCTCTGCTCTCTGCCCTGATCTCCTGCTCTCTGCTCCAACTCTCCTGCCCTTCCCCGCCGTGAAAGCCCGTGGTTTTAACTCGCGGGTTAAAACCACAGGCTCGCGAAGTAAAAAAAAAAAGTAAAGCGAAGTTCATCCCGACAAAAAAAAAAAAAGCCATGGATTAGATCAGATCGCTAACGGATCTGATCTGATCCATGGCCTTAGTGAATCTAGCCCTTACTCAGTGGGAAGACTTCCCCTGAGCTGGGGAAGGGGTGGATGGAAGGGAAGGCCACACATGAATGTAGAGTTTGGGAATGAGAGGGCCATATTCAAGCAGGGTGAAAGGGGGGTAAGGAGGAGAGCAAGAGGGGCTGCATGGAAGTGAGAATAAGTAGTGATCGCTCTGCAGCAAAGAAATAGTTACCATCATCATTCCATTCCTGAAAAAAAATATTATTGGGTGGGAGCAGGGCTAGGAGTGCATGGTAAGTTCATTTTGTTCCTTGCAAGTAAGGCAGGAGAAATGCTTCATACTTTATTTACTTTTCAGAGTGCTTTATTTTGCTGCCTGCCTCCCCTGATGTTATCAGAGGTGATAACATCCACATCTGTCTATTTGGCAACTGATAGTTCTATCCTCTAAGAACCCTATTTTGCAGCATTGCTGAATTAACTCCTCGGTGTTGGTCATTATTTGTTCTTTTGTGAAGTCCTGATGTAAAATTGCATGTTGCTGAAGCGCTTTTCTAACTGGAAAAGGCATTTTTTTTTTTAGACATCAACGCCAAAATAGTTTGTGTGATGATTTGCTTTCTGCCTCTGTGTAGGCAGCAATCTCTATCTGAATTTTAGTAGAAGAGAATATTGCAAAGGTTCCTGCATAATTTTAAGAAAAAAAATAAACAAAGAGCTATTCTATTCTGTTCTAGGGAATTTCTAGGACATGACAATGCCAGGGGCAAAAACAAGAGTTTTGCTTGTTTATAAAAATAGGCCATTATTTGAAAATAGTAATATTGCCAGCATTATGGCTGGCTGCATAGATACCTTTTTGCTGTTAGGCTAAACAGAAAATTTTTGTCTGTATTAAGTTGATAATGTTGCAAAAATGTATCCATATATCAGGGGGAACGGCTAGGAGTATTCTAAGTACAGTCAAACCTCGGTTTGCGAGTAACGCGATTTGCGAGTGTTTTGCAAGATGAGCAAAACACTCCCGCAAAACAAGCATTGGCGCGCTAAACGAGCTTTCAGCTGTGGTGGCCTAGGAGTGGGTACCTGCCTGTGGGTACCACAGCTCCTTCAGTGGGGTGGCTTCCTTCCCTCGGGGTCCTTGTGCGGCTGCCCTCCTACTTTGGCCGATGCCTCTGCTGTCCGCCAGCGCCTCCCGGCTCCCGATTCAAGCCGGCCGCCATCCTGTGGAAGCATGTGCAGGACCTCTCAGCTCCTGAGGCTTGCCGGCCGCCGCCCTGACAACATGCGCGCCACGTACAAGCAGACAGACCTGCATGTGTCTGCCACATGGTGGAGCATGTTGGCATCACATGTTGCACAGCCTTCAGAGCCAGTAGCTGAGCAGGGATAACGGATAATTTTTATTGCCTGTCTCTCTTTTCTTAGTGAGCATATTACATGTACTGTCATCTTCCTCCTGCAGCTCAAATGGATACATTTCACTTTTTCACAGAATGTCTACCAAGGCACATTGGCAGTTAGAAGCCTCTTTCTCTGTTTTCACCGAGACTAGGTGGAAAAATCCCTGATCATGGGATGGACCTTTTTATTATTGTCCACCTTGGAGCCTTCTGCAGGAGGATTTACAGGGGGTCCTGGCAGATATTTGGCTGCAGAGCTTGACCCAGATGGTTAAACAAGTCTCCTCTTGGGACTAACACTAGCCCTTACCCTAACCCTCATTTTCTTGGTGGCGGCCCCACGGGGATTGACCGCTGTGCCTATCCAAGGGGGCTTTTCCCTTAGAGAGCTCCATGAAAAGTATATGGAGCAGTGGCTGCTATTTCTGATGGTCACATTGCTCCATGCTGTTAGTTTCAGCAGTTGCTGGAGTCCCTGGAAACTTCTCACCTAGGGTCTGGGTAGCCCTTTTTGGGTAATTCTACTGTATATGATCTCGTCTGTCTGGCTTCCCGCTCAGTGGCATTGAAGGTCACTAGTGGTTGTGGCTTCACTCAGTGGTGTACCTAGCATATGTGACACCCGGGGCCCATCATTTTTTGACACCCCCCCCATCTGTACGAAAAACATGATTTTTAGTAACAAGCCACATGTCACACATGAGTACCTAGAAAAGGCAGCATCTTACATACTGCATTGAGCAGTACAACATCAATACACCCATTGTAAAACTAAACAAGCCAGACTAGTGCAGATCAATCCTGCAGTCAATCCTAACAAAAAAACATGTCTTTCGAACACACAGAAAACACCTTCGCTTAGTATGGAATATGTAATCACAAACTAACCCCTCCCCCTTTTACAAAACTGTAGTGTGGATTTTAGCCACAGTGGTAACAGCTCTGATGCTCATAGAATTCTGAGCATCAGAGCTGCTACCACCATGGCTGGCGCTAAAAAACGCTCCACAGTTTTGTAAAAGGGGGGATAAAATAGAAATTCATAGACAAAGGTTATTGATTTAGGAGACATGTGTCACTGTTTCTGTGGTGAACCTTAGTGCCCCCAGTGCCTCCTTATGTCCCCCCACTATCTTCCAGATTTTTTACACCCCCAAAGACAGCCTGCCTGCCTGCCTACCTATCTCCCTCCCTCCCTGCTGCTCTAAAGCCAGCCAACTTGCCTGCCTACATCCTTCCCTCCCTGCCGCGGGAAAAAAAAGTGCCTCTCCCCTTCCTTTCCCCCAGCCCGCGCATCCTTTGGACTGTTGGTAGAATAGATCCTTCAAGCAAAGGTTCTTTTGAGGGCCCAAAGTGAGCCAGGCCCCTAGGTCCCTCTGAGGGACTGTAGCCTGCCCAATGAGGGAACTCCAGGTTGGAGTTGAAGTTGATATACCATAGATAAATGAGTTGGAGTCAGAAGGTTTTGTGTAACGACTCCACAGCACTGAATAAAACTGCTGCCACAACCGACTGGAAGAATTTGTATTGTCTAGTGCCCTTTTTTTCTGGTGGTAAATTGTTCATTTAATAGAGAATTTTTAAAATTCTCATAAGGAATTGATTAGTTTAATTAGATTTCCTTTTGACTAGATCTTCTGTTTTGTCTTAGCATTTTTTTTGGCTTTTATATACACTATGACTGGGGGTGGGAGGGGGTGGGATGGAAGAGAAACCCATTATATTGTTTAAAATACTTTGTAATTGTTTAAATATTTAGTATGACCTTTGAAAATATATTAGTATATTAGTTCATAATTTGTGTTAACCCGGGACAAGCATGGGTGACATCACCGACGGAGCCCCGGTACGGACCACTTTAAAAGTGCATCACCACTTTGAGATCTTAGAAAGTTCGCGATAGCCTGAACCATGCATGCGCGAGTGCCTTCCCGCCCAAAGTAGGGTGCGCGATTCCTCAGTTTTCTAGTTTCTGTGGAGCTAATAAGACGTGCTTCAGCTTCAGTTGAACTTTTTTCTCTTTGCTTGCCTTCCAGCTCTTTTAGTTTTAAAATTTTTTTGTTTTAATTTCTTCCATTGTGGGCTTTGGCTCTCTAGGGCCTTATGGACCTTTCTAACCATAAAGTTTAATTTGTCAACAGCTGTCTTCCTGTCCATGTCATGCCTGTCGACGGGTTTCAAAAAGTGTGGTTGCTGTGCTCGGGCCATTTTGTTAACTGACCCTCACCATTAGTGTTTACGGTGTCTGGGACCCGAGCACTATGCTGACTCTTGCTCCCGCTGCTCATCCCTTCAGAAGTGCACCCTCAAAAACCGGCTGTTTCAACAAAGACAATTGTTTGGCGCCGCAATGGACACGGAGCCCAGCTCATCTCCGACTCTGTCTGTACCGTCCGTGCCGCCCAAGACCGCACCGACCAAGACGACACCAAGAGTAGACCCTCCAATATCGGCTCTGGTGTCATAACTCATGATGGGTAAGCCGGCTAAGACGACTTCCCCAACTCCCTCTGGGCCTCAGGTCAAACCGGCAGTGAGCCAAGTCCTGTTGACCTCGAGGAGACCCAAAAAACGCTTGGCTCCGATTTCGTGAGTGGCTCGACATCGGCCTCCTCATCGCCGGAGCACTGAGCTACACCGTCAAAAAAGCCAGCGCTACCGGTGCATTCCGTTAAACAGCAGATTCAAGAATTGCTGCATGTGGAGTTACGGGAACAGTTACAACTACTTCTTCCCGTCATGGTGACACCAGCTTCTCCAGTGCCAGTAACATCTGAGCCCTCGACAATGGCACTGACTTTTCGAGAGTACATCAGTGCCGACTCCTCTGGCTACGGAACCGGTATCGGAGATGATCCGGCACCAATCTTCTTCTCAGACATCTCCCGAGACGGTGTCAGTCAAATCAGGCAAGGTATTAACAAAAATAATGAGAATGCACAAAAGGGAAAAAGAAAAACCAACGTAGTCTGCAATAAACAACAGCAAGCAGAAAACAACGAACAGACTGCAGATAATGTACAAGATGCAGGCATTGTTTATTAATAAATGCAGTAACATATATAACCTTATAGCCAACCAAGGAACCCGACACGGTCTGTGTTTCGGATAACACGCCTTCCTCAGGGGTCCATGGTGGTTAAGGTATAAAGCAAACTGCATAAAAGATAACAAACACACGTCAATCACGATCAAATGGGGTCAAGTAAGTCTTGCACAATGCTTGACCCCATTTGATCGTGATTGGCGTGTGTTTGTTATCTTTTATGCAGTTTGCTTTATACCTTAACCACCATGGACCCCTGAGGAAGGCGTGTTATCCGAAACACAGACCGTGTCGGGTTCCTTGGTTGGCTATAAGTTTCAAGTTCAAGTTTCAAGTTTATTAGCATTTGATGAATCGCTTATATAAGATTTCTAAGCGATGTACAGTTTAAAAGCCACCAGGTGGTGGTCTCACATACAATTTGAACGAGTTAATCGTAAGACAAACAATTTACATCAATTGGCATTATAACAGTTGAATTAAGGACAAACATGAGTGAGTAGGAAAGGAGGGGAAAGTTACAATATCATTATCTGTTGAAGTTTACATAAAAGGGAAAACACATTAAGGAGCGAAGGGGATTGGAGAGTTTAATAGTCACAACAGAATGTAAAAAATTAAGGTGTGAAATATTACGTATCAAACGCGTCTTGAAATAGAAAGGTTTTTAAAATTTTCTTAAAGGATAAAAGATCTTTTTCATTTCTAATATAGTTTGGTAGGGAATTCCATAATGTAGGGGCCATAACGGAAAATATATAATTTCTTCTTGTGCCAATAATTTTCAAGGAGGGAATTGATAATAAGTTTGAGGAGGATGATCGTAACGAGCGCGAGGTTGTATATGTTACTGCATTTATTAATAAACAACGCCTGCATCTTGTACATTATCTGCAGTCTGTTCGTTGTTTTCCATTAACAAAAATAAAACATCTCCAGGCCTCAATACCCAGTTCTCGGCACCGACCTCCATCAACTCGAGATTCAGATCTCTGGGGTGATTCTGATCAAGAACCTCTTGTATCTGATGATGAGGTTTCTTCGGATGAGGATTCTCATTTACCATCTTTTCAGCTACTTTCAAATCTGACACATCCTTTTCGAGATTTTGAAGGAAATGTCTGAGTCTCTTTCTATTCCACTTGAAGCTGATTCCAAAAAATCTAAGCAGTTTTCAGATGCCTTATGACCAGCCACCTAAGGAGTTTCTCAAGCTACCTCTTCACGACATCTTAAGAGAGACTTTTTATAAAAATCTTGAAACTCCTTTAACCATTCCAGTGGCTCCTCATAAACTTAAGTCACTTTATAGGGTGGTTCCCATTCCATGGTTTGACAAATCCCAACTTCCGCATGAGTCACTACTGGTAGAATCAACCCTGAAGAAATCTGCGGGAGCCAGCGTCTATGCCTTAGTACCTCCTGGCAGAAAAGGGAAGACCATGGACAAGTTTGGCAAAAGACTGTTCCAGAACACTATGCTGGCCAACCGGTCAGGCAACTATGCTTTTCATTTCTCTTTTTATTTAAAGCACTTAGTTAGCCAGGTTGCTAAATTTCATAAATATTTGCCTGACGCAAACTCCCTGCTTTTCAGCATTTCATCTCTGACTTACTTCAACTTCGTAAGTACCTTGTTCACTCTACTTATGATACCTTTGAACTCTCCTCACGTGCTGCAGCCATGTCAGGAAAATACCTCCTGTTTCTGAATATAACTGATCTTGAGATACCGCTGAAAAGGTGGAGCTAAATTCATGAAAAAAAAAATTTGCACTGGAAAGCAATATGGAAATCCTTTCATGTCTAAAGGATTTATGGAATCCAAATCTGCATATTCAGTATATCAGATACTACAGTGACTTGTGTAAATATGTAATTTTGAAATAAAAAGCTAACAAATTGAGGAGAGAGACGATGGAGGCAGGATAAAATGGCTCGGAGGCAACTGAACAAAGAATAGAAGAATTGCATAATCATTAGTCCTGGTTGTCAAGATGGAGTTTATCAAAGGACATTAGGCACCAGTGTTCCCGCTAAGCTGCGCTGGCGTGCGCTGGCGCACAAAATATTACATCGCAGCGCACAAGTTTCTTGTCACAGCGCACGGCGTACGGCAGATGGCAGGGCGGCGAGAGGAGAATCGGGCGAGTTGGCTCATAACTTGCTGGCGCCCGATATTTTTAGCTCACAGCGAAAAAAGTTTGCTCACAACACCCGCCCGCTTAGAGGGAGCACTGTTAGGCACACCAAGAGATTGAATTAGTAAAGGTTTAAGATTTCTGAATAGCAGTGTCAATTATCAGAGCTTCATGAGTTACTACTCACAAGTTTAAAACTTGTGCTAATTTAGGCCCCTTGCATGCCTGCTGGCATGTGCCCATGTTGCTGGCACCATTTTTTTTGAAAGATGGGCTAAGTTTAAGAAGGCTTTTTTGCATTTTAAATCAGGCTGCCGCCCTGATGCAGGAACCGAAACACTGGCAGTGTTGACAGCGAGTCTGGTGGATTTTCTACAAGCTAAGTGGGGGTTTAATTTTCGCATTAATTTTTATATAAAGTTTTGAAAAAAATATAATGTTCATAAGGAGTCTAGAAGATTTCATTGGAGACCGATGAAGAGACGGGTGGCTATGAACAGATCAGTGGACATACTGTATAGAGTACACCATAGAGGATCTCCTTATTTTGCTTTAAAATTTTAGTTGATGCAAACATTTTAATTAAATACTCTTTATGGAATAAGAACGTGAATATATACTGGGTTTGGACTGTGCATATATGTTTTTCTTTGTAATAAAATGGCATGAAATGAGAATGTTTGAGCGACATAGCCTTGAGGATATCAGTAAAAATATTTGGCTGTAGGATTTGTTATGCATAGTAAACTACAACAGATAAAGATCCAAAATGGGCTAACCAGACTGCCAGGTTAAGATTTGCCACTCTGGGTAAATGAACATACAATATATACTTCCGGACATCTGCTCCCCTTTCTCCTGTGTCTTAAACTCTCAACCTTTTTCCCAACGCAGTTCTTCTAGGTATATTTCAGAAGCTGATAAGCATGGTAGTCATAATGCATATGCATTGATTTTTGTAGCGTTTCTACTTTTTCAGTAGGTGATGGAGCTGGCTGATTATTTCTGAGTGGGTATCTTTTACTGCAGGATAGGGGAGGAGAGGTGGTGGAAGTACTTTTAACCCCGTTTTAGATAGAATTTAGAAATCAGAACTGAAATGTCCAGGTTGGGATGTGCACAGTTCAGTAGTATTTAGAACACGATCTTCTGACATAGAACCAGTTATAAAACATGCATGAATAGACATGTATGCACAAATTATATACAGTGGGACCATACAAAGATGAACGTGGATAAAATCAACAGGGGGACAACATTTCCTAATCCCTCTATTACAGTGCTACAGTGCTGTTCAAAACAAACACCTTTAATTAACCTAGACATCCCTGGGAGTCTCCCAATAGGAAAAATACACAGGAATGTTTTAGCCCTATTGCCATATGCATGCATTTCTGACTTGAACACACATGTTCTTGCTTTTCTTAGTATCAGCTCCACTGTTCTGCACAAGTGGGTAATATCCCCTCCTATCAGCAGATGGAGTATAGAAATAAAAATAAACCATGAGCTTTACCAGTGTCTTTACCAGTATTAGCACAACATACCTTTTGCTGAAGTAGAGAAAACGCTGGATTTTTCCAGGGAGCACCACCAGCTGTCTGGTGCCCTTGTTCCCTGGCCTAGCTCCCCGCTTTGCTTGCTAGGATCTTTATAACCTTTATAGAATTGTGCTTTGTGCAGATCTTTTCTGGCACCATTTTTGAATGCCATTTATAGAATTCAACCCTTGGCTCTCTACTGTGTCTATTCACTAAATTCTTTTGTCATTCTTAACTATTCCAGGAACTTACTCTCACACCCCAAGCATACATTCCATCAGTGAAACACACCTTAGTGCAAAGCTTGCGAGCTACTTTTAAAATGACCAAGTCAAAATGATCTACCAACAATAAAATTAAAAAAAACCCAAAAACAACTCAACACAAAGCACACTGTACCAAGAGAAAATGTTAATTATCATTTATATTCTGGGTTTTTTTCAAAGAGATCAAGGCAGATGACTTTATGCAATGTCACTTCAGTAACAGTTATACATAAATAGACAAATATACCCCCTCCCTTTTTACTAAACCTCGATAGCGGTTTTTAGTGCAGGGAGCTGTGCTGAATGCCTTGCTGCTCTTGCTGCTCATAGGCTTCCTGCGCTAAAAACCGCTATTGCAGTTTTGTAAAAGGGGCCATAGTGCAAAATACAGACAGCAGATATAAATTCTCAAAACGGCTACATTTTGATCACTAAATTGAAAATAAAATCATTTTTCCTACCTTTGTTGTCTGGTCATTATTCAAATCTTGTTGTTCCCAGGCTCTGGTTGTCTTCTGATAACTTGCTTGCCAGAGTCTCCTTCTTTCTTCTTTCTCCGTGCTAACCATCCATCTTCTATCTCTGTCCTCCCTTTCTGTTTCCCTTCCCTCCCCTGGAGATCTGGCATCTTTCCTTTTTTTCATCTCCATCCACAGATCCACCTTTTCTCAACTACCCTTTCATCCAGCATCTCTCCCTCCTTCCCCACCACCCCAGGGTCCACCATCTCTCCCTTTCTTTTCCAACTACCCTCCTATCCAGTATCTCTATCCCCCTCCACACTATTCCTTATGTCCAACTTCTCTCCCTTTCTGTTCCTTTCCTCCCATTGTCCACCATCTCTTTTCCACTCCTCTGTTTTTAGACCCATTATTTCTTCCCCCAAATTCCAGCATATGCGCGTCTCTTTGAACCCCCCCTTCCTTCCCTCCCTTCTACACTAGGGCCCTCCTCCCCCAAAGACCTGTCCCCCCCCTGAAGGCCTGCACCGTCCCCCCCGAAGGCCTGCACCATCCCCCCTGAAGTCCTGCACCCCTTCCCTGAAGGCCTGCCTGTCCCCCATGAAGGCCTGCACCCCATCCCTGAAGGCCTGCCTGTCCCCCTTGAATGCCTGCACCCCACCCCTGAATGCCTGCACTCTCCCCCCTGAAGGCCTTCCTATCCCCCTGAAAGTCTGCATTCCCCCCAAAGGCCTGCACCACCACCCCCGAAGACCTGTCCCCCCACCCCACCCGAAGGACTACCTTCCCCTACCCGGAAGGCCTGTGTGTTCCTCCCTGACCTCACGCACATCCCTTTACCTAACTTTAGCAGGGAGCAGCCTGCAGAGAGGATCACCAGTACTTTAGCGATCCTTGCAGGTTGCCATAGGCCTCAGGAGCTGTCGTCCCTCTGCCGCGGTCCTGCCCCTCCTCTGATGTCAGAGGCAGGATTGCGGCAGACGGAAGACAGTTCCTGAGGCCTATGGCAACCTGCAAGGATCGCTAAAGTCCTGGCGATCCTCTCTGCAGGCTGCTCCCTGCTAAAATTAGGTAAAGGGATGCATGGGAGGCCAGAGAGAAATCCGGACAGCACAGAAGGGAAACCGCATGGCTCAGTGATCGACCGGTCAATCGCGATTGACGTATTAGGCACCCCTGGTTTAAAGCATACGCAAAGTTCAGCTAGCAAAGTTAGATCTGCAGGCATCAATGAGTCAGATGTGTCAAACCATATTTATTACCTTGGTCCCTTAGTTTTTATAAGCATTTCGTTCCCCAAATCTAGTTTACATACATAGAAGATAAATGGAGTCCACTTTACAGGTGAGGGTCTAAAAGGGAGGTAAAGTTGAGCAGAGTGCAGTGATAGGGTGGGTGAGAAAAATGCAAGGAAAGAGAAGTTTGTTACATTCAGAAGGGGGAAACAGGCATGTTAGGTGAGGGAAAGGAAGGAGGATAGAATACATAGATCTTAAAGGATGGTTAAAATGGTAAAATAAAGGGAGAATCAGAAATTTCAGTGACTGAATTCTCATTTGCCCAGTTAAATGTCTAAGTTTCAAGTTTAATAAAAATTTGATTAATCGCTTTATCTGGATTCAAAGCGATAAACATTTTGATAAAATTACATTATTAAAATTGTTACTACAATAAATAAAACAAACTCAGCTTAAGACAAATGCGACAAAATTGGAAACATAAGGAATTAGGGGGAGAATTTACATTGTATTAAAAGTCTGGAGAGACATATAGGGAAAGTACATAAGGGAGGGTAGGGTGATGGAAAAAAAGTGATTTATGATTTTTTGAAAATCAAGTTATAATTAATTTATAAATGCATCATTGAAAAGAAAAGTTTTCAATTTACTTTTGAATTTTTCTATATTAGTTTCTTCTCTTAAGTAACTAGGGAAAGAATTCCAAGTTTGGGGAGCAATAACGGAGAACATAAACTGACGGCGCGTATTTATTATTTTTAAAGATGGGATAGATAATAACTGTTGTTCTGCAGATCTTAAAGTTCTGTTGGTAGTGTAAGGTATTAATAATTTGTGAATGAAAGCTGGAGTTTTAAAAAAAAGAGATTTGAAAGTGAGCAGACCAAGTTTGTATAATATTCTATGGGCAACTGGTAGCCAATGAGCTTCTTTGAGAAGGGGTGTTACATGGTCGAATTTTTTGGCTTTACAAATAAGTTTTATAGATGTGTTTTGTATCATTTGTAATCGTTTAATTTCTTTTTGTGCTGTTCCTATAAGCAACGCATTACAATAGTCAATTTTTGAAATGACAAGAGAATGAATAAGAATGTTAAGAGATTTAATACTAAGAAATTGTGACACAGAGCGGATTTTGATTTTATAGTTAGTTTATTAAAATTTGATATACTGCCTGACCTTATTGGATCAAGGTGGCTTACAAGAACGATATGCTGAAGGTTCTATGGTTTAAGGATGCCAGAATTGTTCCTAATTTGCTATCCTTTTGGTAAGTCCTTACCAGCTGAAAATAAATTGAAAGATCTTGGAATCATCCTAGACTCCCCATTGTTTGAGTCTCAGATCAATCATCTAAGAGAAAAAAAACCCAAACCTTTTATCAAAATGAGACAGCTTTGCCTTATCAGATCTTATTTTGATAAAGAGCACTTGCTATGGTGGTCCAGATGTTGATATCACAATTGGAGTACTGCAATGTTATCTGAGGCTGTCTTCTAGGTTACTGAACAAACTTCAACTTATTCAAAATGAGAACGGTGGTCTCAAACTTGCAGCCCGCCAGGTACTATTTTGAGGCCCTTGGTATGTTTATCGTTATCACAAAAGTAAAATAAAACAGTTTCTTGATCGTATGTTTCTTTAGCTATAACTTACAATATTATTATTAAGACTTAGCCAAAAGGAAAGTTTTATAAACTATGAAGAGTTTTACCTCATGCAAAATTGTCTTTTCTTTAATAAGACATTAACTATTTTTTCTGAGGCTCTCCAAGTACCTACAAATCCAAAATGTGGCCCTGCAAAGGGTTTGAGTTTGAGACCACTGATCTAGAATTAGGAAGTTTGATAATGTTTCACCTTTTTTAGCTGTGCTCCACTGGTTACCTGTGTGAGCCTGAATATTTTTCAAATCAGCATGTTTTGGTTTTTAAATTTTCTATGGTCTTGCGTCTGAATTTGTAATTAAATTGCTTCCTGTTCGATTATTTAGATGCCCACGTCTAAAGGAGCAAGTGCTGTTTTGCCCTCATACTTATAAATAGAGAATGGCACAGGGACAAATATGGGGAGATATGAAAAGAGACATTTAAATACCTATGTGGTGTAAATGCGTATGAATTGAGTCTTTTTCATTTAAAAGGAAGCTCTGGAATGAGAGGGCATAGGTTGAAGTTAAGAGGTGATAGGCTCAGGCGTAATTTAAGGAAATACTTTTTTACTGAAAGGGTGGTAGATGTGTGGAACAGTCTCTTGGAAGAGGTGGTGGAGACAGAGACGGTAACTGAATTCAAGAATGTGTGAGATAGGTACATGGGATCTCTTAGAGCAGGGGTAGGGAACTCCGGTCCTCGAGAACCGTATTCCAGTTGGGTTTTCAGGATTTCCTCAATGAATATGCATTGAAAGCAGTGCATGCAAATAGATCTCATGCATATTCATTGGGGAAATCCTGAAAACCCGACTGGAATACGGCTCTCGAGGACCGGAGTTCCCTACCCCTGTCTTAGAGAGAGGAAGAGGTAATGGTTACTGCGGATGGGCCAACTGGATGGGCCATTTGGTCTTTCTCTGCCATTATGTTTCTATAAAAGCACATCTACTATCACTTACATGCAAGCATGCATTGACACAGGAGCATACAAGCAAGCATGCACAGTTATACCAACCGCAAGCATATATACAGCAAAATACATACTCAAAAGAGAAATAATGAATAGAAAACTCAGACAGAAATGCAGATGTACATACATAACACACCCACGCACAAAGGGGTTGTAAAGAATTTCATGAGCAATGCTCTGTATGTTATCCCCACTTGTTGAACCTCCTAAATTTATTTATTTTTTTGCAGTTAATGTGTTTTTCTTTTGTACAGTGCATTAATCAAGAATATAAATAAATTCACAGTATAGAATGCAGAAGCATTGTCTAATCTATCAGTCAACTTTCATTGACCAAAAGCAAGTCACTGCAATCGTTTGCATTTTTTAATTGATATTTAAAGTATGTATTCAAAAATTCTGCCAAGGCAAAACAATCTCGGAGTCTTCTCAACTCATTACACTCATTATATTTACAAATAATTTCATTTAGAGACAATGTAATAATTAGAAAAGGTACAGAGGGAGGGCACTGAAAATGATAAAGGGGAATGGGTTGACTTCCCTTTGAGGAAAGGCTAAAGTGGCTAGGGCTCTTCAGCTTGGAAGTGAGGCAGCTAAAGAAAGATATGATAGGGGTCTATAAAATACAGAGTGGATTGGAACGGGTAGATATGAATCACATTCTTATTCTTTCCAAAAATACTAGGACTTAGTGGATGCATTTGATAATTAGAAAGCCTGACTAGTAGCCTTATTTCAATTGCATTTCTTTACTTCTCTGAAGTACATGATCTCTCCCTTCCCAGTGTAGTTTCCCATATATGTCTTATTTACTATCAAACAACTTGTATTCCTCTTCCCTTTCTTTCCTTTTGTTTTAATATGTTTATAATATTAGTTTTTAATATCTCTTACAAGATTTAGTTTGTGTTTGTTTTGTTGTCCCCAAATTTTGTAATTTTACTGATTTGTACATCACTTAGAACTTTGAATAAGCGATCAATCAAATTTATATTAAACTTGAAACTTGATATGCAGTGAAGCTAAGTAGTAAATTTTAAAAAGGAACAAATATTTTTTCACTCAGCATACCCTGGAATTTGTTGCCAGAGAATGTGGTAAAAACTGTTGGTTTAGCAGGATTTAAAAAAGGATTGGATACTAAGAAAAGTGCATAAGCCATTATTAAGATGGACTTGGGAAAATCCATTTTTATTTCTAGTATAAGCAGCATAAAATCTGCTTTACATTTTTTAGCTCTTGCCAGGTCATGCTTGTGACCTGGATTGGCCATTGTTAGAAATAGGATTCTGGGGTTGGTGGACTTTTGATCTGTCCTAGTATGGTAAAGCTTATGTCCTTAGATAGTATCCGGCCCATGTATCTAAGAAGGAAAACTCCTTCAAAGAAAGCCCAGTTGGACATCCAGTTAATGTATCCAAAGAGGCAAACTTCCAGCTTCACAACAAAGGACTACATAAACTGCATCTTTACCATAGGTCCTCGAGAGCCGTATTCCAGTCAGGTTTTCAGGATTTTCCCAATGAATATGCCTTGAAAGCAGTGCATGCAAATAGATCTCATGCATGTTCATTGGGGAAATCCTGAAAACCCGAGTGGAATACGGCTCTCGAGGACCAGAGTTCCCTACCCCTGGCATAGTCCCTTATACAAGAACTTAACATGGGCTTTGTTTCATTGGTTTACCGGGTTCATCAGGGAAACTATCAACCACTAAATGATATTCCTATGTCACCACATATTGAATATTTTTTAAATAAAACTGTGACATTATTCAAAACAAGGGTGGTGAGTGTTAGTGGTATGGAGCTTATTCTTGTACTGTTTTTTGCTTTTGCATATTTGTTTGAGAAAATAAAATTTAGATAAACCATTTTTTAGTAATCATTCACTTATTTATTTACTTATGGGGTTTTTTTTTGTAGATTTGCACTAACAGTTTCCTATGGGGAGAGGTTCTTGAGATCCAGGACAGATACCACAATACAGGATAAGAGGTAAATTAGTTCCTATTTCAACCCACGTGTTCCATTTGTATCTTCCTTCTGTTTGGCATCTTTCATTTGTGTCATAATTGACTATATACATGCACACCTGTTTATTTTAAAGCTGTGCATGGTTTTGGAGCATGGAAGTTCGGGCACTTGGTCCTCATAATGAGGAATATGATTGATTGATTAGATTAAAATTCCCTTACTGTATATAGTAAATGAACTAAATGATCTTTTCACTAGAGCACGCTGATCAATTAGAACAGGGGTGTCCAACCTTTTGGCTTCCCTGGGCCGCATTGGCCGAAAAAAATGTTTCTGGGGCCGCACAATGCTACAGCAAGACAGAGGAGGGAGCCGGCAGATGGTAAACACCTGGAGGCAGCAGAGGAAAACACTGCATCGCCCTCGACCGGGGCCGCACAAAATACTTCACGGTGCCGCATGCGGCCTTCGGGCCACAGGTTGGACACCCCTGAATTAGAAGGCATTTCTATAACTGTGCTCCTATATTATGCAAGTTTTCTATAAGGGAAAGTAGATACCTGCTTTTCTTTAGAGAATTTTAGCATAACAGATAGAATACGTGCCTGTATCTTAGGTACAAGTACTTGTACCAACCATAAAACACGCGTGTAAATCATAGCATTCTATAGTTTATGCATAGAGCTATGTACCCTTCAAAATATAAGCTATTGCAGTTTGACATGTTTTTATAAAGGAGCACTTACTGTATATACTCGAATATAAATCGATCCGAATATAAACTGGAGTAACCCTTTTTCCCCCAAGAACGAGGAAAAAAGGTTGACTTGAATATAACCTGGGGGGGGGGTTATATTTAAGTGCCCCACTTTGCACCCAGCTCACTACAGGCCTGCCTGAAGCCCTGGTGGTCCAGCGGTGAGCCAGGACAGGAGCAATCCTTCCTGCATCTTGTCCCAGCTGACTCTAAACCACCTTGCTTCCCTGACCCCTGCAGACCTTGCCTTTAAAGCCCTGGTGGTCTAGCAGTGAAGCGGAGAAGGAATGATCTTCCTATGCTCCTGCCATGAGTTCCTGTGGTCTTGTGAGACTGCAACGGGAACTCACGGCAGGCATTTTTGATCACGGCTCTCATGGGGCAAGATGTAGGAAGATCATTTCTGCCTCACTGCACTCCAGGGCTTTAAGGGTTAGGGATGTAGGAGAGAGGTGGGGTGGTTTTAAGTTGGCTGTAACGGGATGCGGAAAGGATTTCTTCTGTCCTGACATACCGCTGGACCACCAAGGCTTCATGCAGGCCTGGGCGGGGATAGAACGGGCACAGGAACAGAATATAAAGTGAGACCCCATTTTTTGGCCCCCAAATCTCAGTTAATATTCGAGTATATACGGTAGTCATTTTTTTTACATTTATGCAGGTATGTGCAAACACATGTGCTTGCATGCCAGCATTCTAATCATTTACATAGATTATTGGCATCTACGTTACAGAAAATAGGGGTAGCCTTCTATAAAATGGATGCCAAAATTTACAGTGCTGGCATGACAGTGCGAGTTTATTCATGTGCTAACTGTGTGGCGTATTGTGGGGCAGGAAATGAACAAGGATTTCACATTGCAACTAGCACATGGTATTTTTCTGAGCACTTTTCATTAATGCAGGAGACAGTGAGTCCATCTGTGCTATCTGCAATTGCCCATACCACTTAGAAAAGCTTTTTCTGCCTGTAGCTCAAAATGCTCTGAACAGTTAAGTACAAAGGAGGGTTGGATTCTGCAAATGCCACCTATATCAACGGCTTACTAAAGAAACGCTGCTGATGGTGTGTCAATCATGCTATAGCGCTGTTTGCAGAATCTCAGCTACCATTGAACATAGGTGCCGGTAATGTAGGCCAGGGTTTTGAAGGCCTACATTCCCTAGTGTTATCTTGTGGCAGGCTCCCTCCTGCTCACAGCCACAGTGTGCACGATGCCACATGCAGCGGCTCCTCACGTGTCCCGCACCTCATCCAGAAGCATTCCCTCTGACATTGCAACGTCAGAGAGAAGGCTTCCAGTTCAGGCATAGGATGCACTAGTAGCCGTTGCACACGGCTTCATTCACACTGTGGCTGTGAGGAGGAGGGAGCCGACCACAAGATAACACCGGGGGCATTAGACCACGGGCCGCATAAAATGACCAGGTTGGAGCCGGCCAGAAGGTAAGATACCATCCAGAGGGAGGGAGACATCAAAGGGAGGGGGAATTATTTTATATTCAATTTAGTGTTTGAATTGTGTCAATTTTGAAAATTTTAACCTGCTTTCTATCTTTTGCACTGCTCAGGAAGAAATACATTTGTTTCTTTATCTCTGGGGGTTGTACTGCATGCAGAGTCTTGAATCTTAGGGCTTTTAAAAAATATATTAGTGCTTTAATTTTTGGTCCTGTATTTGCATAGGGGGTAGGGTCTGGCCCGCGACTTAGGTTTTGGATTTTGGCCCCTTAATGTGATTGAGTTTGACATTCATGCTTTAGACTAAATCACTCCACTAAAGAAATATTAAAGAACTATTCATTGAGTAATTACTGAAGAGTTTAAAAATTACCGTATTGAAAGTTATTGAAATATTGAAAGGGGGGGGATCAGTGAAGATAAAATATGTAAAATCCTTGCAATTTAAAAAAGTTTAAATCGCAAAGGGGTAGCATTGCTGAGATCCTGAACAAGACTGAGAAAATGTAATTAAGAAGTAGTTTAGGAGTGGGTTAATTAATTCATTTGATGTATGTAATTTAATTTTGTCGTTGTGCAGGTCTGTTTTAAGTGCTCACTCAGTTCCTTCCAAGTTTAACAGCATCAGCAATAAAACAACTATTTTTCTGTATTTTGTATAAAGCTTCAGAAATGGGTTTCAGGATTCTCAGCATATCTTTAACATTTCTCATAAGGATTTTGGTCATAATAGTGTCATCTATTTTCTCTCAAATTTATTCACAAAGTGTCATCAGAATAGGCCAGTTCTTGATATACTGCTGAAAACAATCTACTACAGAGTTCCATCTAACATTTTGTGGGAGCGCTAGCTTGGTTACACCCATTCTTTTCATAGCTGCTACTGAAAAAAGATTGTTACGGAAGTATTTAGTAGTTTCAATGTTATTCTTTATTTATGAGACACTGAAGTGTTGAGGGAGATTCAACAAATAAGCCCTGTAACCAGATTCTGTTAGTTTGGTATTCACCAGCAAAGAGAGGGACAGAGCATACCAAATACAATATGGCAAAAAAAAGAACAAAGGGCCTCAATGAACAGGAACTTGTCTTTATTAACCCAACACGAGCAAAATATGATTACCAAACTTCGGGGGATCACAATTGGTCCTAAAGCCCAAGCACAGAGAGCAATCTCTTAGTCCTGTGTTGCTTCAGCAGGAAAGTGAAATTGAAATCAACACAAGACTAAGAGATTACTCTATGTGCATGGGCATTTGTTCACATTTTATTATAGCTTTTGTTGCTACGTCCTGTAAGTATTCTGCTGTATGCACGTTTCCTGAGGTACTAATTGTTTCTGCAAGAAAGTCATTCCCCCCCTTCTGTTAGATATGCATTGTGGACATTGCTCTACCCATCAAGACTTAGGTTAACAAGTTTACTCTCTAGACCTGTTGCACATTGCTCTATTTCTCTGTCAGCATGATTTAAAAATGCGTGAGGCTTAGCCAAGGCATAAAGCGAAGTGCGTCCACTTTGCTTCATGCCTTGTTGGCTCAGCCTCACGCATTTAAAAAGGAATTGTTTTTATATGTGGATTCCATATCAGAGTCCTGTGGTATGCGTAGGCGTTTATGTAGGTATGTATGGTAGGCGTTTATGTTCGCTGAAACACAGTACTGTGTTGGGCCCATGTTACTGTATGTCCTAGATTGAAATAAACAAGACTTTCTTCATCTTACTGGCTCATGTGGAGTGCTCATTGTCCGTTCCCACTATCTTCTTTGCTGTTTGGTACCTGTGGGTTCTCATCCTGTTGGACTTTTGGTGGACGATTCATTTGGGTCACCAGGCCTTGCATTTCTTTGTTGCCGTGTTTGCATTTTGCACGCATGCCTGCCTTATCCATATACAAGAACATAAGAATAACCATACTGGATAAGATCAATGACTTCGCCCTCATCTGTCTCAATAGCAGATTATGGACTTTTCATCCAGGAACTTGTCTAAACCTTTTTTAAAACTATCTATGTTAACCACTATTACCACATACTCTGGCAATGCTTTCTAGAGCTTAGCTATTCTCTGAGTAAAAAAATATTTTCTCCTGTTTGTTTTAAAGGCATTTCCCTGCAACTTCATTGAGTGTCTCCTAGTCTTTGTAATTTTTGATGCAGTAAAAAATTAATTCACTTGTACTTCTTCTATACCAGTCAGAAGTTTGTAGACTTCAATCATATATTCCCCCCACCCTTTTTTATCATCTTGGTAGGAATTGTGCACAAAATTTTAGAAAATTTTGCGCTGAGTATTTCAAAATTATACAAAGTTTATTTGTAGTGTTTTGCGGAGCATTCTCCTATCTTGAGGCCTGAAATTCCCTCCTTAGGTTCCAGCCTCCTTTGTTGCAATCTGCGGGCTCCTGCGCAGCGAGCCTGGGCCAGAGCGACCAAT
Source organism: Geotrypetes seraphini (assembly GCF_902459505.1). Classification (NCBI taxonomy): domain Eukaryota; kingdom Metazoa; phylum Chordata; class Amphibia; order Gymnophiona; family Dermophiidae; genus Geotrypetes; species Geotrypetes seraphini. The sequence continues at coordinate 110,136,291 of NC_047090.1, forward strand.
ACTATTCTTAGCGCATTCCCTTGAACTAGGGAATCCTTCAGGCGTCCTAGGCATCAGCCTAGGATGAAAATAGCAGGTAGAAATAACCACAGTGAAAACAGGCAAGGAATACACACACACACACCACACACACACACCACACCCCACCACAACACACAACACACAACACACAACACACAACACACCACACACCACACACCACACACCACACACCACACACCACACACCACACACCACACACCACACACCACACACCACACACCACACACCACACACCACACACACCACCACACCACACACACCACCACAACACACGCACACCCCACAACACACGCACACCCCACAACACACGCACACCCCACAACACGCACACCCCACAACACGCACACCCCACAACACACCACAACACACCACACACCACAACACCACACACCAC